>NC_133328.1:333782704-334086038 GCF_042186555.1 Aquarana catesbeiana | reverse complement strand
AAGTCCTCCTCCTCCTTCCTCCTCCTCCTCCTCCTCTTCCTCCTCCTCCTCCTCCTCCTCGCCCTGAGAGGTAATGAAGTCCTCCTCTTCCTCCTCCTCCTCCTCCTCCTCGCCCTGAGAGGTAAGGAAGTCCTCCTCTTCCTCCTCCTCCTCTTCGCCCTGAGAGGTAAGGAAGTCCTCCTCTTCCTCCTCCTCCTCACCTTGAGAGGTAAGGAATTCCTCCTCTTCCTCCTCCTCCTCACCTTGAGAGGTAAGGAAGTCCTTCTCTTCCTCCTCCTCCTCCTCCTCGCCCTGAGAGGTAAGGAAGTCCTCCTCTTCCTCCTCCTCCTCCGCCTTCCTCCTTCCTCCTCCTCCTCTTTGCCTTGAGAGGTAAGGAAGTCCTTCTTTTCCTCCTCATCCTCCTCGCCTTGAGAGGTAAGGAAGTCCTCCTCTTCCTCCTCCTCCTCCTTGCCTTGAGAGGTAAGGAAGTCTTCCTCTTCCTCCTCCTCCTCCTCGCCTTGAGAGGTAAGGAAGTCCTCCTCTTCCTCCTCCTCCTCCTCCTTGCCTTGAGAGGTAAGGAAGTCATCCTCTTCCTCCTCCTCCTCCTCCCCTTGAGAGGTAAGGAAGTCCTCCTCTTCCTCCTCCTCCTCCTCGCCTTGAGAGGTAAGAAAGTCCTCCTCTTCTTCCTCCTCCTCCTCCTCGACCTGAGAGGTAAGGAAGTTCTCCTCTTCCTCCTCCTCCTCCTCGCCTTGAGAGGTAAGGAAGTCCTCCTCTTCCTCCTCCTCCTTCCTCCTTCCTCCTTCCTCCTCCTCCTCCTTACCTTGAGAGGTAAGGGAGTCCTCTTCCTCCTCCTCGCATTGAGAGGTAAGGAAGTCCTCCTCTTCCTCCTCCTCCTCCTCCCCCTCCTCCTCACCTTGAGAGGTAAGAAAGTCCTCCTCTTCCTCCTCCTCCTCGCCTTGAGAGGTAAGGAAGTCCTCTTCCACCTCCTCCTCCTCGCCTTGAGAGGTAAGGAAGTCCTCCTCTTCCTCCTCCTCCTCCTCCTCGCCTTGAGAGGTAAGGAAGTCCTCCTCTTCCTCCTCCTCCTCCTCCTCCTTGCCTTGAGAGGTAAGGAAGTCCTCCTCTTCCTCCTCCTCCTCCTCCTCCTCACCCTGAGAGGTAATGAAGTCCTCCTCTTCCTCCTCCTCCTCCTCTTCCTCCTTCCTCCTCCTCCTCCTCCTCTTCCTCCTCCTCCTCGCCCTGAGAGGTAAGAAAGTCCTCCTCTTCCTCCTCCTCCTCCTCCTCCTCACCTTGAGAGGTAAGGAAGTCCTCCTCTTCCTCCTCCTCCTCCTCCTTACCTGAGAGGTAAGGAAGTCCTCCTCCTTCCTCCTCCTCCTCCTCCTTCCTCCTCCTTCCTCCTCCTCCTCCTCCTCCTCCTCCTCCTCCTTGCCTTGAGAAGTAAGGAAGTCCTCCTCCTCTTCCTCGCCTTGAGAGGTAAGGAAGTCCTCCTCTTCCTCTTCCTCTTCCTCCTTCCTCCTTCTTCTCCGTCCTCCTTCTCCGTCCTCCTCTTCCTCGCCTCGAGAGGTAAGGAAGTCCTCCTCCTCCTCCTCCTCCTCCTCCTCCTTCCTCCTTCTTCTCTGTCCTCCTTCTTCTCCGTCCTCCTCTTCCTCGCCTTGAGAGGTAAGGAAGTCCTCCTCTTCCTCCTCCTCCTCACCCTGAGGGGTAAGGAAATCCTCCTCCATCCTCCTCCTCTTCCTTCCTCCTCCTCCTCCTCCTCCCCCTCGCCCTGAGATGTAAGGAAGTCCTCCTCTTCCTCCTCCTCATTCCTCCTCCTCCTCTTCCTCCTCCTCTTTCCTCCTCCTCTTCCTCGCCCTGAGAGGTAAGGAAGTCCTCCTCTTCCTCCTCCTCCTTACCCTGAGAGGTAAGGAAGTCCTCCTCTTCCTCCTCCTCCTTCCTCTTCCTCCTCCTCCTCCTCACCCTGAGAGGTAAGGAAGTCCTCCTCTTCCTCCTCCTCCTCCTCACCCTGAGAGGTAAGGAAGTCCTCCTCCTCCTTCCTCCTCCTCCTCCTCTTCCTCCTCCTCCTCCTCCTCCTCCTCCTCCTCGCCCTGAGAGGTAATGAAGTCCTCCTCTTCCTCCTCCTCCTCCTCCTCGCCTTGAGAGGTAAGGAATTCCTCCTCTTCCTCCTCCTCCTCACCTTGAGAGGTAAGGAAGTCCTTCTCTTCCTCCTCCTCCTCGCCTTGAGAGGTAAGGAAGTCCTCCTCTTCCTCCTCCTCCTCCGCCTTCCTCCTTCCTCCTCCTCCTCCTTGCCTTGAGAGGTAAGGAAGTCCTCCTCCTCCTCCTCGCCTTGAGAGGTAAGGAAGTCCTCCTTTTCCTCCTCCTCCTCCTCCTCGCCTTGAGAGGTAAGGAAGTCCTCCTCTTCCTCCTCCTCCTCCTCCTCCTTGCCTTGAGAGGTAAGGAAGTCCTCCTCTTCCTCCTCCTCCTCCTCGCCTTGAGAGGTAAGGAAGTCCTCCTCTTCCTCCTCCTCCTCCTCGCCTTGAGAGGTAAGGAAGTCCTCCTCTTCCTCCTCCTCCTCCTCGCCTTGAGAGGTAAGGAAGTCCTCCTCTTCCTCCTCCTCCTCCTCCTCGCCTTGAGAGGTAAGGAAGTCCTCCTCTTCCTCCTCCTCCTCCTCCTCGACCTGAGAGGTAAGGAAGTTCTCCTCTTCCTCCTCCTCCTCCTCGCCTTGAGAGGTAAGGAAGTCCTCCTCTTCCTCCTCCTCCTTCCTCCTTCCTCCTCCTCCTCCTCCTCCTTACCTTGAGAGGTAAGGAAGTCCTCCTCCTCCTCCTCACATTGAGAGGTAAGGAAGTCCTCCTCTTCCTCCTCCTCCTCCTCCTCCCCCTCCTCCTCACCTTGAGAGGTAAGAAAGTCCTCCTCCTCCTCGCCTTGAGAGGTAAGGAAGTCCTCTTCCTCCTCCTCCTCCTCGCCTTGAGAGGTAAGGAAGTCCTCCTCTTCCTCCTCCTCCTCCTCCTCGCCTTGAGAGGTAAGGAAGTCCTCCTCTTTCTCCTCCTCCTCCTCGCCTTGAGAGGTAAGGAAGTCCTCCTCTTCCTCCTCCTCCTCCTCCTCGACCTGAGAGGTAAGGAAGTTCTCCTCTTCCTCCTCCTCGCCTTGAGAGGTAAGGCAGTCCTCCTCTTCCTCCTCCTCCTCCCTCCTTCCTCCTCCTCCTCCTCCTCCTTACCTTGAGAGGTAAGGAAGTCCTCCTCCTCCTCCTCGCATTGAGAGATAAGGAAGTCCTCCTCTTCCTCCTCCTCCTCCTCCCCCTCCTCCTCACCTTGAGAGGTAAGAAAGTCCTCCTCTTCCTCCTCCTCCTCGCCTTGAGAGGTAAGGAAGTCTTCCTCTCCCTCCTCCTCCTCCTCGCCTTGAGAGGTAAGGAAGTCCTACTCTTCCTCCTCCTCCTCCTCCTCGCCTTGAGAGGTAAGGAAGTCCTCCTCTTCCTCCTCCTCCTCCTTGCCCTGAGAGGTAATGAAGTCCTCCTCTTCCTCCTCCTCCTCCTCCTCCTTCCTCCTCCTCCTCCTCTTCCTCCTCCTCCTCGCCCTGAGAGGTAAGGAAGTCCTCCTCTTCCTCCTCCTCCTCCTTACCTTGAGAGGTAAGGAAGTCCTCCTCTTCCTCCTCCTCCTCCTCTTTACCTGAGAGGTAAGGAAGTCCTCCTCCTTCCTCCTCCTCCTCCTCCTTCCTCCTCCTCCCTCCTCCTCCTCCTCTTCCTCCTCCTCCTCCTTGCCTTGAGAAGTAAGGAAGTCCTCCTCCTCCTCCTCGCCTTGAGAGGTAAGGAAGTCCTCCTCTTCCTCCTCCTCCTCCTTCTCCTCACCTTGAGAGGTAAGGAAGTCCTCCTCTTCCTCCTCCTCCTCCTCGCCTTGAGAGGTAAGGAAGTCCTCCTCTTCCTCCTCCTCACCTTGAGCGTTAAGAAAGTCCTCCTCTTCCTCCTCCTCCTCCTCCTCCTCGCTTTGAGAGGTAAGGAAGTCCTCCTCTTCCTCCTCCTCCTCACCTTGAGAGGTAAGGAAGTCCTCCTTTTCCTCCTCCTCCTCCTCCTCCCCCTCGCCTTGAGAGGTAAGGAAGTCCTCCTCTTCCTCCTCCTCCTCCTCCTCCTCCTCGCCTTGAGAGGTAAGGAAGTCCTCCTCCTCATCCTCCTCCTCGCCTTGAGAGGTAAGGAAGTTCTCCTCTTCCTCCTTCTCCTCCTCTTCCTCTTCCTCCTCCTCCTCCTCTTCCTCCTCCTCCTCCTTCTCCTCCTCACCTTGAGAGGTAAGGAAGTCCTCCTCTTCCTCCTCCTCCTCCTGGCCTTGAGAGGTAAGGAAGTCCTCCTATTCCTCCCGCTGTTCTGCCTCAAGTGCCCTGTCCATTATTCCATGAAGTGTGTGCTCCAACAGGAAGACAAGAGGAACAGTATCACTGATGCATGCATTGTCGCTGCTCACCATCCTCTTGGCCTCATCGAATGGTGACAGGACAGTGCATGCATCCTTGATCAGTAGCCACTGGTGTGGCGAAAAGAAGCCAAGCTCCCCTGACCCTGTCCTGGTGCCATAATCGCACAGGTACTCATTGATGGCCCTCTGCTGCATGTGCAGCCGCTGCAACATTGCCAATGTTAAGTTCCACCTGGTGGACATGTCACAAATGAGGTGGTTGGTGAGCAGGTTGCATTCTCTTTCAATGTCAGACAGCCGAGCACTGGCATTGTATGACCGTTGGAAATGACCACAGACTTTTCTGGCCTGCCTCGGGAGATATTGTAAGCCTGGGTACCTTCTCAAGAACCACTGAACCACCAAATTTAGGATGTGTGCCAAACATGGGTCAAGTGTCCCTGTCGGAGGGAGGAGAGAATGTTGGTGCCATTGTCACATACAACCATTCCTGGCTGAAGCTGGCATGGCATCAACCACCTCTGAGCCTGACCCTGCAGAGCTGACAGAATCTCTGCCCCAGTGTGGCTCCTGTCCCCTAAGCAGTGGTTCAACCTTAAACTACGTAGAGGGTTCTTTACTGTAAGAGCGGCAAGGATGTGGAATTCCCTTCCATAGGCGGTGGTCTCAGCGGGGGGCAACAATACAAGCAAACAAGCTCCAAAGATGCTGAACCCTGTCCTGCATCCTTTCCAGCTGCCAACAAAGTTACCCAGTGCACCTTGAAGGAAAAGTAACATCCCTGCCCATGCCTGCTAGACCATGAGTCTGCGATAATATACACCTTACTGACCGCCCTGTCCAACAAGACAAAAACATTGCCTTCCACATGCCGGTAGAGAGCTGGAATGGCCTTCCGTGAAAAGAAATGGCGTTTTGGAACCTGCAACTGAGGTACAGCACATTCCCCAAATTCACAAAAGGGGGCAGAGTCTACCAGCTGAAAAGGAAGTAGTTGTAGTGCTAGCAATTTGGACAAGCTAGCATTCAGACGCTGAGCATGTGGATGGCTGGGACCAAATTTTTTTTATGGTTTAGCAACTGGGGTAGGGAAATTTGCCTGCTAAAATCACATGGTGGTGTACTGCTAGCAGATTGGCAGCGAGTACTTCGGACACCTATTGCTATACCTTCATTCTTCTCAGTGCAGGTTTTCGAGAGGACTGGAGGTATAGTAGGGTTGGAGATCCCAGATGAGGAGCAAGGAGAAGTCTGCCTTTTTCTTTGATGTGGGTCTTTCAAGTGCTGTTGCCAACGGACTTGTTGCCTTATGAGTTTATGTGAAATCTACATTAATAGCTGTAAAATATTGGAATTATGAATATATTTAATTTAGCTTTTATCTATGTAGGGCAGAACATATTATCTTCACAGAAATCTCTGGTAGACCAGACAAGTCGGTGTAGGCTTGTGTATACAAACAATGGGATCCAAACCTCATTGTTTTACACATACCCACTTCAAAGGATCCCATGCTGGGATATGCAATGAAGGGAAGCCAACCCGTAATCAATACTTAACTTCCCGGGAAAAATCAAGTTAAGCTCCTGCTCAGAATAGTCACAAGGATTTGCATTAAAGGGGGCTAACTTATGCAAATTATAGGGATTGGAGATGTAGCCAGTCCTTAACCAGGAATAGGGAAGCTCACCAATCAGAGCCACGCTATGCCAACCAATGAGGCATCAGCATGTAATGATATACACAGACTAGATGGGAGGGAAACGCCCACTTTTATGGGAGAGCAACCATCAGAATGGAACCTTGGTGCAAAGGGTAATTATGGGAAAGGTCTACATTTTACTTGTACCTAAATATGTTTGTAGATTAATGTTTTCAGGAATATACTCTGTATTCGTTCATGTAATTCTCTTATTTTAACCTAATATTTTCTTTTTTTGGGGGTTTTTAAATGTTTATTCAAAAAATATAATATAACAAAAATGGATAAAGACCATATGAGGAGCTAGTACAATATGAGGGGAATCTCCATCATAAGCATAGAGGATACAAAACAAACAAAACAAGGGAGTGAACAAGGTTTGATAGGTGAAACAATCGTAAATGACTCTGCTTAAGGTCACCCCAATCACCCCAAGCACCCCAAATGCGAGCCTGCTGTGCCAGGGGCAATCGGGTGGGTGACCAGGTACTGCAGCGGGAGGGCTAGGCCATTCCCCTGATCGCGATAAAAAAAACACAATGGGAGTCATGTTAATTACATGGTATTGACAACAGAAACCTATGGTGTTCAAGTGGAGATCATAGAGGAGAGTACAAGAGGAGTTTCTTCTTTCCTCAAATGATTTAGAACTCTTGACAGAAAGGCCATTCCTGAGTTTTAGCAAACTCTAGAACGCAAAGTGGGCTGGTTCAACCTAAGGTTGATCATAGGGTAGAATGAGAGGAAGAAGCGGGAAGAGAAAAAGAAAGGGGAGAAGAGAGAGTGGGAAGAAAGAGGATTGAGAAAGAATAAAAAAAGAGGGAGGGGGAAACCTTCGCGAAGGGTAGAGTATACCGGGTCGGCAGCAAGACTTGCTCAGGCTTAAGGGGGCTTCTATTCCTCAGGGAAGTAGAGAGATTCCTATATATTTAGCCCAGGGTTCCCAAGTGAGTCTAAATTTCTGATGTGTCGAGTATGGTGTTGGAAATTTTTTACTGAGACATGATCCAGGAAATGTTTTGTTTAGTAAGGTAGAAGGAGACCGAGGGGGATTTCCATGCCCAGGCTATTGTAATCTTGGCCCCCAGGAGGATAAAGTGGATTAGGGATTGGGTCAGTTTGGGTACATCAGGGACTCGGCTATTAAGGAGTGCTATTGTGGCATCCTGTTTCACAGCGTATCCTGAGGATTTGCGGATGAGGTAAAAGATTTTGTTCCAGTACCCTCTAATTCTGGGACATTCCCATAATGTATGGAGGAGGGAGCTTATGTGGCCACATCCTCTGAAGCAATGTGGAGAGGACTGAGGATAAAATTTGGTGAGACGTGTGGGGAACAGGTACCAGTGGGAAATTACTTTGAGGTCCGCCTCCACAAGGGAACTATTGAGGATTCTCCTGTAAGAACAGGCAAAATTAGTGTGCCATTTGTCTAGATCCCACTCAAACTGGAGATCTCGCTCCCATTTCAGTATGTAGTTCGATTTCTCCAAGGGTTCGGCTAAGGCTGAATAGATCAGAGAGATTCCCCCTCTCATGCTCACGGCTGAGGAACACCAAAGCTCATATTGAGTGACAGAGAGTGGGTTCTCAGAACTTTTCCACACCTGGCACAAGAAATGTAATAGTTGGTTGTATTGGAACGTTTCCGAAGGTGCCATACAGTATCTAGTTTAGAAATGCAATAGCTAAGAGAGATAGGGCCATTACCATTGAAGTATTGCCCTATTCTATAGAGGCCCTTGTCAAGCCATCACTTAAAGGCCTTGATATTGAGACCCAGAAGGAACAGGGGGTTATGAAAAATATGCGAGAGCGGATGCCAGGCCGATGTAAGGGAGTGTCGTTTGTATAGGGAGTCACATAGGGTCATGGAATGTGAGAGTGTGGGGAAAAGAATTGGGGGTCGATCTTTCTGTGGGCTCCAGACTAGGAAATATAGGGTATGGTTGGGGCTGTGTTTCTATGTCTGCCCAGTCTGGTTTCGGGCCTTTATTATAAATGACAGAGAATTGGCAGATTTGGGCAGCCTGATAGTACCACCATAGATTAGGTAGTCCTAGTCCCCCCCCCTTTTTTCCTGGATCTAAATAGCACCGTCTTGGATAGACAATGTCTTTTACTGCCCCAGATGAAGTGTATAATCACTGACTGCAGTTTATCTAGTAGACGCTTTGTAATGGGTATGGGGAGGGAGTGGAAGAGGTACAAAATTCTGGGCAGCAAGGTCATCTTGACCGCATTCACTCTCCCCAGCCAGGATATATTATATAGGGACCATTGAGAGAGGTCTTCCGACAGTCTCTTGAACATAGGAGGGTAATTGCATTGGTGTAGTTGCTCAATCTTAGAAGTGAGCTGAACGCCCAGGTAGGGGAGAGAGAATGGGCTCCAGGAAAAGGGGGAGTGTTTTTTTAATCTATCCACTAGGTCTTGGGGGGTGGAGATGTTTAGGGCTGTTGATTTGGTCATGTTAACCTGCAGGCCTGAGACTGATCCAAATGTTTTTAGGAGTCTGAGAATATTGGGAGTGGATATGAGGGGGGAGGTGACAAAAAGAAGACCATCGCTGGCGAATAAGGCACATTTGTGGGTCAATTGACCACATTTTACCCCATGTATGTCCGGGTGTTGTCTGGTTAATGCTAAAGTTTCTATCACAATGGCGAAAAGAATGGGGGAAAGGGGACATCCTTGCCTGGTACCTTTCAGGATGGGGAATTGGTCCGAGAAGTGACCTTGTAGCTTGATTTGGTCTTTAGGAGAAGAATAGAGGGCTTCCAGGGTTCTAGTAAATTCCGGTCTGAAACTCCATTTTTGTAAGATGGTGAAGAGGTAGGGCCAGGTGACCGTGTCAAAGGCCTTTTGAAGATCTATGGAAAGGATATATTCTTCCTGGGATGGGCCTCCATCCCAAGAGGATTGCATGAGGGAAATTAAGTCCACAGCTCTCCTAAGAAATGCCTCCCGGGGATGAACCCCACCTGATCCTTATGGATATACATATCGATGAAGGAAGACAGTCTATTGGCTAAGATTTTCATCATGATCTTTAAAGCGTTAATTAACTAAATAGGTCTATAATTCCCCACTTCACTGGGGTCTTTACCCTGTTTGGGAATAACGGTGATATAAGCTACGGTAGGTTGGCAGCTGGTTCCAGGGGGGAGCCCTCATGCAGGGAGATGTAGAGATGGACCAGATGAGGAGAGAGGACTTCAGAAAATTTTTGGTAATAAAGAGCCGAGAAGCCATCAGGGCCTGGGGCTGAGCCTTTTTTAAGATTTGTAATGATCTCTCAGACTTCATTTTCCTGGAAGGGAGATTCCAGGATAGAGCGATGTGAATCTGAGAGCTTGGGGTGGTTTATGCCCTCAGGAAAGGGTTAATAGAGTTGGGGTTATTCGGGTTATGTGCAGAGTAGAGTTTAGAGTAAAAGGAGTGAAACGTATCCAGAATTCTTTTGGGTTTTGGGTCAGGGTACCTGAAAGGGATTTGATTTTGGGGAGGGAGAAAGTTTTTATCCTGGGGGAGAGTTTGGCCGCCAAACGTGGGCCAATATTGTCGGCCTGTAAATAGAATCTGCCACTCACCCAGCGAAGATGTTTATCCGCATTAGCGGTCAGAGCTAGATTCAGGGCTACTCTAGCGGATTCTAGATTTGCATGGGTATCAGAAATGGGGTTACACATGTGGAACAGGCTGAGGGAATTGAAGTTTTTTTTCTAGTTTTTCTATATCTACTTTCCTTTCTAGTTTTTAATTTGAAAGCAAACTGGATCATTTTTCCCCTTAAGACAGCTTTATGGGCCCCCCATAGGGTACTCGGGGTCAGTGTCATTAATGAGAGAGAATTCCCGAATGTCCTTTTCAAGCATAATACAATGAACTGGGTTGGAAAGGAGGGATTCGCTAAAGCGCCATTGAGGGGGTCCTGGAGGGGAAAGGGAGCTGGTGGTTCTCAGGATAACCAAAGAGTGGTCTGACCAGGGAACTTTGTGAATTGATGCGTGTGTGGCCATGTGGATCTCTGAGTTGGGGTTGAAGATATGGTCGATTCTGGCATACGTCTTGTGTGGGGCCAAGTAATGTGTATAGTCTTTAGATGTGGGGTTCAGTTTCCTCCAAGTGTCAATCAAGCCCAGGTCGTGCAATAGTCGGGCTATACGGAGACTCTGTTTAGGAGGTTGTTTGAGATGCGGTCTGTCATAGGTTGACTTGTCTTGCATGGGATCAAATGCGGTGTTGGAGTCACCTGCTATAATCACTTTCCCTTCCAGTTAGGGGAGAGGGTTGACAACATGGAGGAGAAAAAGTGTGCTTGGCCTTGGTTAGGGGTGTAGTATGAGATGATGGAATGCATCACCCCTTCAATGAGCCCTTTGATCAGAATATATCTGCCATCTGGGTCTCTAACTGTGTGTGAGTGTGTAAATGGGATCCACTTAGCTAAAAGGATGGCAACCCCTCCTTTTTTGGAGTTGGAATTCACCAAATAGAAGGTGGGGAAATTATGGTAGAGGAAGGATGGGGTGTAGCTAGTGGGAAAATGGGTCTCCTGTAGTAATACAATATCAAGGCCTCTAGCGTGGTAGCTTTGAAATTCCTTCCGGCGTTTTGATTAAGAGTTGAGCCCCTGCGTGTTGTGTGAAGCAATCCTGAGAGACATGTGGTGGGTGTTCAAATCAGCCATGAGTGTCCAAGGGGGTTAGCGAGTACATGTGAGGGGAGCTTAGCTCTGCCTCTGAAGATCGGGGATCGACCCTTAAGACCCTGAGAGTATCTGGAAGTCCTGAAGACAGATCGGGGGATATTCTCCACGAAGGTTCATAGTTGGAAAGGTTATATGAGGGGAGACACAGCATAGAAAGAATAAGAAGGGGTGAGAAGAGAAAAAAAAATCAGAATCAATAAGTTCAGACAAATACAGCATCTAACAAAGTAGCAACAGGACTGGCAATCCAAGTCCTAGACTGAACCCCCAGATAGGGGTGGGATTGGTGCATCCTGGTAAAGGTTGCTGTCCTGGTGTAAGCATAGGAGGAACTCCCCTGTGTCACAACAGATGGAGTGGCATGTTAGGCCGCTCCGGCCGTCAGGTCCCCCTATAGGGGAGGATAGTGTTGTGGGACCCTTGAGGGAGGAATAATGAGGAATATTCAGGTTCAGAGCAACAAAATACATCAGTAAAATAGGTCGCTCATTAACGGTAAGTTATAGGGGGCCCTGCCAGGGGAGGGGAGAAGGGGACGGGATAGTGGGGGGAGAGGGAGGGGGTCAAAATACATCCGAGAAAGGACAACTAACGGAATCATAACAATGTGCAAACAGTCATTGGCAAGTGGGCAATGTGGCTCGCCTGGGTAGGGGACTGGAGGAGAGGAAGGTATCCCAATTAGCCATTGAGAAGGCTAATGGGATCCCACCTAAGGGGGCCAAAGGTCTAACAAGGCAACCAGTCACCAAATGTGTGTAGGGCAGACCCCTACACAAAAGTATAGGGCAGCCATCTGGCTCCAGGAGTGAAGGTAGAACATCCCATCAGGCATTCAGGGTGAAGCTGCTCATCTTGGAGGGTGAGCATCTTGGTGCCTCTTTGAGAGTTGCTTGTTCCACAGCGGGGTCAGTGGGCTCTTCGGAGGGGGTCAGCAAGGTTGCTGAGGTGGCAATTCTTGGGCAATGAATCCTAGTTGCAATAGCAAACGTTTGCTGTCTTGAAAGTTGGTGAATCCATATGATTTATCTCTAAATTGAAACTGGAGGCGGAAAGGGAATGACCAGCGGTATTTGATGGATTTTTGCACCAGAATTTCAAGGAGAGGCTTGAGGGATCTCCGCTTTTGGATAGTGGTGGGGGAGATATCAGAAAAAATTTGAATTTTGTTTCCCTGGAAGGAGATGTTTTCCAGATTGCAGGTTCTTCTCGTTATGTCTTCTTTTACTCCATAATAGTGGGGTTTAACCACTATATCTCTCGGAATCCATGTTGGCGGGGGGGGTTGCAGGGCTCTATGTGCTCTGTCCAGCTGAAGTCTGTGGCCCTGGATGTCAGGTATATTATCCTTAATAAATAGCTTAACTGTGCTTGGTATATCAGTGACCGATTCAGGGATCCCCCATATACTGAAATTGTATCACCTGCTTCTATTTTCTAAGTCATCCAATTTGGCTAGCGCAGATTCAAGTTGATCTTGTAGCGATTGGATACAGGTGGTATTTTGGTTGGTGCATGCAGCTGTGTTGTCTACTGCCTGCTCAATGACATCCATGCGGGCTCCTATGCTCTGCAAAGCCTTAATGGTAGCTGTGATTTGTATAGCATTTTGAGCTAGACCTGCAGTCAGCATCTCAGAGAAGCTGTGGAGCAGCTGTGACATGTCAGGAGGATATCCAGGCAGAGTGGGGGAATTCTTCTGTGGGCCTGTGAGGCCTAGGGGGGGTTTATCATGGGGGTGTGGAGGATATCTCCCATTGTCCTGCTCAGCAGGGATTCCGTGGAAGCTGGAGAGATCCCTTGAGGGATCATGTTGCTTACAGGGGTTGCCAGCAAGAGGGGAGGCTGCTGGAGTGATGGAGGAGGGTCGGCTATGGATTCCTGATCCTCCAGGCCTCCTTGTGTGTGTTGCACGGCCGCCATCTTGGATGGTGCAGGGGCTGCCAGGCCAAAGTCCAGCTGGCGGCTAACGTCCTTTTTGGGGGGTCGTTCAGCATGTAAGACTGTGCCTTGGGTCTTCTGGGAGGTGTGGGGTCTGTGTGAGGTGAGTCCTGCTCGAACAGACAGCTTGGGGGCTGAGAAGGGCCGGAGCGGTGCGGAGCGGTGCGCAGCAGTGCGGAGCTCTCGGCTACGGCATCCTCCCAGGAGTCCCGTGCATGCCACGGATTAACCTAATATTTTCTTCCATGGTGTAGACTATAGATGGATGGTTGTGTATTAGATAGACTTTCAACTACTCACCAATAAATGTACCTGACACTGTGGTTGAATAGTTGTTATTGTGTTAAAGCTTTCACTCATGGTCAAAGAACTCTCATTTAACCCAAATCATATCTGAGAGATATTAAATCTCAAATATAGTATACGGGAAAAAGACTGCATGGGAGGTCGCATGTGGTGCCCAAGCGGCTGCTGTTGTGGCCACGCTTGATCCGCTTCAGACATAGGTTGCAAACAGCAATGGTGTGATCTGCTGCACACGTGTCCAAAAAGGCCCACACCAAGGAACTTTCCAAAATCAGTGGGGAGTCAGCAGCGCCCTGCACCTGCGGAGCTCTGCGGTGTGATGCAGTAGGGTGGCCGCCCTTAAGCTGCCGCCTAGAAGACATACTGCCTCGTTGGAGTTGTGCCTCCTCCTCTATTCTATCAGGCACCCATGTAGAGTCAGTGACCTCATCATCCCCTCCCTCCTCGTCAGTGGAGCAAACTTGGCACTATACTGCAGCTAAGGGAACATGACTGCCAGTTTCTTGTCCTTCTTGGGCACCCCCTCTCTCTAGGCTCATGTTACTCCCTTCCTCAACCTGGGAACCAACATTTGAGCCTTCAAATCGCTGCGAATCCTCCAGCAGCATGTACTCGACACTGTGGTTGAATAGTTCGGGGGACTCCTCTGTGCATGATGGTGGGGCTACGGAGGGAGTGACTGTGGACAAGAAGCCGGTGGAATAGACCACTTTGGCAGCTGCATAGGAAGGAAAACTACTCTGAGCCTGGGTGACAGAGGATGAGGAGGATGAGGACGGCTTTGTTATCCACTTCACCAACTCTTCTGCATGTTCTGGCTCAATAACATGGCCAGCAGCAGAAAAAAAGGACAAGTGTGCCCCACAACCACTGGCAGAGGATGCACCATGTCCATGACCAGTACTGTTGACTGTAGACACAGATCCTGCTTGCCCTCTTTTAGTGGCCTGTGAGTGTCTGCCTCTCCTTGGTTGCATTCTTAACATGATGTATATTTTGTTTTGCAACACTGCACTACACTGTATTGTGTACTGTGTACACCACCAGAAAAGTAGTAGCAACTGCACTACGGCTGCACTGTATTGTGTACTGTGTACACCACCAGAAAAGTAGTATCAACTGCACTGCGGCTGCACTGTATTGTAATTACAATTTTTGATCTAATATTTTACAGCAGAGCCCATTCCTGCACTCCACAAGAGTATCTGTGAGGCTTTACAATGTTGTGCCACCACCACCGCCTACGGCCCAATTTTTCTGCCCCTGTTTAACAGGGCATGTAATTACAATTCTTGATATAATATTTCACAGCAGGGCCATTTTCAGCGCCCACCAAGAGTAACTGTGAGGGCTTACAGTGTTCTGGTACCACCAACACCTAAGGCCCAATTTTCCACAGAGTGTATAGGGCAGGCCATATAGTATATACAGGCGGTCCCCTATTTTCAAACATCCGACTTACAAATGACTCCTACTTACAAACTGAGGGAGACAAAAGGAAGTGAGCGGAAATCTACCCCTAAGAAGGGAAATTCTCTCCTGTAAGAGTTAATATGGGAAAAAGGTGTCTTCACTGATGCTTTATCACCAATCCTTGTTTCCCCAATAACCCCAAATTTCCAACATTCAATTGTCATTGGGGCAGAAAGTGAGGTGAAATATTCTGAACAGGGGCACAGGCAGCAAAACAAATGTTACAGGGGTGATAACCCTTCCCTATATTATCCAAAAAGCTTAAAAATAGATTTTTGGGCTGGAGCTACACTTAAATGTATCTGTTCCAAATCACAAACTGATTCAACTTGACAACAAATCTACAATCCCTATCTTGTTCGTAACCCGGGGACTGCCTGTATACTGCTGTCCAGAGTATATAGGGCCTGGGGGCCCCACGCCTTTTTTTTTATTTGGGTGCGGGGTTCCCCTAAATATCCATACCAGACCCAAAGGGCCCAGTAATGGGCTGGGGGGGCAACAGCACATTACAGCCGCAAGCACTTTTAAATGACTTTTTTTCCTTTAGAAATGTCATTTTGTGCAAGGACTGTTCTAAACATGGGAAAAATGTGGCCCTTTACAGGCATACTATAGACACCTACCAGGCACAATATTTAAAGGAATATTACACTTTTATTGTTTCACTTTAAGCATTCTTAAAATCACTGTTCCCGAAAAAACGTCTGTTTTTAAAACTTTTTTTTTTGCATTGATACATGTCCCCTGGGGCAGGTCCCAGGTCCCCAAACACTTTTTATGACAACTTGCATATTAGCCTTTAAAATGAGCACTTTTGATTTTAAACGTTCGAGTAGACTTTAACTGTGTTCGCACAAATTTTTTGTCTGTGCGCATGTTCTTCCGTGAACCGAACCGGGGGGTGTTCGGCTCATCCCTATTCTCCAGGTGCATTTGCAGAGGTCTAGTGGATCCATTTATAAGTCCCTAAACCCTTGGTGGATTGTGATTTCTCTCAGCATTTGCTCCATAAATTAAGTAAATGTATCCTGCATAGCTGCGAGAGTAGATAAGTGGAACAACACAGTAAGAACTGGGCTCAAAACTAAGTGAAAAAATATAATTTATTAAGAAAACAACGCAATTGATAAACAACATTAACAAAGCAACTTATTACTAAAACCAATGAACACACAAACAAGTGAAAACTACCTGACTACCAAACTAGCTAAACTACAATACATACAAGTGCAAACTACCTAACAAATTAACTACGTTATATACAAAGCAGCAAGAGGGATGGGGTAAAGCAGGGTCCAGCACAGTACAAGGAAAGATGGATCAGAAACAGGGCCAGAAAACGTTGCCAGGAACACAGGAAACAGGTACAGACAGCAGGATCTGAAGAACAGGGATCAGTACACATGAAGCAGGTACCAACAGCAGGGTCAGAATAATGGAGGCCAGGTACACAGAAATCAGGTACAGGCATAAAGATAAGGGTAACTGGTAAAAGGAACAGAAGAAAAGAGTAGAAGAAAAGAGAGTATGGGCAGACAAGTGACACCTCATACACACTAGACATTTAACCCTGGTGCCAGAAACTCTGGCTTTTAAGTACAGGTGGAGAGCAAAGGTGCACATCCCAGCCTCTGGCAGCCTGTAAGCTCTATGAGAGGCTGCTGGAAGTAGATGGGGCTGATGGTCTGAGTGGTACTAATGTTTAGGGCAGTATGCTCCCAAGAACAAATACTCAGAATTCCAAGGCAGAATTCACCTAAGGTTCCAAGCATTCATCCCTGGGTGAATACTGCCTTTAAAAGTTAGTAGCACTGTCCTGTCCTGTCCAGCTGAAACAGCTTTCAGCCACTAATAGAGTTATGCAGGCTGCTGGCAGATAGAATGGATGGTATGCCTCTGCCTTTTGCCCATACCTAAACAGCTTCATGCAACAGAGATAAATGACCAATATGCACGAGGCCTAAAACACTGAGGAACTATGGGACTCCTGATGTGTGGCTAAATATCCTCCCAGCAGCCAGCATGAGGTGAAGACTATTTTTTTTGGATGTGATGATTACTGGGAGACACCCAATGGTCAATACATGAACTATACCTTCAGATCCAGGGATCACAGTGCTGCCAGCAGGCATCAGACAATAACTTATCTTTGCTATAGCTGCAATGCAATTAGTATGAAGCTGTTTTAAATAAAACTGCTTTCAAATAAATTATGTTTTTTCAGTTTATGGATAAAATAGACTAGGTCCATTCAGACATCTGCAATACATATTAGTCTTCTGGGATACTTCTGGGAAGTAAAAGAAATTAGTCTAAAAAGCTTTTTTTCAGTTAAGGCAGCACATGAAGGAGAGCAAGAAAACAGAAAAATACATTTTAGGCTAAAACTCTGCACGTTTTTGACGGTATTCAAAATAAACAAAATGTAATGACAGCTTTTTGTTATATCAATCAGTTTAATACAACGTTTGCTTACTTTAAAATATATGTGTTGAGGACTTTGCAAACTTTCTTGTCAGATGTTTGCATATGTTAACTAAAAAGAGACAACCACTTTTGCTTATTCTTCCTTTTTTTATTCAACTTAGTCCCATTTGGTTTCTTTCCATTTGGAACTCTGTAGATCAGCATAATCTTGATTTAATCTTAAAACACCTTTACTGAAAATTATGTAAATACGTTTTATATCCTCCAGCAATCAAATAAAATGGTAATTTAAAACCAGGGTTAAACGCCACATATTCATAAATTGGTAAAGCAGAAAATGCACAGATTCAATGAATTTAACTGCTTTTCTGGTAAAAAAAGATATTGGCTTATGCCTCCTTAACACATATGTAACAATATGTGTTATTGATTAAAACGTGTATGAAAATGAACTGCATTTGTAAAAGTGTTTTAAATATATTCAAAATATATAAAAGCATTTCTTTTCTTTTTTTTCAAAGTTATAAGACGTGTGGACACAAAGTTTTTGTATTATGTTACTTTGGGGGGTTCAAAAACAGTAACATTATAAAAATGCCTATAGCAAGAATCTTGCAAGGTTGGCAAATAAGAATCAGGTGGTATAGTATTGTACACATTTGTACCATGCATAGAGCCTGTTGCAGCAATAATGAGATTTATAAAGCCAACAAAAATATGACAATCTTTCTTTATTTTATAAACAACGGCTTGGGGAGCCAGTCTGTATGATGAGGCCACAATTTAGAGCACTCGGAACAAGATTAGAGATTGTTTGGATAAATTCTGGTGTCTCTTTCGCAGACTTTGAATAGAAGTACCAGGTGTGGAAAAATTGTGTGTTGGAGGTGCCTTCACACCGTAACCCTATAGTGGTACTCTTGATGAAAGCAAGAATTGGCCTTGCTGTCAAAAATTGAAATTTGATGCCCCACTCAAACCGCTGTGGAAAAATTGGTCTTTAGGTGTCGGTGGTGCCATCACACCATAACCCTATTGAGGTACTCTTGATGAAAGCAAGAATTGGCCTTGCTGTCAAAAATTGCAATGAAATGCACCTGTCAAACAGGTGTGGAAAAATTGGTCCTTGGGTGTTAATTGTGCCCATGAAACCTACACCAGTTTCTTCCCGATTAAATCAACACCAACAGAGCTTTGCAGCCTAGCCATTTTTCCAGAGATTCGAGATCCAGAAAGCACATAATCAGTGACATCGGCATCAGGTGCTTGATAGCCGCTGCTAATCCAGGACTAATTCATTTTCAGAAATGTCAGCCGGTCCACGAAGTCTGTGGACAGACGCACTTTCTTATCTGTCACAAAAGCTCCAGCAGCACTGAATGGCTATTCAGAAAGCACACTGGATGCAGGGCAACCCAGCAGCTTATTTGCATACTGGAAAAGTTCTGGCCAGTGGTGTATTCTCATGACTAGGGATAAGCCGAACACCCCACTGTTCGGTTTGCACCAGAACTTGCGAACAGGCAAAAAATTTGTTCAAACACGTGAACACCATTAAAGTCTATGGGACACGAACATGAATAATCAAAAGTGCTAATTTTAAAGGCTTATATGCAAGTTATTGTCATAAAAAGTGTTTGGGGACCTGGGTCCTGCCCTAGGGGACATGGATCAATGCAAAAAAAAGTTTTAAAAACGGCCGTTTTTTCGGGAGCAGTGATTTTAATAATGCTTAAAGAGAGAACTGTCTGACACCAAAATGACATTTCAATGGAAAAAAAGTCATTTAAAACTACTCGTGGCTATTAATGAATTGCCGGTCCGACAATACACATAAAAGTTCATTGATAAAAACGGCATGGGAATTCCCCACAGGGGAACCCCGAACCCAAATTTTTTAAAAAAATGACGTGGGGTCCCCCCAAAAATCCATACCAGGCCCTTCAGGTCTGGTATGGATTTTAAGGGGAACCCCGCTCCAAAATTGAAAAAAAAATGGCGTAGGGTCCCCCCAAAAATCCATATCAGACCCTTATCTGAGCACACATCCTGGCAGGCTGCAGGAAAAGAGGGGGGACGAGAGAGCGTCCCCCCTCCTGAACCGTACCAGACCACATGCCCTCAACATTGGGAGGGTGCTTTAGGGTAGCCCCCAAAACACCTTGTCCCCATGTTGATGAGGACAAGGACCTCATCCTCACAACCCTGGCCGGTGGTTGTGGGGTCTGCGGGTGGGGGGCTTATCAGAATCTGGAAGCCCCCTTTAACAGGGGGACCCCCAGATCCCGGCCCTCCCCCTGTGTGAAATGGTAAGGGGGTACCCCTACCATTTCACTAAAAAAGTGTCAAAAGTGTTAAAAATGACAAGAGACAGTTTTTGACAATTCCTTTATTTAAATGCTTCTTCTTTCTTCTATCTTCTATCTTCCTTCGGTTTCTTCCTCCATCTACTTCTTCTTCTGGTTCTTGTGGTTCTTCTGGTTCTTTCTCTGGTCTTCTCAGCCGGCATCTTCCTCCTTGGCGTTGGCATCTTTTTCCCTTCTTCTCCGGGCCGCTCCACATCCATGATGGAATGGAGGGAGGCTCCTGCTGTGTGACGCTTCTCTCTTCATCTTCTTCTCTTCATCTTCTTCTCTTCATCTTCTTTTCGGCTGCTCCGCATCCATGATGGCATGGAGGGAGCCTCCCACTTTGTGACGCTTCTCCTCTTCTGACGGTTCTTAAATAATGGGGGGTGGGGTCAACAGGTGACTCCGCCCCCTCTGACACACGGTGACCTGACGGGTGGGCGGGGGGGCCCCCCATTATTTAAGAACCGTCAGAAGAGGAGAAGTGTCACACAGTGGGAGCCTCCCTCCATGCCATCATGGATGTGGAGTGGCCCAGAGAAGAAGGGAAGAAGACGCCAACGCCGCGGAGGAAGATGCCGGATGAGAACACCGGAGGAAGAACCAGAAGAACCAGAAGAAGAAGAAGATGGAGAAAGAAACCGAAAGTAAGATAGAAGAAAGAAGAAGCATTTAAATAAAGGAATTGTCAAAAACTGTCTCTTGTTATTTTTAACATTTTTGACAGTTTTTTTGTGAAATGGTAGGGGTACTTTTGTACCCCTTACCATTTCACACAGGGGGGAGGGCCGGGATCTGGGGGTCCCCTTGTTAAAGGGGGCTTCCAGATTCCAATAAGCCCCCCACCCGCAGACCCCCACAACCACCGGCCAGGGTTGTGGGGATGAGGCCCTTGTCCTCATCAACATGAGGACAAGGTGTTTTGGGGGGCAACCCCAAAGCACCCTCCCAATGTTGAGGACATGTGGCCTGGTACGGTTCAGGAGAAGGGATGCTCTCTCATCCCCCCCTCTTTTCCTGCGGCCTGCCAGGTTGCATGCTCGGATAAGGGTCTGTTATGGATTTTTTGGGGGACCCCACACTGTTTTTTTTTTAATTTTGGCGCGGGGTTCCCCTTAAAATCCATACCAGACCTGAAGGGTCTGGTATAGATTTTGAGGGGGACCCCATGCCATTTTTTAAAAAAATTTTGGCCGGGGTTCCACTTAATATCCATACCAGACCTGAAGGGCCTGGTATGGAATTTAGGGGGACCCCCACGTCATTTTTTTTTTAAATTTTGGTTCGGGGTTCCCCTGTGGGGAATTCCCATTCCGTTTTTATCAATGAACTTTTATGTGTATTGTTGGACTGGCAATTCAGTAAAAGCCGCGAGTAGTTTAAATTACTTTTTTTCCTTTGAAATGTCATTTTGCTGTCAGACTGTTCTAAACACAGAAACATGCGTCCCTTTACAGGCATACTATAGACACCCCCCAGGTACGAAATTTAAAGGGATATTAAACTTTTATTGTTTCACTTTAAGCATTATTAAAATCACTGCTCCCAAAAAAACGGCCATTTTTAAAACTTTTTTTTGCATTGATCCATGTCCCCTGGGGCAGGACCCAGGTCCCCAGACACTTTTTATGACAATACCATGAATATAAGCCTTTAAAATTAGTTTTCTCCCATAGACTTTTAAAGGGTGTTCCATGGCATTCAAATTTGCCGCGAACACCCCAAATTGTTCGCTGTTAGGCGAACTTGCGAACAGCCGATGTTTGAGTCGAACATGAGTTCGACTCGAACTCGAAGCTCATCCCTACTCATGACCCAGTAACCCAGTGGATCGTCAACTGGAAAGCTCTCCATATCTGCCCCTAGATAATCTCCCACCATATGATGAAGACACTGCCAATGGAATGTGGAAGCTGACAGCCCTGGGTGTCTAGAACTAAAAATTTTTTTGAAAGGCATCACTGAGGCAGCTTCCTTCTCCATCGCTCCTCTCTTGACCAACAGAAGCCTCAAAATATCATTTTCCACCACACTGTAACCTACTAGAGTCGGGAAAGGCATTACATAATTTCTTCTTTAAGGTGTTTTCAAGAGATTTCATCTTCTGCTCCCTCTGTGGGGATGGGATGAGTTTCGAGACTTTCCCCTTGTAACGATGGTCAAGGAGAGTTGCCAACCAATAGTGATCCTTCTTCTTGATGCCACGTATTCTCTAGGCCTTTCGCAGGCTTTGAAGAATGAGGGAGCCCATGCACCACATGAGGCATGGGAAGCAGACTCCTTGAGGTCACTGAGGATTACAATATCTGGAACTTCCTCCTCCCAATCACATACTACTCCCAAGGGTTCTGGGGATGGAAAGACATCTGTTAAGGGTTGACATATGTCTTGCTCTGCTTCAATGCCTCCGAAGCTGCTCTTGTGTGTTCTGTGGCGTAGGAAGAATGGTGTCTGCATAAAGTGGGCCTTGAGAGGAAAGGAAGTCCTCCTCTTCCTCCCCTTGCTCTGCCTCAGGTGCACTGTCATAATGTCACACAGAGTCTGCTCCAGCAGAACACAACAGGGATTGTGTCACTGATGCATGCATTGTCATGGCTCGCCACCCTTGTGGCCTCCTCAAATTGTGACAGTACAGTGCATGCATCTTTTATCAGCAGCCATTGGTGTGGGGAAAAAAGCTGAGCCAGGCTGACCCTGTCATTGTGCCATACTCGCACAGATACTCGTTGATGGCCCTCTGCTACATGTTCAGCAGCTGCAGCATTGCCAAAGTCAAGTTCCACCTGGTGGGCATATCACAAATCAGACGGTTTATGGTGGTGGAATTCACACTGAATTTAAGACAACCGTGCACTGGCTGTGTATGACCACCTGAAATGGCTACAGACTCTTCTGGCCTGCTTCAGCAGGTCTTCCACCCCTGGGTGCCTAATTAAAAAACACTGCACCACCAAATTGATGACATGTGCCAGGCAACAACAGATTGTTAGATGAAAAAAGTCTTTATTGTCGTATGCCAGACAATCATGCAAGGTACACTCATTTCACATGAGTGTACCATGCTTGTTCACAGCTGTGAACTTCCTCCTAAAACAAATCCCCCAATTATATGCACTTGCATGTCAGGGTGCCCAGACCAGCACCAGCTCGACCAGCATATACATGTGTATCTATACGTGCAATCACAACGCTGGCGCTGAATGGTACAGACAAAGGCGCCATCTGTCTCACCAAAGTCCAGAGTGCGTTCCACTGTTCGAACGGATGTGACGTCACCTGCGGGCCACGGGAATGTCAACATCAATCTGACCTCTATGCATTACACTGTATAGCGTCATCAGGAAGTCTGGTTTTGAGTGGAATTTTTAATAAAACTGTTGAGGGAAAAGAACATCTGTGAGATGGAGAGAAGTTAATCTGGAGCTCCATGCTGGCAGTTATTGGCATTTTAACACATGCATTGTGGTCCAGCAGGCCTTAGGGCTCTGGTGAGTGTGTATTTGTATCATTGATGGTGGAGCACATTTACCCTGGAATTGTGTTTAAAATTTCTGCACTAAAGACACACCGTGGATGGGAGGCATTTAGTAGAGTATAATATACAGATTTGGATGTGATCACAGTTCAACAAGGACTCTCTCTATCTGTACATTTTTTCTTTTATAGCACAAGTTGATTTGAATTTTTGTGCACAAATTTATCACGAATGGGACATTGATATATGAATTGTATGATTTTGTTGATTTAATTCCTACAGGATTTAGTTTTTTGGAATAATCCAATTTATTGCACAGTATTGATAATTGTGACGCTTAAATCACTTAGTATATATAAGTTAAGGATTAATTTAGTCAAATAGCGCCTACTTTATTTTTTAAGTTCAGTTTATTAGTGTGGTTCACACTTAAAGGGGTGGCTGTCACATATTTTTAGCACAGGGTTGGCGCCTTTCATATTGGGAAAGAAAAAAGTATTAAGGTGCAAACACATTGGGAGACTAATAACTACAGCAAGATGACTCTGAATCTGCTGTTTCTATAGCACTCATTGGCCCTGATTTACTAAAGGAATACATCATGTTCACTTTCAAAATAAAATTTTACTTTGCCAAATGAATGTCCACTTATCTTGTACAATGTTAAAATTCACTTTGATAATATTCAATCATGCGCAAGGAAAATTTTAAGTGGTGTTAAACCCAAAAGCAAACATTTATTTCATTACAGCTTACTACTTCTTAAATGTGGTGGATTCATTAGTTCTCTTTTTAAAGTTTTCTTTCCTTTAGTTTCATCTGGTGAGCTGGCTAGAAAGCCTGTTGTTCTTCAACAGAACAAGATGTTCTGCAGATGTTAACAGGTCAACTCTGACTCCACATGAAACAACATTCTCTATTATCATGTATAACCAGCAAACCATCATACAAAAGTTTTAATGCGTTTCAGCCCACATGGACCTCAATCATAGCTAAAAAGGCACTTATACTCTTCTTTACCTCCACCCAAGAAAATCAGAGGGGAGAATCAGAGGTCCACGAGATAATATGTTAAAACATTATACTGTACACGTAAATAGAAATAAAAATAATGAGCAATAAGATATATGAAAAATGTATGTAAAGAACAAAGCATATTAAAAAAAAGGGAGGAGGGCTGATTATGTTATACACAGACAGGGAGAACATAATATATGCAATATCACAAATGCCAAAAAATGTGTATCCCCCACACCTCCCTTTTCAGGAGTCTACCTCCCCTGGCCATGGGAAACACCCACTCTTTACCACAAAAGTGAAAAGAAGACATATTGGGTTGGATTTACTAAGATTCATGGGAGGTACTGGGCACTCTACATGTAATAGTAACCAATTAAAGTCAATTAAGACTTAAACTGGGCAGACATGCAAATGAAAAGGCAAATGGAAAAAGAGCGCTATTGTCGGCGAACATGCCTGTCACATCGGCATATGCGGAAAGTGTTGAAGTCAATGGGGTTCGAACCTGCAAAATCAAAAGTCATCATTGAAGGCTTGTATGCAAATTATTGGCCATAAAAAGTGTATGGGGACCCTGGTACTGCCCTGGGGGACATGTATCAATGCAAAAAAAAGTTTTTTAAAATGATCGTATTTAAAGGAGCAGTGAATTTAATGATGCTTAAAGTGAAACAATAAAAATGAAATATTCTTTTAAATATCCTACCTGGGGGGTCCCCTTAGTCTGCCTCTAAAGTGGCACATATGTGCGATGTGTAGAACATGCTGCAGCAATAATGACATTTCTAAAGGAAAAAGTGTAATTTAAACTTGCTCAGGCTGTAATGTATTGCCAGCTCCCGGCAATATAGATGTAAAAAAAAAAAAAAAAAAAACAGCATGCGGTCCCCCCAGTACATACCAGGCCCTTTGGGTCTGGTATGGATTTTAAGGGGAACCCCATGCCAAAATTCAAAAACAAATTGATGTGTAGTCCCCCCAAAATCCATACCAGACCCTTATCCGAGCATGCAGCCTGGAGGTCAGAAAAGGGGGAGGCGAGTGAGTGCCCCCTCCTAAAGGTACCAGGCCACATGCCCACAACATGGGGGGCTTTGGGGTCCACCCAAAGCACCTTGTCCCCATGTTGATGAGGACAAGGGCCTCTTCCTGACAACCCTGGGCGGTGGTTGTCGGGGTCTTCGGGCGTGGGACTTATCAGAATCTGAAAGCTCCCTTTAACACGGGGGCCCCCAGATCCCCCAATGTGAATGAGTAGGGGGTACCCCTACCTATTCACATTCATTGTACCCCTACCCATTCACCAAAAAAGTATCAAAATGTAAAAACCACAAGAGACAGTTCTTGCAAATTCCATTATTAAAAATGTCTTCTTCCCCTACTTCTTCCTCCGGTCTTCTCCTTCTTCCTCCGGTCTACTTCAGGCATCTTCTTCCCCCAATTCGTCCTCTGGTCTTCTTCTTCCTCTGCCGCCGCTGACCAGCTGAAAATTTAAAAAAAGAACCTCCTCCGAAGCTGTGATGGGGAAGATGTCATTCAGAGACCCTGCCCCTTGTGACTTCACCACCGGGCCTGATGGGTTCGAAGAGGGTCATTTTTGTATCTTCAGTGTGTTGGTAGCGATAGTGGAAGTAGGGAAAGAAGAAGGAGACCAGAGGAAGAAGCAGGGGAAGAAGAGGACTGGAGGAATAAGCGGGGAAAGAAGAAGCCAGAGGAAGAATGAGAAGATTGGAGGAGGAAGCGGGGGAAGGAGAAGACTGGAGGAAGCAGGAGAAGACTGGTGGAAGAAGCGGGGAAGGAGAAGACCGGAGGAAGAAGCAGGGAAGGAAGAAGCCATTTTTAACCACTTTAAGACCAGACAGCATCATCATACTGCGGCAGGTTGGTACTCCTGGGCGAATCGCCGTATGTGTACATCGCCCACTTTAAGAGCGATAGGGGGCACCCACGGCACTTTGCCAGAGCCAATGCATGTGGCCAGCGGCCACAATGTCCACCGGCCACCCGGGATCGCTCCACAGAGAGCCAGAACGGGGATCTATCAATGTAAACAGACAGTTCCCCATTCTTACAGGGGAGGAGAGATAGATCTGCTGTTCCTAGTGAATAGGAACAGCGATCTCTCTCCTCCTCCAGTCATTCCCATCCCTCCACAGTTAGAAACACCTCCCAGAGAACACATTTAACCCCTTGATCAACCCCTTCCCTGCCAGTAACATTTACACAGTAATCAGTGCATTTTTATAGCATTGCTGTATAAAGTCAATGGTCCCAAAAACGTGTCAAAAGTGTCCGATCTGTCCGCCGCAATGTCACAGTCCTGCTAAAAATCACAGATTGCCACCATTACTAGTAAAAAATAAATAAATAAAAAAAGCCATAAATCTATCCCCTATTTTGTAGACACTATAACATTTGCGCAAACCAATCAATAAACACATTTTGCAATTTTTTTTTTGTACCAAAAATATGTAGAATACTACATATTGGTCTAAAATGATGAAGAAATGTGTTTTTAAATACATTTTTTTGGATATCTATTATGGCAAAAGTAAAAAATATTGTTTTGTTTTTTTTTTCAAAATTGTCGCTCTTTTTTTGTTATTGAAAAAATTAAAAACCTCAGAGGTGATCAAATACCACCAAAAGAATGCTCTATTTGTGGGAAAAAAAGGACATCTATTTTGTTTGGGTACAATGTCGTACGACCAAGCAATTGTCAGTTAAAATGACACAGTGCCATATTACAAAAAATGGCCTGGTCATTAAGGGGGCAAACCCTTTCCGATCCTTAAGTGGTTAATTGTCTTTTGTCACACTACACTATTTTTTGGTGATTTGGTGGTTTATTTGGTACCTCATACTCATTCACATGGGGGGGCGGGATCTGGGGGCACCCTTGTCCCCTCTTCTTGGGGCGCCCCACTCACCCGTACCCTTGTCCCCACTTCTTGGGGTGCCCCACCCACCCCAAAGCACCTTGTCCCCATGTTGATGGAGACAAGAGCCTATTACTGACAACCCTAGGCTGTGGTTGTTGGGGTCTGCGGGAGGAGGGCTTATCAGCCACCAGATCCTGCCCCCCATAAGGGAATGGGTATCGTGTACATTGTATCCCTACCCATTCATCCCAAAAAGCAGTGAATTGCAAAAAGAAAACAAGAGCCGGTTTTTGACAAGTCCTTTATT
Source organism: Aquarana catesbeiana (assembly GCF_042186555.1). NCBI lineage: Eukaryota > Metazoa > Chordata > Amphibia > Anura > Ranidae > Aquarana > Aquarana catesbeiana. Next base: position 334,059,091 of record NC_133328.1, on the reverse strand, counting down.
GTTAAATAGCTCTGAGCTGTCTTCTCCTCAAGCTGTCTTCTTCTGCCACTGTCTCTGCCAGTGCAGTCTCCCTCGGTGCCATCTCTCCCACAGCCATCTCTCCCATTGGTGTCTTCTCCCCCAGCCATCTTCTCCCGCTGCTGTGTTCTTCCTCACCGCTGGTTACCTGCCAAATGAATAAAAAATGCTCTTATTCTGTGCCTGTCTTCCTCCGTTGTGTTGTCACCCACTATCTGGCATCTCTTATCTAGCCATGGGGTTTGGCCTTTAGATGACATCACCCGAAGAGCCCGCCCCTTGTGTTTTTTTTTTTTTTTTTTAGCAAGTAACTGGCAGCAAGGAAGAACACAGCAGCAAGAGAAGACGGTGGCAGGAGAAGATGGCGGCTGGAGAGATGGCACCAGGAGAAACAGTGGCAGGAGAAGATGGCAGCAGAAGAGACAGCGGCAGGAGAGACAATGGCAGGAGAAGATGATGGTGGGATAGACGAAGGTAGGAGAAGACGGCTTGGGGAGAAGACAGTTCAGAGCTATTTTACAATAAAGGACTTGTCAAAAACTGGCTTTTTTTTACATTTCACTGCTTTTTGGGGTGAATGCGCAGTGGTTCGTTGTATTTGATACCCATTCACAAAGAGGGGGCTGGGATCTGGGGGCCCCTTGTTAAAGGGGGCTTCCAGATTCTGATAAGCCCCCTGCTCCCAAACCCCGGCAACCACTGGCCAGGGTTGTTGGGAAGAGGACCTTGCCCCCCCATGCTGGTATGGTTCAGGAGGGGGTCCTGCTTGCTTGCCCCCCCCTATCCTGACCTCCAGGCTGCATGCTCGGACAAGGGTCTGGTATGGAATTGGGGGGGCCCACACCAATTTTTTTTTTACATTTTGGCATGGAGATCCCCTTAAAATCTATGCCAGACCCAAAGGGCCTGGCATGGATTTTTGGGGGCCCCACAACAATCTTTTTGAAAAATTTGGCATTGAGTTTCCCTTAAAATCCATATCAGACACAATGGTATCGATTTTGGGGGGACCCCACGCCAAATTTTGTACATTTAGTTGACATATTTAATGGCTTACCTAGTCTACAAAATAATTAGTAGAGCCCTGAAATTCAGCTTTGGAGCGGGGATTTTTTTTGGGGGGGGGTGGTTCTTCCCCCTCCCCTATTACAATTTCTAATCAAGGACAAGCATGTGTGCACAACCAAATATTTTTGTATGCAACTAGATTTGATAAAAATTTGAAGGGGGTATGAATAGTTTACACTTATAAAATATGTATTTTGAGTCTGCAAAAGTCAAACAAAGCAAAAAACAATCAACTTTTTATTTCAACATTAGTATAAACATTTGTTACATTAACGTACTTGGGCCAAAAAAAAAAATATAAGGGCTCTTTCACACGGAGGATCCATATGTCCGTTTTTTTATCCTTCCATTTTCGGATGAAAAACGGACATACGTGTATCCCTATGAAACAGCAGATGTCAGCGGATGAACGTCCGCTGACATCCGACCCGCTCCGATCCGAAAAGTGTAACGGAGGAAAACCCTACTTTTCCATCCGTTATCGGATCAGGTGACGACGGACTCTACGGTCTGTCATCATCCGATCCCCCATAGGGGAGAGTGGCGCTCTGACAGGGCCATCGCTGCACAGTGTGCAGCGACGGACCTGTAATTTTCCTGCTCAGCGGGGATCGGCGGAGTGATCCCCACTGAGCAAGCGGGTGTTCACGGGGCGGATCATCACTGATCCGCCCCGTGTGAAAGAGCCCTAAAAGGAATGGAAATGATGCTCCAGCACATGACAACATAGTTAGAAGGGCCCTGCTCAAAAGAGATTGCAATCTAGTGTAGAACACTAAAAATTAGACACATTAAACAAAATCACATTAGAAAAGCAGGGATACAAATCAAGCAAATAACAACCATGACAAACCTTTGTGGTGATCAGAAGTCCTTGCCCCAAACCCCAAAAAAAGTTAAATGGCAGTATTATCATAAGCAAAAACAGACAAAATTAATACAAAAGCCCAAAAGGCAGTGCACAAACTACATTGACACATAGCATCTAATCAATTACATAGCAGTTGTAAGTCTAACATGTGAGATTTAGAAGCAATCAGCAAACAGCCTTAGTGGGGTGTGAGTCAGGAATTATGCACACAAATGCAGGCCTTTAAATGGCCTAGCTAGGATTGCTCACCCACCCAGTAAAGGACACACCCACCAATGTAACTGATTCTGTCTCGTCATGTAGACCTCAAGTGCTCATATCTGTTCATTAGGAATACACACTCTTTACAAATGAAAAAAATGCATCAGCATATATATCTCTGCAGGGTAAACCTAAAAATAACAAATGTCCAAGTCTCTGGCCATGATCAGTGATACCAAAAATCAAAAAAATTATATTTGTACATTGTTGGGCATGAGGAGGGTCCAAAACAGAAAAATTACAACTTTGTGAGGGCTGCTTCACACAAATTGGTGACAAAGCGCATTTGTCATTCATCATAAGCATACAACATTAAAATATGTGTGCAGGATCACACCAAACTTTTACATCCATATCTGGGCCAAAACACCCCAGTTAAAGATTTGGTGCAATTGGGGTTGCAATATTGGGGTTCTAATATGTGAAACCCATCAAAAATGTCATCACAGGGGAAAAATAAACTTTTACAGCACAACAGAGGAAGAACATATTAACCTCTAGCCGGGTAGGGGGATTGGGATTCAAACCAAGGACCTCAGTGTTGGTAGGCAGAAGTGCTAACATGTTAGCCACTGTGCTGCTACATGTTTGTAGGCTGCATCTCTGTAGTGTCAAACTATCCTAAGTTCCAGGGGTGCAAGAAGTTAATCAATGCAGATGTACTGTGGAAGGCTAGAAAGCCATTAAACAACCTGTTTCTGGCATATGCCATCTGTTTTGAAGGCTGGTTATGGCTGATTACTGGCAGCATGCTGGTAGATAGACAGTTGTCATTGTGTGGGTTTTGGCTTGGTAGGAGGCTGCAATTAGTGCTGGTGGGGAAATGTTAAGGCTGATTCTAGTCCTTGCCCAAGGAAAACATATGACGTGATTTGCAATGATGGTGGAACCCTCCTACACATAACTACTACATTTAGATATAATTTATGTAAGGACCTGAGTCAGGAGTTATGTTTAACGACATAGGGAGAACCGACAACTTCTCTACATGAAGTGGCATGTTTGGGATTTGAACCAGCAACCCCAGCTTTGCTAAGTAGAAGTGCTAACCTGTTAGCCACTGTGTTGCCACATGCAAAGCCCTCCTACACATAAATACTGCAGTTCTTTGGACAGATAGGTGGTGGAATTACATTAGTCAGGAGTTGATTTTTTCTGTGATATTTGGTGGTTTTTCATGAGTGTAGAATAGTGATGTAACCCTCTGATTTTTGGGAATTACATTTTGATTTCTTATGTTGGTACACATATCACATTTTTTGGGCTCAAATTATGATCATTTGGAAATAATAAAAAGCACACAAAATTGTGACTCATTTTAAATTTGCATCAGCAATGGTATTGTTTTTGGTTTGTAAAGACACCTGTGTGAGTTTGGGTAAAGATTTTTGTGAGATGGACTGCAACAAGTGAGAGATGCAGAGACAATATATTTTACCAAAACATGAAAACATTCCACATTTTAGCATTCTTAAAAACAAAATAGATAAAGAAGAAGCAACATTGTTGCAAGGACAATTTCTTTGAGAGAAAGATACATTTCATCTCAACATGAAAAGTATTTATTTGGAGAAGTTACAATTGTACCATTAGAATCAATGGCTGAAACTTGCATTGGGTAATATAACTCTCATTTTCATTCTCAAAAAAACGCTTTTTAACCCAGCGCTCATTTTGGTATTTACTATAATTCTTGGTAAAAAAGGCATGAGAGTTAAAATGAGAGTTGTTTGCAGGTCTGAGCATGCTCAGTTGTGCTGGCACCTAGTTGTAAAGAGACTGGGAATTTACCTCTTCTCAGATTTTTAAAGATGTTTTAGTGTATATAACACTTTTTAACATAGTTTAAAAGCAGATTATCTTTAAACAATATACCACATATTTCAGTACCATTTAGGTGGTCATATCATGCGCTAAACATTATTTCCATGTGCAATACTCCAGGTCCTAGCAAGAGTAAGGGTTTGGGCACTATCTGTTGTCTGGGAGCTATAGTTAATTTGGTTTTGGGAGTATTTTTGCCCTAGCGCTATTGTGAATTCTGTTTGGGCACTAATTACCGTGATTGCGGTAATTTGAGCAGTGATGGGAGTAAGTCACACATGTGCAAGTCACAAGCAAGTCTCAAGTCTTAACCTTCAAGTCACAAGCAAGTCCCAAGTTACTGTGGCGAAAAGCAAGCAAGTCAAGTCGAGTCCCTGCTAGAAGTCAAGCAAGTCAAGTCAAGTCATTTATTTTGGTCAAGTCACAAATTAAGTCAAAATACTGATCTACCCCGAAGCCGGGACTCGGGGGAAGCTTTCTTTTGTGGGGGGGTGGCTTTTGCCTAGGCCAAGACACAGCACTGGTGGTGCCAAGTCATTGCAAGTCAAATAGCCCAAGTCAAAGTCAAGTCACAAGTCATTAGTGACAAGTCAAAGTCAAGTCGAGTCATTTATTTAATTTTGTCAAGCAAGTCGCAAGTGCTAATTAGCAGTAATTACCGCTATTGCCTCCATGTACCGCTCTAAAATGTTTGGCATTAGCATGTATTTATGCATGTTTATGCATGTTTAGGCACTTTTTAGCATTTGTTATGCTCAAAAGCTCCTCTCTTGAACATAACTTTGGTGGGGGGGGGGGGGGTTCTGCCTCTAAATGCCCCATCTATTAATGCTAAATGTGTATGTGTTCATGGACACATAGGTTAACATGGATGGGCACTTAGAGGAAATAAAAGCTCAAACGCCTGTAAACCAGGCTTTTTTTAGCTGCAGTGTGCATGAGCCCTTGGCCCTTAGCAGGTTGGCATGCTCAACTTGTGGTCCTCCAGCTGTTGAGGTACTAGAAGTCCCATGATGCAAGGCTGACAGTTACAAGCATGACTTTCAAAGACAGAGGCATGATGGAGCTTGTAGTTATGCAATAGCTGGAGGGCCACAGGTTGAACACTCATGCCTTATGGTCTCTTTTCTCCAAGCTACTTTACCCCTGCTAGTTCTAAATATACAGCATGGTTATCCTGTGCTGATTCTTTTCAGTGTTGGGAGAATACCTGCAGATACTGTTAATTTGGTCACACAATTTTTGTTTCTTTCACCACTGAAAAGTATAAAGCACTGTCTAATTATGTAATTTATTTGATACATTGTTCTGCATTTTCTCTACAGTATGTAGGCTGTAACACACACTCACTGGGAACCCACAGAGTGGAACAATATTGTGATTCATTAAATATCAATGCCAAACAGAGGTCCAATTATTTTAGAGAAGTATGTGGAGGAATATGACTTCCTTTCTCTGTTGTGTTATAAAGGGGATGTTTTCCGTGGGCAGAGGAGGTAATCACCACCACAGATTCCTGGAAAGGGGGGTGTGGTAGATACACAGTTTACAGACTTGGGTCCCCAATGGTTAAACCTTCGTTGAGACTTTGATCTGTAAATTTTTTTTATTCACATGCATTGTTCTCTACATGCGTTTTAAATATACAGTAATTTGTTACTCATTATTTTTATTTTGTGCCCCCCCCAAATTAGCCACTTGACATCTGGAAGATTTACCCCCCCCCCTTTGTGACTAGGCCACTGCACCACATTACTTTAACTGACAATTGCACATTCATGCAACGCTGTACCCAAATCATTTCCCCACAAATAGAGATTTCTTTTGGTGGTAGGTTATCACCACTATGTTTGTGTGTTTTTTTGTTTTTTTGCACTATAAACAACAACAACATTTAAAAAAAAAATCAAATTTCCTTATAAAGACCAATATGTATTCTTCTAAATGTATATATGTGATCTGGCACACAGCTGCTGCCCTGTAGCAGTGAAATTGCTATAAGGCAGTCAGCAAGTGGTTAACAATGCTGCTGTACAAAGGTTCCCCCATGCTCCCTCATCTATAGTGGGTGCACTCTAATACATATGGAGTATTACTGGCCAGATCACCTGGTGAAACAGAGGGAAGAAAGCCTCAAAAATAAAAACTAATTAAAGCCACCACATCTAATGATTAGTAAGCTGCAATATATGACATTTTTGATTTTGGGTTTAATACCTATTTATTTAAAAAAATGATTTTTGCTTGCACATGAATTGATGAATTTGATGACTGAAGTCAGGGTGACTTACCTCTCTCACTAGACTAGGTGAGAATTCCCTTTGCAAAAAGAACATTCCCTTTACAAAGAAAAAAATACTTTGCTTAGTTAATCATCCAATCATATGTGCGGAAAAATACAGTTTGTTTAATTTTACTTACAGTATGCATAATTTTGTATACTTTTTAAAGAACATTTTCATAAATTACTAAGATAAGTGAAAGTTCACTTTGAACGTAAAAATGGTCTACTGTTTTAGTAAATAAATTCCATTAATCTCATCAAGGAAATGTATTCCTCCTACCTGGCAATGCTCCATAGCCTGTAGGAAAAATCTGAGCCACAGTTAAAATGGACTGCAATCTCTGCTCTGTTGGATCCATCCAAGTCATCACCAAAGCCTATCCAGGTCATGAGATTCAGGTAGGGGTAATCATGTATAACCACAGTCTATCATTCCAGTAATATTTGAAGCGGCTCTTTCTAAGCACTGCTGTGCAATGCAGAATTATTTTCTGACCTAAATCTAACCAACATAGAAGCAGCAGGGGAGCAATCTGATCAGCTTGTGAGAAGTGAACTCAAACAACATAATTTAGTGGAGGAGAAACAAAAGCCTACACGGGAAGAATTAAATATCTCAGGAAATGTACAGAAGCACTTTCAGAAGGATCATAGACCTATGCAAGTACTGGATGTATTGTAAATTGGACGATCAGCAATACAGAGATTGAACTTAAAAGTTACTTTCTACAGCGCTTCAAAGAAATAGTGCGTTCCAACATGCCTCAACGTCCCACGTGTATATATGGGTAATTAAAAGGATTTATTACAGTTCTAGATGTGATGTACTATTGTTGGACATATCACTTTCAGACAGCGATTCATGTTATCCAAGTCCTAAATATAGTAAAATGAAAAAAAAAAAAAAAAAAAACAGACCATAGCAAAAAAGCCTTTTTAGTGCCAGCTACTTTTTGAGATGGCTCTCTATTTACTGTACATGGAATTGTTTGTATAATTTGCACTCTGTGGGGTTGATTTACTAAAAACAAATAGGATTTTTGCTTAGCAAGGGGATTTTCACTTTGAAAGGAAATGTTCCCTTAGTTTAGTGTATGTGGTGAAAATTCACAACCACAAGTGCAAGGAAAATAAAGTGTTTTACTTGCACGTGATTGGATAATGGAAGTCAGCAAAGCTTCACCTCATTCATTAAGAGAAACTTTTCTCTTGCAAAATGAGCAGCTTTTTTTTCCCCTAGTGCTCACATGCACTGTGCACATTAAAGTGGTTGCAGAGCCTAAACATTTTTTTACCTTAACGCATTCCTTGCATTAAGGTAAAAAATGTTTAGGTGTCAGCACCTCCCCCCCCTTATACTTATCTGAGCCCTTATTTAGTCCAGCACCTTGCACATCTGCAGCTTTTCTCTCCCCTCACTTCTGGGTCTTGCTGGCTTTGCTAGGGCACCAAGTACCATTGGCTCCCAGTGCTGTCAATCAAAGCCAGTGATGAGGGAGTGGGGGGGGCAGGGCCAAGTCCCAATGCCTGTGTCAATGGACGCAGCAGTGGGGCTTGGGAGCTAGCATGCATGAGTGTCCCCATGGGAAGAGGCTTCCCATGGGGCACTGGACAGAAGGGAGGGGCCAGGAGCGCTGGTGGGGGGACCAAAAAGGAGGAGGTTCACAACAGAGCAGGTAAGTATAGACATGTTTGTTATTTAAAAAAAAAAAAAAAAAAAACCTTTACAATTACTTTAAATACTGAAGATTAGTTGAAACCTCAAAACAGGATATATTTTGTGAAAGCAGAGAAACTGGACAATAAAATGGTTGTAGGCCATTTTTTGTTTAAATTCTTTATTAAAGAATGGTTACAGGTTTGTACAACAGAACCATAAAAATACGCTTGAACAGAGTTAAAGTTCTGTTGCAGAACTATAAGGAATCAAGAACACATGAACCAAGGGACATGGTACACTGAGTGCGGACCTTTTTATCCATATTCCATTACCATTTCTGCACTTAAAGCGGAGTTCCAACTACAATCACTATTTTTTTTTAAACCTTTCATAAGCTGTTAATACAGTATTGTAACACTCAGGTTTTTTGAAAAATGTGTCCTCCGATGTCCGGTTTTATCTTCGAAATGTACTTTGATAAACCTTTGCTGGCTGTTTTCATTTTGCTTGTGGGCATGTGAAGCCCACAAGCATTCAGTTCCAGGATATGGTGCTGCTGAGCGACCAACATGCACCGTCTGTTCTCGCCCCGATCTCGTGCATGCGCATTCAGTCCTTCTCGCAGCACCGTCAACTACTCAGGTTGCTATCACAACGGGCATCGTCGTCGTAAGTGCCCGCCCCATTCTGATGGCAACGAAGTCCTCGGTGCAGCCCACTGACTCCTGGGAAATGATGACACACATCTCCCAGGAGCAGTAGTGAGCAGAGGCGCCGAGGGAAGTGACGTCAGGAGCCGAGGTGATGAAGGAGGCAGATTTTGAGGGACCACATAGCAACAGGCATAAAAAGGCAAGTAAAAAAAAAATGTCTCCAAATGTTTTTTTTTTTATTTATTTCATGCACATTAATAACATTTTTTTTTTTGGGTGGAAGTCCACTTTAAGGGAGGAAAAGAGATCCAGAAAGATAAAGGAGTAGAGAAAGAGAAGGAGGAGAAGGAAAGGAAAGGTTCAGTCTGAATCCATGTTTAATGAGAACTCCTCCAATGAAGGGTTTGTGTGCCTCTCAGGCAAGTGTGGGGCTACAATCTGAGGTAGCATCGGTGTCAAAGTAAAGTGGCAATTCTATAATGACGTTGGCCAGAGTTTGTGGGTCTTGTAGAGACTCTCATTAAGGCACCATTGCCACTTTCTGGAGAGTTTGTCCTGAGTGAGAGAGAGTCATAGAAGCTGGAGCATGTTCTGACCATGTTATATTTCCAATCATGTGGAATGTGTCTGTGCAGAATCAGGAAATAATCTATGAGTATGAGTTTTGTGCAGGTGAGTCTGGGAGGGAGGAAAGACAGGAGGAGGTGTGTCAGTGGTTAGAATGGGGTTAGGGGGAAAGAGCGGCATGGGGAAGGGTAGTAAAAAACAAAATAGCATAGGAAAACTATTTGGCTAGAGGTGTCAAAATGACTGCTGAAAGAATTTGTCTGCACCCAAATGAGGCACCAAAAGATCTGTCACCAAATGGGGTGAGGGTTGTCAAATGGAGGTTGAGAGAAGCACGGCCCGGGCTAAAAGCAAAGTATAAGCATCTTATTGATAAGGCATGGATAGACTGTGTCATAACCAAATGTAAAATGTGTATACAATCTTCAAGGACATTAACCACTTGACCTCCGGAAGGTTTCACCCCCTTACTGACCAGAGCACTTTTTGTAATTTGACACTGTGCTGGTTTAATTGGTAATTGTGCAGTCATGCAAGTACCCAAATTAAATGTACATCCTTATTTTAACACAAATAGAGCTTTCTTTTAGTGGTATTTGATCACCACTGAGATTTTTAGTTTTTGCGATATAAATAAAAAAAGCTTTTGAAAAAAAAATGATAATTTCTACTTTTTGTTATATAAAATGTCCAAAAAACTAAATTTTTGTCATACATTTAGGCCAAAATGTATTCACTTACATGTCTTTGGTAAAAAAAAAATTCAATAAGCGTATATTCATTGGTTTGCGCAAAAGTTATAGTGTCTACAAAGTATGGTATATTTACTTAACCACTTCCAGCTGAATCACATCATGTGACGTCATTGACTTTCAGTGGGAATATCTGAATGATCTCTGCAGTTGCAGGGATCATTCAGATATCATTCCTTTCTGTCAGAGATTCTGTGCACTGTAAGAACAATCATAGTGGCAGCTCAGCCGCTTGATCGTTCTTACAGGCGACGGGAGGGGATATCCCCCTCCCGCTGCCCCCTGGTGCTTCTCCAGGCTCACCCATACGATCTGCGAACTGGAGAAAGAATATGCCGCTGCCGAATTTTGATCATAGAGATGTCCGGTGACCAGATGGTCCCCAGTCATCTCTATGGCTTTCGGAGGCCCAGGCGCAACTCTATGATGTCACATCCGGCCAGTGGAAGTAAACCGAGAACTCAATCTTTCCAGCCTGGAGGAGAGAATTTAAAGATAAAGTGTAAAAATTAAAAAATAAATGTAAAATAGACCATAAAAAAAATGTAAGCACCCTGTCCCTGTGTGCTCATGCACAGAAGTGAACACACGCGTAAATCGTGCCTGCATATGTAAACGGCGTTCAAATCACACATGTGAGGTATTGTCACATGCGTTAGAGCGAGAGCAACAATTCTAGCACTAGACGCCCTCTGTAACTCTAAACTGGTAATCAGTAAAAAATGTTAAAGCGTCGCCTATGGAGATTTTTAAGTACCAAAGTTTGGCACCATTCCACAAGTGTGCGCAATTTTAAAGCGTGACATGTTAGGTATCTACTCAGTTTAACATCATCTTTCACATTATACAAAGAAAATTGAGTACTGTCCGTGATACTTTTTTTATTTGCACTAACATACAATTTTTCAGGACAAGCTTTCAGGGTATGTCCCCTTCTACTCAATTTTCTCTGTCACAATTGCACTAATACGGCTACAACAAATCACATTATACAAAAAAATTGTGCTAACTTTACTGTTCTGTTATTTTTTAATTCATGAAACAGTTTTTTTTAAACGTGTTTGAAAAATTGTTGCGCAAATACTGTGTGACATAAAAAGTTGCAACAACTGCCATTTTATTCCCTAGGGTCTCTGCTAAAAAAACTTATATAACGTTTGGGGGTTCTGAGTAACTTTCTAGCAAAAAATAAGGATTTTTACATGTAGGAGAGGAGTGCCAGAATAGGCCCGGTATGGAAGTGGTCAAATTCTCATTACTTGAGGTGCTAAAATGGCAGGGCAATACAACCCTCCCCAAATTACCCCTTTTAAGAAAGTGAAAACCCCCAATGAATTTGCTGAGAGGCATGTTGAGCCAGTTGAATATTACATTTTTTTTGTCACAAGTGATTGAAAAATGACCAAAAAATAATATTTTTTTCACACAGTTGTCACTGAAATGGTATATTGCTCACACATGCCATGGGTATATGTGGAATTACACCCAAAAATACATTCTGCTGCTTCTCCTGAGTACGGGGATACCACATGTGTGAGACTTTTTGGGAGCCTAGCCACGTTCGAGTGTCACTAACTATTACAATTGTGGAGGCCCTGAAATGTCAAGATAGCACAACCCCCCCCCCCCAAAAAAAATGACCCCTTTTTGGAAAGCAGACACCCCAAGCTATTTTCTGAGAGGCATGTTATGTCCATGGAATATTTTAAATTTTGACACAAGTTTTGGGAAAATTGCAAACCTTTTTTTTTTTTTTTTTTTTTTTTTTTTACACAAAGTTGTCATTTAAATTATATATTTAAATTATATATTGCTCACACATGTCATGGGTATATGTGAAATTACACCCCAACATACATTCTGTTGCTTTTCCTGAATATGGGGATACCACATGTGAGAGACTTTTTGGCAGTCCAGCTGCGTACAGGACCCCAAAAACCAATCACGCCTTCAGTCTTTCTAAGGGCGTAAATTGCTCATTTCACTTCCTCACTACCTATCACAGTTTTGAGGGCCATGGCATGCCGAGATAGCACAAAACCCCCCAAATGACCCCTTTTCAGAAAGTAGACATCCCAAGATATTTGCTGAGAGGTGTGCTGAGTATTTTGCCAATCTAGCTTTTTTCTCACAAAGTTTTGAAAATTTAAAAAAGAAAAGAAAAAAAACATTTACCTTTTCTTTCTTTATTGTCCAAAAAATGGTGGCAACAAATGAGATCTGCAAAATACTCACCATGCCTGTTAACAAATACCTTGGGGTGCCTACTTTCCAAAAAGGGGTCATTTGGGGGGGGGGGGGTTGTGCTATCTTGACATTTAAGGGCCATCAAAACTGTGATGGGTAGCGAGGAAGTGAAATGAACAATATACGCCTGAAGGCGGTGATTGGTTTTCGGGGTCCTGTACACGGTTAGACTGCCTAAAAGTCTCAGTTGTGGTATCCTCATACTCAGGAGAAGCAGCAGAATGTATTTTGGGTTGTAATTTCACATATACTCATGGCATGTTTGAGTAATATAATTTAAGTTATAAGTTATAATTTAATTGACAACTGACCCCCAAACATTATATATTTTTTTAAAGAGGCCCTACAGAATAAAAGTTTTGGATTTTTTTTTACACAGTATTAGCACAGCAATTTTCCAAATGTAATTATTTTAAAAAAAAACACTTTTTTGCATTTTAATGCACAAAAACACACTATATTGCCCAATTGTTTGGTAAAGTATAAAAGATTGTCTTTTTTTTTTCTATAATTTTTTTTTCTCATTAAAATGTATTTGCAAGTTCATTATTTCACAGCAAGTTAGCAAGTACTCCTCGCAGCTTTTGATCTTAATGAAGCTGACAATTAGGGATGAGCCGAACACCCCCCTGTTCAGTTTGCACCAGAACATGCGAACAGGCAAAAAATTTGTTTGAACGTGCAAACACCATTAAAGTCTATGGGACACGAACATGAATAATCAAAAGTGCTAATTTTAAAGGCTTATATGCAAGTTATTGTCATAAAAAGTGTTTGGGGACCTGGGTCCTGCCCCAGGGGACATGGATCAATGCAAAAAAAAGTTTTAAAAACGGCCGTTTTTTCGGGAGCAGTGATTTTAATAATGCTTAAAGTGAAACAATAAAAGTGTAACATTCCTTTAAATTTTGTACCTGGGGGGTGTCTATAGTATGCCTGTAAAGGGGCACATGTTTCCCGTGTTTAGAACAATCTGACAGCAAAAAGTAATTTCAAAGGAAAAAAAAGTCATTTAAAACTACTCACGGCTATTAATGAATTGCCGGTCTGACAATACACATAAAAGTTAATTGATAAAAACGGCATGGGAATTCCCCACAGGGGAACCCCGAACCAAAATTAAAAAAAAAAATGGCGTGGGGGGTCCCCCTAATTTCCATACCAGGCCCTTCAGGTCTGATATGGATATTAAGGGGAACCCCGGCCAAATTTTTTTTTAAAAATGGCGTGGGGTCCCCTAAAAATCCATACCAGACCCTTATCTGAGCATGCAACCTGGCAGGCCGCAGGAAAAGATGGGGGACAAGAGAGCACTCCCCCGAACTGTACCAGGTCACATGCCCTCAACATTGGGAGGTGCTTTGGGGTAGCCCCCCAAAGCACCTTGTCCCCATGTTGATGGGGGCAAGGGCCTCATCCCCACAACCCTTGCCCGGTGGTTGTGGGGGTCTGAGGGCGGGGGGCTTATCGGAATCTGGAAGCCCCTTTAACAAGGGGACCCCCAGATCCTGCCCCCCCTGTGTGAAATGGTAAGGGGGTACAGAAGTACCCCTACCATTTCACAAAAAAAGTGTCAAAAATGTTAAAAATGACAAGAGACAGTTTTTGACAATTCCTTTATTTAAATGCTTCTTCTATCTTCTATCTTCCTTCGATTTCTTCCTCCATCTTCTTCTTCTTCTGGTTCTTATGGTTCTTCCTCTGGTGTTCTCGTCCGTGTTCTCGTCTGGCACGGGTGACCCAGCCCCCCTCTGACGTCAAGGGGAATGCCACAGGGAAGTCCCCGTCAAGTCCCCGTGCGTCAGATGGGGGCGGGGTCACCGACCCCGCCCTCCGTTATTTAAGAACTGTCAGAAGATGAGAATCATCACACGGTGGGAGCCTCCCAATATGGATGCGGAGCGGCCCGAGGAGAAGAAGGGAAGAAGACGCCACGGAGGAAGATGCTGGATGAGAACACCGGAGGAAGAACCAGAAGAACCAGAAGAGCCAGAAGAAGAAGAAGATGGAGGAAAAAACCAAAGGAAGATAGAAGAAAGAAGATAGAAGAAAGAAGAAGCATTTAAATAAAGGAATTGTCAAAAACTGTCTCTTGTCAATTTTAACATTTTTAACTTTTTTTGTGAAACCATTTCACACGGGGGGCAGGATCTGGGGGTCCCCTTGTTAAAGGGGGCGTCCAGATTCCGATAAGCCCCTCGCCTGCAGACCCCCACAAACACCGGGCAAGGGTTGTGGGGATGAGGCCCTTGTCCCCATCAACATGGGGACAAGGTGCTTTGGGGGGCTACCCCAAAGCACCCTCCCAATGTTGAGGGCATGTGGCCTGGTACAGTTCAGGAGGGGGGCGCTCTCTCATCCCCCCTCTTTTCCTGCGGCCTGCCAGGTTGCATGCTCGGATAAGGGTCTGGTATCGATTTTGAGGGGGACCCCATGCCATTTTTTTTTTTTAATTTTGGACGGGGTTCCCCTTAATATCCATACCAGACCTGAAGGGCCTGGTATGGAATTTAGGGGGACCCCCACGCCATTTTTTTTAAATTTTGGTTCGGGGTTCCCCTGTGGGCGAATCCCATGCCGTTTTTATCAATGAACTTTTATGTGTATTGTCGGACCGGCAATTCATTAATAGCCGCCAGTAGTTTTAAATGACTTTTTTCCTTTGAAATGTCATTTTGCTGTCAGACTGTTTTAAACACGGGAAACATGCGCCCCTTTACAGGCATACTATAGACACCCCCCAGGTATGAAATTTAAAGGAATATTACACTTTTATTGTTTCACTTTAAGCATTATTAAAATCACTGCTCCCAAAAAAACTGCCGTTTTTAAAACTTTTTTTGCATTGATCCATGTCCCTGTGGCAGGACCCAGGTCCCCAAACACTTTTTATGACAATACCATGCATATAAGCCTTTAAAATTAGCACTTTTTTTTTTAATCAAGTTTTATTGAGTTTTCAAACAAAAAATAACAGATATAAAAAGAAGTTGAAGCAATCACTTTGAGATATAAGAGTGCGGGCGCAGCCGCTGTTAATGCGAAATAAAAGAAAATTATTATACATAAACGGTGGGGTAATGTTACATAGAAATGGTACAACTTCTGTTACCTTTTATAGCATGAAGTCAGTATATATTATTCCATTTTGTGGCAGTAATTCTACATGGTGTCGTAGGTAGTAGATAAGTCAGGGTAACTTAAAAGGATAACCATCAAAACATGAGTTGTTAACTCTCGGGTCTGACTATAGGTTAGTGGTGTCAGGTTCGGGTGGGTAAAGGTACAGGGGGTTGTCAAGTGATAAGCAAGAGGGGTATATGAGGGGGGGGGATCTGTATGGTAGGTCACTGGAGGGGAGTTTAGCTATATATCTCAGCATGTATTTGGGTAAATCTGGTATGAGCCTATGGAGAAAAAAAGAAAAAAATAAGAAAAAATAAAGGGGGGAGGAGAGGTCAGGGAATATTGAGGATGAGGGAAACATGAAGTCTCCAGGTTCCTGCCACAGCTCAGGTATTTCATTCAGGTTAGGTATTTTTTGTAGTCATCAGTGATGACAAAGTGTATCCAGCATGACCATGTTTTGGTGAACTTAGCGGGTGTATCTTTGGCTTGATGTATGAGGTCCTCCATGACCATTGTCTTTTGTATGCGATTAAACCATTCCACTATAGTTGGTGGTTCTGTGGAGCGCCATTTGAGAGGGACACACATCTTAGCTGCGTTCACCAAATGCATGGCTAAAGATTGAAAGTAAGCATGTATTGGTGTCGTTGAGTGATGAAGCAAAAATAATGCAGGATTGAAATCTAGGGAGTATGTGGTTATTTGGCTGATCAATTTGTGAACTTCTTTCCAGAAAGGTTGGATTTTAGTACAGGACCACCAGATATGTAATAGCGAGCCTGTCTCCGTTTTGCATCTCCAACAAGTTTGGGGAATTGCTGGATTGAAATGGTGTAGTAGAAGCGGTGTCCTGTACCATCTGGAGAGTATTTTAAAAGCGTTTTCCTATATTTGCACATTCATCGAGCCTTTGTGGATCAAAGTGTAAATGTTTGTCCAATCTTGGTCAGTAAGTTCTATGGTGAGATCTTGTTCCCACTTTCGGTTGGTCCAGTGTTTAGCTGGTGCTTGGGCGTTAAATAAGAGGGTGTAAGTTTGCGATATCAGGTGTGTTTGTGGTTCATCACTTAAACATAGGTTTTCAAAGGAGGTGGTGAGTCTGGACCAGTCAGGTCTGGGTTTAGGTTTGTTGAAAAAATGTCGTAGTTGGACGTAAGTCCAAAAGGGGAAGCAGTCTACTTTCATCTTTGACGCCAAAGCTGATTGGGATAAAAGGTGACCTCCCTCAGAGAAATGTTCAGCTCGGACAGTTGAGTGAGGCCAATGGTCTGCTAAAAAAGATATATGCATTCCCGGTGTAAAGTCAGGGTTTAGGCGGAGTGGCGTCATTGGGCCATTAACTTAGGAGATTTTGTGTTTGTTACAAGTAGTACGGAATGAGATTAGTGTTGGTTTAATAAGTGGATGATGCTTATATTCAGGGGGGATGTGGAGGGGATCGACCCACGGAAGATGTGTTAGTGGAAGATTGGACAATGATTGTTCTAAGTGGACCCAGTCTTTATGTTCAGAGTGTACGTTCCAATCTACAATCCTAGTAAGGTGGCAAGCTTGTTGGTATTTATGTATATCTGGAAGTCCTATTCCTCCCAGGAGTTTAGGAGTGGTCAGTCTCATGAAGCTTAATCTCGGATGTGTTTTGCCCCAGATAAAGTCTGTGCAAGCTTTTTGATAGGTAGAGAAGAATGTATGCGGTAATTTAATTGGGATAGTTTGTAAAAGATATAAGATTCTAGGTAGGATGTTCATTTTGATGATCACGGCTCTGCCGAACCAGGAAAAATGCCCAGTAGACCATTTCTTTAAATCTATTTGTATTTTTTGTAATAGTGTGGCATGGTTTAAGGAATATAAGTCAGTGAGGGAGGTTGGTAAGTGAATGCCTAAATATGGAATTGCACGACTGTTCCAGAAGAACGGGAAATTAATTTGGCATTGTTGACAGATTTCAGGGGTAAGAGAGACGTTAAGGGCCGTCGATTTTGAGAAATTTATTTGAAGGTTAGATAGGATGTGAAAGGTTTGAAAATCTTTAAGTAGGTTCGGGATTGTCGTAAGCGGATCTGTGAGAAAGAGGAGAATGTCATCCGCAAACGATGCTAATTTATATGTGCGGTGCTTTATATCTATACCTTTAATGTCCTGATTTGTCTTGATACGTCGTAGGAATGGTTCAAGAGAGAGAATAAAAATTAAGGGGGAGAGCGGGCATCCTTGGCGAGTTCCATTCGACACCGAGAAGGCATCCAACAGGTGGCCGTTCACTCGGACTTTGGCAGTGGGACTAGAGTAAAGTGCTAATATGAAGTTTAGCATCGTGTGGGGGAGGCCTATAGCTTTAAGGGTTTCCAATATGTAGTCCCATGCCACCCTGTCGAATGCCTTCTCCGCGTCGAGGGAAAGCATGAATCCCTTATTCTTTGTGGATGTAAGCCAGTGGTGGACATTGATAGCCTTGAGAGTGTTATCTCTCGCTTCTCTCCCAGGAACAAAGCCCACTTGCTCAAGATCAATAAGTTTGTTTATTAAAGGTAAGAGACGGTTTGCTAAAGTTTTTGCATACCATTTAAGGTCAACGTTGAGTAGCGAGATGGGTCTATAATTGGTGACTAAGGAGGGGTCTTTGTCTGGCTTTGGGATTACCGCTATGTGGGCAGTTAGTAGATCTCGTGGGGGGTTTGTGGGGGTTGCAAAAGAGTTGAAGGCTGTCATAAAAGAAGGGGTGAGTATTCCTGCGTATGTTTTGTAATATCCGACGGTCAAGCCATCGGGTCCGGGGCTTTTACCCGTTTTCATTTGTTTTAGAGCAATGTCAACCTCTTCTCGTGTTAATGGGGAGTCTAATTCGTGGGCTATTGATTCTGATATAGGGGTTGGGCCGTATTGTTTCAAAAAGTCCATGATCATTTGTGTACGTGTGTTGCTGTCCATGGAGGGATTGGAGGTGGGGAGGTTGTATAATTTACTATAATACTTGACAAATTGTTTAGCAATATCCGGGGTCATGGTTAGTTTGTGTCCCGATGGGTCAGTGATATAGTGTATCGTCCTGTTGGACTGTGTTACTTGTAAAGCTCTTGCTAGCATTTTACTTGCTTTGTTGCCATATTCATAAAATTTTTTCTTAGAAAGGATATATTTGAGTTGTATTTGTTTATCTAATAGGTCTAACAGATCTTTTCTAGCCTGTATCAGCTCATTCATAGTGGTTAGAGCTTGAGAGTGTTTATGTACACCTTCGAGTCTGTGGATCCGTTCTATCATTTCTGAGTATTGTTTTCTCCTTTCTCTGTTTCTTTTGGCAGCCGCTGCAAGTAAAGTGCCTCTAATCACACTTTTATGTGCTTCCCAATTATTGATCGGGGATGTGTCACCAGGTTTATTTTAAAGGAAGAAATGCATGAGACTGGATTCTACCTCAGCAGCAATTGAGGGATCCGTTAGTAATGATGGATCTAACCTCCATGTTTGTGGACGAGGTGGTGTATCGGGGAACTGTAGTGTCAGGGAGATAGGGTGGTGATCCGAGATGATCATGGGATCAATGGAAGCTTGGTGGAGCAGAGATAGATCTTTTTGTGCCAAGAATAGATAGTCTATCCTTGAGTATCGGTCGTGGGGTGCTGAATAGAAGGTGTAATCTTTGTCGTCGGTGTTCAGTGTGCGCCATGCATCATGAAGTAATAACTGTTTGAGTAGGGATTTGATTCTCTTAAGGGCCTTATATGGGAGAGATGAGGAGCCAGTGGATGTGTCTTGGATAGGATTGAGCGGAGCGTTAAAGTCTCCCCCTAATACGAGGGTGCCTTCTTGGAAGGTCGTGAGTGCAGCAGTGACAGTTCGGAAGAATGGTACTTGATGGGTATTTGGGGCATATATGTTTGCCAAAGTTATTTTTCTATCTAGAAGTGAGCCTTTCAGAAAGAGGTATCTGCCTTCTACATCAATAAGTGAGTCAGTGATTTGAAAGGGGCAAATTTTTGCAATGAGTATCGAAACTCCTTTCGATTTGTTCAAGGGGTTGATTGCGTGGTACACTGTCGGATAGTGAAAATTATGAAGTTTTGGGGTAGCGTCAGAGGTGCATGGTGAGGAGGAATTTAGATCGTTTTTCTGGTGTGTTAAGGCCTTTTACATTGAGCAAAACGATTTTAACCATAGGGGTGGTTGTAACGTGGGATTTCATTGTCATTTTGAAACTATGTGTACGTACCTGGCAGGATAGTATGAGCTGTGGCAGGGGGTGGGATGGGGGTGGGATGGGGTGAGAGTGAGGGTCTGGTTTGGTTAATGAGGTGTATTAGGAAATGTGTAGGGGGAAGAGAAGTAGGTGCCGGCAATAAGTGGGGTCCTTATCACCTAAATCGGTGAGTTGGGCCACAGTATTATATTTGCCGGTAGAAATAGTGGTGTTTATATGACTATAAAGTTTAAGGGTTTAGTAAGGTATGCATAACCACTGTGTGGGGGTTGGTTTGTCAATTGAGAAGTACGGATATAGGTAAAAAGAATAAGCAGTGAGGTCCGTCTCACCATCAGCCTTAAGTCACATAGCTGGGGCAGTTAGGGGACAAATTTGGTGTTTGTAGACGTGGGTGTGGAGAAAATCAGGTCAATAGTGTTGGTAAGATGTAGGTCAGTTGTCGGGTAAGAAGGACTTAGTGGGGTGTTGTCTGTAGCAATCGCTGTTGGTGAAATCCTAAAGGATTGAGCAGCTATCCGGTGTGGGGATATATAACGAAACCACCTGCGAGTGTAGTGGTAAAAGCATAGCTAGGGAGAACAATATTTAACTTCTAACAGCAGTAACAACAACGTTAACGATGGCCTGGTGTCAGGTCCATTTAAAACACGTGTTCTCGAGTAAGCATACAGAACGTTATTATACTTTCAATAACAATGTTCAACAGGACCGTAACTGGTCGTAAATGGAGTAATAATAAAAATACATTTAACATAACATGAATAGGCGTGGGTATCGATTCCAGACCAGAGATGTCTTAGTTGGAGTATTGTGAATTCTGAAACACTTGCATGTGAGTTCACGTGGGCAAGTGATGTAGTGTAGGAACCCTATTGCTTTTCTTTGGTAATAATTTTGGGGAATTCTGTAAGACCCCTTTTCTGGAGGGTAGCGTTTAAAATTTTTGTGCTCTGTGAGTTACAGGGGTGATTAATGTATAACTGCGTTTAAATGCCTGTACCCTGTATCCCATCAGCCTGTAGAGGGCAATATGAGGCTATAATGCGTTGAACTTGTAGGGTTACAAGGTACAGATCTGTGTTCGGGGGTTTATCAAAAAAGAAGGCTTTATATGAGGGAAGCCCACGCATATATGATCAGTGTGTGGTGCATGGCAGAAATGTCTTTCCAAAGCAGGAGGTATATCAACTTAAAGAATAGAGCATATCACCACGGCATAGTACATATTACCCATTTCTCTTTTTTCTTTCCTCAACGGTAAGAAGTCTTGTCGGTCGTGTGTCCAAAGAAGCAGGTAGTGTGGATACAGGTTAAGGAGTATGCGCCCAATGCCTATATCTGTAGTGGATGGAGGGGATAGACTGTTCCAAGTAGGTAGTCCGCGGTCAATTGCCCATTGTTGTCTTCCCCATGACGTCTTTAAGCAGTCAAACAGTCAGGATGTACATAACCAAGGGTATAAAATGGGGTAACGTGATCTTATCCCAGGGGGTGTTTATCAATGTTAATGTGTCAATCGGGATAGATCACAGTTGTCAGCAATCTAAGGCATCTGGGTGAAACCTCCACGGGTTTGGGTGATAATCGGATGTCACGTCGGCAGAGTATCCGTGGGTATAATATGAGCCCGGTGTAGATCTTTTTCTGCCAACATGTAAGAGAAATAGGTAAGGAGAAAGCAGATGGTAATAGATTGTCCGTTCTGTTCGGACATCACATTTTGAGACTTGGAGTGTTAGCGATCTCGGCGAGCCCGGCGAGGTAGGGGTGCTGTCATGGGACTTGGTGGCGGGTGTCGAGGCCCCGAAGAAGAGCTGGGTCTAGTGGTTGACGGCGATCTTCTTCTGTGAAAACTGGAGTTGTGTGTTTCCATCAGTTCTTCCACTTGTGGATGCTGGATGGAAGAAGATATTTCGAATTCAGCACACCAGTTCGGGACTGCAATGTACGGTATGTCTAGTGTACAGCAGAAGGCATCAAGTTCCTCAGGGACTCTCAGTAGCACTGAATGGCCCTGGTAAGAGGCGGAGAGGCCGAATGCGAACTTCCATCTATAGCGGATCCCTCTGGTCCGCAGGACTTCCAGCAAGGGACGTAGATCTTTGCGGTGTCTCAATGTAATTGCTGAAAGATCTTGGTATATGTGAATAGAGTAGCCATCATATTCCAGTTGTGATTTGTCACAGGCTTTCCGAAGGAGTTCTTTTTTGATTGTGAAATCGTTTACATAGCATATAATGTCCCTCGGGGGCTCCGTTTCTCTCCCTCTGAGGTGAAGGGCTCTATGTATACGTTCCATTGCAATCGGTGTTTGTCCAGGTCGATCCAGGAGGCGGTTGAAGAGGTCCGTTACAACTGGGAGAATCTGATCTTGATCCACGGATTCGGGTAGGCCTCTAACCCGTAGGTTGTGTCTGCGACCTCTGTTATCGAGATCTTCAACATGGCGCTGAAGATCTCGTAGCTGCATGGTATGGTAGTCAACTGTGTGGTGAATTTTCTTCACTGCTGACCATTGTAGTGCTGCGTTGTCCTCTACGCGCTGTATCCTCCCTGTAATGGCCTGTAGTTCATGTCGCAGATCTGGTATGGCCGAGAACAGAGTGTCTTTGATGTCGGCTGCTACAGCTTGTAAATCCTGCAAGCTTGGTTGACGGTGAGATGTCATGTAGTTCTCCATCGGTGCGGGACTTTGAACGGTGGGGGTGAGGACAATCTCGTTGTGTTCTTGAGGAGAAGAGGAGGCGGGAAGAGGGGTCGCCATATTCGCCCGCTGTGTTCTAAAGATCTCCGGTATCGTTTGGCTTGTGCGGCTGGTAATTTCTCTCGGGGATCGGGATCTAGATTGTGAGGCACCGCGGGAAGAGGTTCCCATAGTGGATGGTGAAATGATGTTGGTAATCCCCGTTAGAAGCGGATTTTAGGCTGTGGTGAGTGGGAGCCTGAGGATTAGGCAGCCATCTTCTCTCAAGGCAAACCACCTAAAATTAGCACTTTTGATTTCTCCCATAGACTTTTAAAGGGTGTTCCGCGGCTTTTGAATTTGCTGCGAACACCCCAAATTGTTCGCTGTTCGGCGAACTGGCGAACAGCCGAAGTTCAAGTCAAACTCATCCCTACTGACAATAACCTGTCAAGCAAATTATTAAAAATTAGGGTTTATGTTGGTACATAAATTTGTGCTAATGTACAAGTCATCCAGTATTCTTCTTTTGTTTATATTTAAATTGTCTTTATTGAAGTTTTACATAAGAAATTGTACAATAACAAGTCGGATACAATGCAATTGCTTCGTTTGTAGTTGAAATGACATCCAATCATACTGTCCACATAGCTTTTCCAGACAGTAAAGTGAGAAACATAGGCATGAAGGGGAAAGGAGGGGGGAGGGGGTGGTGGGAGACATGAGAGGAAGGGGGGAAGGCAGGAGGGCCCACCAGCTTAGCATTAGTTTGATCAGAAAGTAAACAACAGTTGGTTCATGTTTGTATTGTACGTTTCGGATGAAGTAACCACTTTGATCACTTAGAAGTAAATTTTTCTAGTTGCATATTTTTCCTAGCGAGCATTTTTCCATCTCACATTGGTGATTAAGATCAGCCACCACTCCAGAAATGGTGGGAGTATCTGAGGTTTTCCATAACCTGGTAATGTTCCCCTAGCTGCAAGAAGTAGGTGTATTATAGCAAATCGGGACTCAGGGGGAGGGGGGATTTTTCAATTCCCACATTGAGCCAGGACCAGTGCTGCCACAAGGCAAACTAGCCAGCTGCCTAGGGTGCACTGCTGCCTAGGGCGCCCGGCCACTGGCGTTCCTACTCTCTTTTCTTTGCAGCAAGCAACTAAGTCTCAGCATCAGCAGGCAGCCGCCGCTCCATTCGCACATAATGTCAGAGGCACAGCGGCGGCGGAGGACTGTGTCTGTGTCCTGACTCCCAAATAATGGGCACTGGTAGGCTACATTGATGGGCGCTGGTGAGGCTGCATTTGATGGGTGCTGATGAGGCTGCATTTGATGGGCACTTTATTAAAAAGGTGGAGTATACATGGGCAGGGAAAAGGGGGTGGAGTCAGGGGTGGAACCGGGGGGGTGGCAAAATGAGGTTTCGCCTAGGGTGTCAAAAATTCTTGCACCAGCCCTGTATGGAGCAGGCCTAGGATGGGGGAGGGGATCCCAGATATAGAGGAAATAAGTACAAAAATCTGTCTCCAAAAGGACCTGAGTGACTTACAGAACCATAGAATGTGGGCAATAGAGCCTATACTTTCACACTACCCCCAGCAAGTAGGGGAATGACCTGGGTAGATTTTTGAAAGGAGGTATGGGGTAAAGTAAAGTAAAGTGTTTTCTGATATGATTCCCAATGGTTGATGCAGTGGGAGGCCTTCTAGGTTATTCTGAACGCTAGTTGCCACATGGTCAGGCTGATAGGGCAGTTCAGTTCTTCAGACCATTTATTTAGGCTGCATTAGGCTGCATTCACACCTGAGCGTTTTCAGCTTGTAAAATGCACATAAAACGCCAGAAAAAACACCCCAAAAATATCCAAAAAGCAAAATCCCATTCATTTAAATGCCACCTGTTAACATCTAATCATTTTGTCACCTGAAGCAAAATGCCTGAAGCTCAAAAAAGTATATGAGCTTCTTTTAGGCAGATTACAGGCATTTTTCTGCTTTTAACATTGGTAAAATTTTGACCTGTACAAAAATGCAGCAAAATTGCGACTAAAAATCGTGGCAAATCGTGGTAAAAATGCACAACTTTCTGCCTGAAAACTAAATGCTCAGGTGTGAATGCAGCCTCAAGGTTGTGATTTGACAGTAAGGATGACCATCACTTAATTTGGTGTAAAATAGGGTTATTCCTTTCTTAGGGTAACTTCACACAATAAAAGATTCTATCAATGCCAAAATATTCTGAAAATTTCAGCTCATTTGGTTAATCACACCAAAAGTTAATCACGTTAAGCTATATTTTACAATGCTAAAACATTTAATGTGAAAATGGCTTAATGGTCCTGTTGCCATGGTAACAGATTAAATGACTTACAGTGACACCCATTCTAAGAGAACTAAAAAGAATAATAAACTGACGAGCGGGACAACCTTGTGGACCATACCTCTACCTTTCAACCCTTTTTCTTCTTTCTCTTTCCTTTTCTCCACCTTACGATTAAAGCTCATTATCAGAATTTATTTGACCTATATACACTCTACTTGTAAAAAATATGTATAGTAGGTATAAATCATTTAAATACCTACAAAAGTAACTAAGGAAATGATATATATATATCTTTAATTTAGGTTTACGTGAACCCAATGTTTAATATTTGAAATTTCATGATATTTACCTATATAAACCCTACTGTAAAACAATGAGCTTACTTTATAGATCCTTGTAAACTTACTTTATGTATCTTTATAACATTGTATACTCAATAAACTTCTTTTGACAAGGAAAATGGCTTAATGTAGCTTAACGTGTAATAAAGGGCCTAAACCTCAATCAATTGCCCTGAAACTTTGCACAGCCTAAGTTTTTACCTTTCCAAACGTATTCTATAAGTTTTATGTATTTTAGTGTTCCACAAGGCAAACTAGGGACATTAAGCTTGTTTGTTTTTTTGTTTTTTTTTAACCAAAGTTTTATTAGATTTTTCACATATACAACATAATGCCCTGAAAGGGGGCATGAGAACAATAAAGCATAATATTAGTAGTTCACAAGTCACAATCATGACAACGTATAATATCCAGCTAGGGGGTAGTTGAAGCAGACTAGCATAGAAAGGTACAGAAAGTAT
Source organism: Aquarana catesbeiana (assembly GCF_042186555.1). Classification (NCBI taxonomy): domain Eukaryota; kingdom Metazoa; phylum Chordata; class Amphibia; order Anura; family Ranidae; genus Aquarana; species Aquarana catesbeiana. Next base: position 334,033,746 of record NC_133328.1, on the reverse strand, counting down.
AATTAGTATAATTAGTAATGCTGGTTAGTGAAAAGTGGTGCCGTAAGGGTAGGCCATTGTGACATCAACCAGGGTCAGAGAAGAGTGGAGGGTCATTGTGGGACTCAATATGGTTGGTAATTTACATGTTGGTAATGTGAGTTAGGAGAGTAGGGGTGACATCTATGCAATGTCAGGAGGCCACACCCAGGGGGGGCACCTTATAGGAAGGAGAAATGCACAATAATATGACTGGTATCAAATATTTAGACTCAGTGTAAAACTGTGTAGGATCTGGTTCTGCTCCAGATTGGGAGGGTCATGTGCGCAGGTATGATGAGGCCAGTTTATGGTAGAGGGTTATTTCTTTGATCTTGAAGCCAAGGTTCCCATTGAATGAAGAATTTGGTCATCAATAGATGTGCTTTGGCGAACATATATTCCATGTGGCATTGGTCGTTGAGCAAAGAAATTACTAATTGGATGGTGGTTGGGTTAGGATTTTTCCAGTTACAGGCAATTGAGAGTCTTGCCGCTATCAAGATGTGAGTGAGTATTGACCGTAGTGTGGTTGGCCATTTGGTTAACCCTATCCCTAGCATGGCCAACTGTGGTTGTAGGTGGTTGTAAGTGATCCTTAACGCCTGTGACTGAGTATATGAGACTGTTTACATCTTTCCAGAATCGTTGGAGAGCAGCACAAGTCCACCGTATGTGGACCAGGGATCCATCTGTATTGCAGTTCCTCCAACAGTTAGGGAATGTTGAGGGGAAAATGGCTGCCAGTTTGGTTGGAGTAGTACCAGCGGTGGTAGAGATTCATAACTGTTTCCCAGTGGGAGACATTCCTGGAATGGGCACGGGTGCTGTTAAGAGAACTGTACCAAACCTTCTCTTGTGTAGAAAAATGTAGCACTTGTTCCGAGAGCTTATTTATTGGAGTCTGTTAGTTAATAGCTCGATATTGTTGCGAAGGAGAGCAGATGATGGAGTAACTAACTGAATCCCTAGATAGTGCAGTGTTGAGCTCGGTGCCCATGAGAAATTCGTTATCTGGGACAGTTCCTTCTTTTCATTAGAAGTAAGATGAATACCCCTTCATGGAGGATCTGGAATGGTTAATCTTCTATAGGGATGCTTGTCCAAAATTATTAAGTACTCGTTGAAAAGCTTGCAGGGATTGTTTGGGATTAGTGAGCGAGACTATGATGTCATCTGCGTAGAGCCCTATTTTGTGGGAGGACTCACCCACTGTGATACCCTCAACTTGGGGATTGGTACGAATGGCAGCTGCTAAGGGCTCGATAATCAAGGCAAAAATTAGTGGGGATAACGGGCATCCTTGCCTGGTGCCATTAGTGATGGAGAACGGGTCTGACAAGTAGCCTCCTGACCAAACTCTAGCTGTAGGTTTGGTATAAAGGACTAGAATGGCTCGTAAGAAGGTGCCGGTCAAGCCAAATTTAATGAGCACGCTTTCCAAGTACCTCCAATGCACTCTATCGAACGCCTTCTCTGCATCCAATGAGATGAACAGAGAAGATGTCAGATGATGTTCCGTCCATTGCATAAGGTCAATAAATCTGTGTGTGCCATCCGAAGTTTGGTGGTGTGGAATGAACCCTACTTGATCGGGGTGTATTAGGGAAGGGATAGAGTGGCTAGGCGAGTTGCTAACAGTTTAGCGTAGAGCTTCAAGTCAGTGTTGAGTAGGGATATGGGTCGGTAGTTGGCTGGATCGTCAAAGGGTTTACCTTGTTTGGGAATGGTGACAATTAAGGCTTCTAGAGACTCCTTGGGGATGTCTCCCGTTGCTGCAAATCTGTTTAGTGAGGCGCATAAGTGGGGGGTGAGTAAGTCAGAATACGTCTTATAGTATTCATTACAGAACCCATCAGGTCCCGGGCTTTTGTGAAGGGGAAGGGAGTTAATGGCTGTCTTGAGTTCCAGTTCTGTGAATGGTTGTGAAAGGGCATTTAATTGGGTGGGAGTGATCGATGGGAGCAGGACTGATGATAGGAAAGACTGGATGGCAATGTCTGTGGTGGGTGGCTCTGAGGAAGTGGAGATGTATAGTTTTGAGTAGAAGGTTTTAAAACAGTTGGCTATGTCTAGTGGATTTGTGCATCTGTGACCTCGATGGTCAGTTAGGTATGAAATTTTGGATTGAGTTACACTACGTTTGTATTGGTTTGCTAAAACTTTGCTCGGCCTGTTTCCTTGGGAGTACCAAGATAGTCGGAGACGTTTAATGTAGAAATCAAAATTTTTGTGGAGGTGGGATCTTAAGTCTAGTCAAAGTTGGTGGAGCTCTTTGAAATGTTGTGCAGTGGGAGAGGTTTTGTTACTGCACTCAAGATCCCTAATACGGTTTAAGCACAAGTGATTTCTGACCGTCTTCTTTTCTCATGGGCACCGAATTTAACAAACAATCCTCTAATTACCAATTTATGTGTATTCCATACTGTTGTGAGATTGGTTACTGAACCAGCATTAACAGAAAAGTATGACTCTATTCCAGCCTCGATTTGTGGTTTGTAGACCGAATGAGTCAGTAGGACGGCATTCATTCTCCAATATCTTGTTCGGTTTGGAGGTTTGTGCTGTGTTTAGAGAGATGGTTACCGGGGCATGGTAAGACCATGTGATGAGCCCAATGTGGGCTGAGGTAACTTGTTGTAGTAGGAGTTTAGATGTGACGAATAAATTGAGTCTGGAATATGATCCCTGAGTAGGTGAGAAATAGGTATAATCCCGTTCCGTACCATGAGCACACCTCCATATGTCATAAAGGTCCTCCCTCATGAGAAGTGAGAACAGTGCTGATGAGCTTTTTCTGTGAGAATTGGAGGAGTCTATAGAGTGGTCCACAATCTCGTTAAAGTCTCCACAAAGAATGATACGTTCTTTGGGCTAGGTAGCAAGCTTGTTTAGTATACTCTGGTAAAAGGATTTTTGTCCTACGTTAGGCGAGTATAGGTTGGCAATTATTAAAGGACACAGAAAGGATGAGGAATCTGCCTAGAGGGTCTTGTTCAACTTGGTGAAGTTGGAATGCTACAGAGGAGTGTATTGCTATCATTACACCTCTTGCTTTTTTATCTATGATGGCAAAGAAGCAGTGTGGGTACTGTTTATGGGTACAGGCTGGAGCTTTGTTTATGGTAAAGTGTGTCTCTTGGACACAAAGAATATCAACCTTTTGGGATATGGCTTCCTTCCAGAGAAGTGATCGCTTAAAGGGGTGGTTAAGACCCTTGGCATTAATGGTAGTAATTGACAACATTCTGTAGGCAGGATGTGTGAAGTGCGTGCGTTGGGAAGGGGATCAACATCGTTTGTTTTATCACACCAGGGAGTGGTCTGTGGTTAGGGAACTGACAGGAGCAAGAGAGGTTGTTAACAATGTAATATTAAGGACAAACAAATAAACCAGAAAATGCAATCGAATTATTGACTCAATAAGTTGTGTAACATAAAACTAGGACTGCTTTTAGGAAATATGCGACAGCAAATCTCAATGAACAAGTAATAAGAGAGAAAAAAAAGTTAACAGGTAGATAGGTATGTGCTTAGCACACTAGAAGTATCGGGGAGTGATCAGATCAACTCTAGAGAGCCCTTGTTCTCCCTCCAGAAGGCACCGAGTAACTCTGATGGTATTAGCCATAAAGATATTAGAGTTCCCGGAGTGGAAGGCCCCGAGACATCCCATCAGGTTCTGTCTACCTGCGACCAGGGATCAGGGACCTTGGTTGATTGTTTGGATTGAGGAATGCTAGGAGGGATATGAGGAATGAGACCCCAGTTGTGCAGTTGTTTCAGGCCATTTTTGGGCATCAGAATTGGGACCATTTGGTTTTGGAAGGTAACCAGACGTTTTGTAGGGAAGCCCCAGCAATATGGAACCTGTTTGTCTTGCAGGACTGAGGTGACAGGAGCAAACAGTTTATGTGCCTGGGCCGTGGCAGCTGAAATGTCGCCGAATATGGAGATCGCAGGATATGGGGTTGGTAGTGTGCACATGGATCTTGTAGCTCGTAACAGTCTTTCTTTGGTGTGAAAGAGAAAATTGAGTACTGTCCATGATACTTTTTTTATTTGCACTAACATACAATTTTTCAGGACAAGCTTTCGGGGTATGTCCCCTTCTTCAAGGTCCAAGCAGTACTGATTCACAAATTTTTAAGCAGAATGTTAAAGAAGAAAAAAAAAGAAACAAACACATACAAATCAATGGTAATAAAGATAGCAGCAGAGTTAGTGAGATAAGACAGAGGGGGAGCTATAGAATGCAGGGGGGGATACTAGTCACAGAGGGGTCGTAAAACTTTAGCATAATGTGTAAGGAAACCAATATCTAAATTCAGGCCATTATTTTTTGTGTCAAAAAGAAGTATCATTCTTAGTTCAAACGTTTTCCTTTCCTGGATAGTTGTGAAATTACCTTTAAGAACTAAAACATTGAGGTCTTCTATAGTGTGGTCTGGTTGTGAGAAATGATGTCCCACAGGTGTGCATAAACTGTCTTTATGTTCTTTGATGGTATGTCTGTGCAAATTCATCCTCTCTTGCAACTTCTGTCCTGTTTCACCAACATAAGATCCTTTGCTGCACCTTTTGCATTGGATAAGGTGCACAACACTATTGGAGGTACAGTTGTAAGATCCCATGATATTGAAGGTCCCATTTGTTTGTGTAACACTTTTGGATAGATTGATCTGGTTGCATAGTTTGCAGCGTTTTTTTATTGCAAGGTTTTCTTCCATTATTTGTGACTTCATAATCAGAGTGAAGTTTTCTGTTGATTAGTTTGTGTCTGAGGTTGAGTGGTTGTCTGAAAGCCAATAATGGGGGTTGTTGGAATATTCCTTTCAGAGTTTCATCCTCTGTTATAATGGGTTGTAAATTTTTAATTATCTTTTTGATTCCTTCAAGTGCTGGGTTGTATGTGGTGAATAGAGGTACTTAGTTATTTGTTTTTTTCTCTGTGTATTGGAGGAGATTTTCTCTTCAGGTTTTTAAGGCTGTGTTTATGCTGTTGTTGATGGTTTTGTCTTTGTAACCTTTCTTATGGAAGGAGTCTACAATCAAATCAAGTCTTGAGTGAAAGAAATGAATCCGAGCTAAGGTGTCCCTAGGGACAGTATCCGGAAGATGTTTAGGTTTCTGCATTCTATGCGCTTGGTCGATGATCATGTCGTGTGCAGACAGGTTGGGTACTAGCGTGCGGAAAAGTTGTTGGATATATGATACTAGTTCTGAACTTTAAGTTGTTCCACCAGGAACGGTCTTTGAGGTCTGTGATTTTAAGCTGCATTTGGTGAATCGCTGCTGCCTGATCTTCCTGCGTGTCTATAGCTGCATTATGTGCCTGAGCTAGTGTGCAGAGTGTGCAGTTGTTGTTCAGTGGTGTCAGTGCGGTCTTCTAGCTTTTTTACTCTGCTCTGGATATGATTAAGGGATATTTTTAAATCTCTTTTCAGGTCAGCCTGTAATGAGAGAAGCATAGACTTCAGGGTGCTCTCTGAGGCTGGAGTGTTGTCTGAGGCTGGGAAGGCAGCTAGGGAGTTAGTGGCACTGTCTCCTGTGTGTGCAACATCAGCCATCATCAATGCTGCTTCTTTAGAGCAGGTGATTTAGCTGGTGAGCCTGCTGGGGATTATGCGGCTCTCCTACCTCTGTCCTGGGGTTGAGGAGAGGTAGTGGGATCCATCTGTTCTCTTTCCCCCATGTCCCACTGGTTGTCCGGTGCTGTGTTAGATTGTGTGGGTGAGGGTGAAGCCGAATGGCGTTCCCGCTCGGTGCCATCTTGTGTAGAGGGGGGGGCGGCTTCATAAAGTAATTGTGGAAACGGTGTGATCTCTGGTTGTTTGTATTCTTCTTCTTCTTGGACATGTCCACGGGTGTCCCAGAAGCAGTGGCCCCCGAACCGGAGGTAAAGGCAGCTAATAATGGCTCTGTAAATCGCTGTTGTGCCCTGTTCTGAGGGAGAGCAGAGAATCTGGGCGGCCATCATCTGCTGCAGCCAAACCATGCCCCCTATTAAGCTTGCTTTTTAGGGAACTTATTGTGGCTTAACGTACAAAAAAGACCTTTAAATTTTAACCAATTTCCTCCAAACTTCACACAATAGAAGATTCTATCAATGCCAACATATTCTGAAAATTTCAGCTTATTTGGTTAATCACACCAAAAGTTATTCATGTTAAGCTATATTTTACAATGCTAAAACATTTAATGTGAAAATGGCTTAATGTAGCGTAACATGTAATAAAGTGCCTAAACCTCAATCAATTGCCCTGAAACTTTGTACAGCCTATGTTTTTACCTTTCCAAACCTACCCTATGGGGGTTATTTACAAAAGGCAAATCCACTTCACTGTAGATCCGAGGGGGACATGCAAGGAAAATAAAAAACAGCATTTTAGCTTGCACATGATTGGATGATAAAATCAGCAGAGCTTCCCCTCATTTCAGATCTACCCCTCAGATTTACAGCGATTGCACTTTCAGTGCAATTTTCAAGTGCACTTTACACTTGTAGCGTGCAGTTGTAGTGCAAAGTGAATTTGCCTTTTGTAAATCACCCCCTATAAGTTTTATGTATTTTGGTGTTCCACAAGGCAAACTAGGGACATTAAGCTTGTTTTTTAGGGAGCTTAATGTGGCTTAACATACAAAAAAGACCTTAAATGTTAACCAATTTCCCCCAAACTTCACACAATAGAATATTCTATTCGTGCTAACATATTCTGAAAATTTCAGCTCATTTCATTAATTACACCAAAAGTTATTCACATTAAGCTATATTTTACAAGGCTAAAACATTTAATGTGAACAGCTTAATGTAAAAAGACCTTGACGTACCATAATGTGCCTTAACCTCAATCAATTGTCTTGAAACTTTGCACAGCCTAAGTTCCCAACTTCCCAAACCTATCCAAGAATTTTCATGGGTTTTAGTCTCCTACAAGGCAAATTAGGGACATTAAGCTTGTTTTTTGGGGAGCTTAATGTGGCTTAATGTACAAAAAGAGCTTAGATATTAACCAATTTCCCCCAAACTTCACACAAAAGAAGACTCTATCTGTGCCAACATATTCTGAAAATCTCAGATCATTTGATAAATCACCCCAAAAGTTATTCACATTTAACCATTTTTTTACAATCCTTAACCAGTTGCAGACTTTGGGCGTACTAGACAAGCCCAAAACCATGTCATCAGTGTACACAGGGTGTGTCTAGTACATCCAGTCCTTCTGCTCTGCTGCTGGGGCCCTTCTCTGTCTCAGTACCCAACAATTCAGCAGGAGCTGTCAAAAAAAAAAAAGAAGAAGCAGGCTGGCAATGTTTATCAACAGCCACATCACATAAAGTTACATTGAAACACTGGGGGTCATTTACGAAAGGCAAATCCACTTTGCACTACAAGTGCACTTGGAAGTGCAGTCACTGTAGATCTGAGGGGGACATGCAAGGAAAATAAAAAACAGCATTTTAGCTTGCACATGATTGGATGATAAAATCAGCAGAGCTTCCCCTCATTTCAGGTCTACCCCTCAGATTTACAGCGACTGCACTTCCAAGTGCACTTGTAGTGCAAACTGGATATGCCTTTCGTAAATAACCCCCACTGTATCAATTGTAACTTTCTGTGTTTTGCATCTACAGATCAAAGGGATGAACTTCGATTTGCAGGTGAAGAGAGCTAAAGCAACCTTGACAAGTAAAAAAATATATATTTTTTCTAATTAAATGTTCCTCTGTTGAACCCCTTATTAACCCTTTAGTTTTCTCTAATCAGCACTGATTAACTCTATATTCTCCTTCTCTATTCAATTGCAATTTTCCTGGTGATTTTCTCTTTTCTATTTTATTAACTAATAGTTAAACTTTTTTTTCTGTTTTTATTTGCTTTGCTTTTTAATATTTTTTTACACCTTTTTACATATATTTACTGCTGAAAAAAATAAAAAAAATCCTTTTGTTTAGTTTTATTACATTTAATTGTCCAAGGATTGCAAAAAAATTTATTGTTACAGGACAATATTCACAAAAAGAAAGCCTTGTTTGTCCTTAACTGCCTGCTGCCCGTCCACCATCAAATGACGGCAGAGCGGTGCAGCTCTCGTTCTGGGACGACGTCATATGACGGCATCCCAAAATGGCCGCTCCCTTGTGCCCACGCAGTGCGGCGATCACAGCCACGCCATGTTGCTAGGACATGGCATGACCCCAATTTCTGTAATGAGCCATGTCTCTGGCTCTTTTACCATGTGATCGGCTGTGTCTAATCACAGCTGGTCACATGTAAACAAGGAAGTGGCGGTAATCAGCTCTCCTTGCCTCACACTGACAGCGGCATCTCCTCACAGGGGGATATGTAGAAATGTAATCAGGGCACTGATCATCAGTGCCCTGATTACAATAAAGAAAAAAGTGTCACCAATCAGTGCCCACCGATTGCCCACCAATGCCAGCTATCAGTGCCCGCCAGTGGCAGAAATCAGTGCCTACCACTGCCACCAATCAGTGCCCATTAGCGATGCCAGTCAGCGCTGGCAATCAGTGCCACCTATCAGTGCTGCCGATCAATGCCCATCACTGCTGTCAATCAGTGCCCATCAGTACCGCCTATCCGTGCCGCCTAACAAAGCCCACCAGTGCCACCGATTAGCACCCACCAGTGCCACCTAACAGTGCCCATCAGTGCTCATCAGTGCCACATATGAGTGCCCATAAGTGCGGCATATTAGTGCCTCCTCATCATTGCCACCTAATCAGTGCCCATAAGTGCTGCCTCATCAATGCCCATAAGTGTCACTTCAACAATGCCCACCGGTTCAGCCTATGAGTGCCCATTAGTGCTGCCTCATGAGCGCACATCAGTGAAGGTGAAAAATTACTTACTGTAGTTACAAAATTTACTGATAGAAAAAAAGTAAAAAACATTTTATTTTTATTTTTGGTCTTTTTTTGTAAAAAAATAAAAAACCCAGCAGTGATTAAATGCCACCAAAAGAAAGCTCTATTTGTGTGAAGAAAATTATAAAAAATTTGTTTGGGTACAGTGTAGCATGACCGCACAATTGTCATTCAAAGTGAGACAGCACTGAAAGCTGAAAAATGGCTTGGGCAGGAAGGGGGTGTTAGTGCCTGGTAGGCAAGTGGTTAAAAAAAATGTATGTATTATGTTGTTATCTTAAGTCAGGTGTAGGCAAGCTCGGCACTCCAGCTGTGGTGAAACTACAATTCCCATCATGCCTTTGCCTCTAGGAGTCATGCCTGTGATTGTCAGGGTCTTGCAATGTCATAGCTGGATCTAGATGGGATTCGGGGTAGTGTTAGGGGGGCTGAGGGGGGCTGCTGCACACAGAAGGCTTTTTATCTTAATGCATAGTATGCATTAGGATAAATGAACCTTCTGACTTTACAATCCCTTTAAGCTTGTTTTTTGGGGAGCTTAATGTGGCTTAAAGTGATTATAAAGGCAGAAGGTATATTCTATGCATTAAGATAAAAAGATAAAAAACCTGTGCAGCAACTTCCCTCAGCTCCCCCAATACTTACCTGAACCCCCTCTCTATCCAGCGATGTGCACGAGTGCCTCAGCCACCTGGGACTCTCCCTCCTGATTGGCTGAGACACAGCAGTGGCGACATTGACTCCCTCTGATGTTAATCAAAGTCAGGTAGCCAATTAGAGGAAAGAGGGGGCGGGGCCGAACCATGCCTCCGTGTCTAAATGGACACATAGAGCTGCGGCTCGGCTCAAGTGCGCCATAGCAAGCTGATTGCTGTGGGGGCACTTGGCAGGAGGGAGCAGCCAGGAGCGCCAGGGAGGGAACTGAGAAGAGGAGGATCAGGGCTGCACTGTGAAAAACCACTGCACAGAGGATGTACAGTATCTCACAAAAGTGAGTACACCCCTCACATTTTTTAAATATTTTATTATTTCTTTTCATGTGACAGCACTGAAGAAATGTCCTTTAAGAGCCATATCAGGTACATGACCACTGCACAGTGGGGGACCCAAAGTGCATGGCCAGCAGGCACAATCGCGGCTGACCACCCACAATCGTGAGAGCCAGAACGGGGATTTGTGTGTGTAAACACACAAATCCCTGTTCTGACAGGGGAGGAGAGACAGATCATCTGTTCCTACTACATAGGAACAGCGATCTGGCTCTTCCTCTAGTTAGTCCCATCCCCTCACAGTTAGAACACACCTAGGAAACACATTTAACCCCTTGATCGCCCCTAGTGTTAACCCCTTACCTGCCAGTGACATTTACAAAGTAATCAGTGCATTTTTATAGCACTGATCGCTGTATAAATGTCAGTGATCCCAAAAATGTATCCAAAGTGTCCAATCTGTCTGCCACAATGTCGCAGTCCCACTAAAAATTGCACATAGCTGCCATTACTTGTAAAAAATAAATAAATATGCCATAAATCTATTCCCTATTTTGTAGATGCTATTACTTTTGCGCAAACCAATCAATATACACTTATTGTGATTTTTTTTTTTTTTTTACCAAAAACATGTAGAAGAATACATATTGGCCTAAAATGATAAAGACATTTTTCTTTTTTCATTTTTTTGGATATTTATTATAGCAAAAAGTAAAAAAATATTTTTTTTCAAAATTGTCGCTCTTTTTTTGTTTATAGCGCAAAAAAGAAAAACCGCAGTAATGAGCAAATACCACCAAAATAAAGATCTATTTATGGGGGAAAAAAAAGGACATCCACTGTGTTTGAGTACAACATAGCACAACTGCACAATTGTCAGTTAAAACGATGCAGTGCCGTATCGCAAAAAATGGCCTCGTCATTAATGGAGCAAATCCTTCCAGGTCTGAAGTGGTTAATCAATAGCCTTGAAACTTTGCACAACCAAAGTTTTTATCTTCCCAACCCTATCCTAAAAAGTTTATGGATTTTGGTTTCCCACAAGACAAATGAGTGACATTTAGCTTAAAGGATATGTAAAGGTTAATTTAAAAAAACAAAAACAAACGTGTCATACTTACCTCCTCTGTTCAGTTGGTTTCGCACAGAGTGGTCCCAGAGTGATCCTCCTCTTCTGGGGTCCCTCAGCGGTGCTGCTGGCTCCTCCTCTTCTCGAGTGACTAGTTGGAGAGGCGCTCTCCATCAGGGAAACTCGTGCAGGTGCGCTCCCATCTCCTGCTGCTGCATCCATTGACACAGATAGCAAGACTTGGCCCCACCCCCTGGCTCCCGCATCACTGGATTTGATTGACAGCAGGAGGAGTCAATGGCTGTGCTGCTATCAATCTATTGTCAGCTGGAGCTGGTGTGCTTGTCCCCGTCGCTGGAAAGACCCGGTTCAGGTAAGGAAAAGGGGGGCTCTGGGGGGCTGCTGCAGCACAGGAGGTTTTTCAGCTTAATGCATAGAATGCATTAAGCTGAAAAACATTGAGGGTTTACAAACCCTTTAACTTTTTTGGGAGCTTAATGTGGTTTAATGTACACCAAAGAACTTGTGCAAAGTTCTGTGCAAAGTTACAAGGCAATTAATTGAGATTTAGGCTAGAGCTGCACAATTCTGGCTAAAATGAGAATCACAATTTTTTTGCTTAGAATACAAATCATGATTCTCGTGGTGTAACATCTTCTTTCACATTATACAAAAAAAATTGGGCTAACTTTAATGTCTAGTTTTTTTTAATGCATTAAAGTGTATTTTTTCCAAAAAAATTGTGTTTGATAAACCGCTGCGCAGATACGGTGTGACATGAAATATTGCAACAATCACCATTTTATTCTCTAGGGTCTCTGATAAAGAAAATATATCATGTTTGGGTATTCCAAGTAATTTTCTAGCAGAAAATAATGATTTTTACTTGTAAGCAACAAATGTCAGAAAAGGTTTGGTCTTTAAATGGGTAAACTTCCCTCATTTACAGCCAGAGTTCTTTCCTTTGATAAAAGAATGAACATATATACTTTGTTTCTACTTATTCACAGTGTTGTGATAAAACTTGGCAGGCTGCCTGGATTTTTTTTCCAGCTGTGAGAACTCTCTGCACTTGTTAGAAAGAATTGTGACATGCTGTTTTGATCGGGAAGGGAAAAAGATCGCAATTTCAATTCTTAACAATGAATCATGCAGCTCTAATTTAGGCACTTTATTACACCTACAGCCCCTTTTACATTAAAGTTTAAGTTCACCTTAAGCGGGTCCTGATTAGTCGACTCCATCCATGTGACAACGCTAACCAATTAGAATGCCTCCTATACGTACTGTAGAGGGTCAGTCTGGGGCAGGGTTAAGGAGGGGTTAATCGAAGAGGGCAGGTACTTCCCCTTCAGACCTGCTTATTGTCAGCTGGGCTGAAAGTGTCAGAGAGGAGCTGTTTGAGTAGGAGAGAGAGTCACAGCAGCATGCTGTGTGAAAATGTCCATTGCTGGATGGTGTACCTGCTGGGTGAGCTTAACCACATAAAGACTGTAGCTCTGATTGGAGCCATGAACTATTACCTGTAAACCTGTGTGCTGCTGAACTGTACCTGTCTGCACAACTGTGTGACAAGACAAGTCTTTCTTGTTTTATGTTTATTTTGCCATTTTTGCTGAATAAAGACACTTTATTTTACTGTCTTTGAGCCAGCTGTTTACCCCTCTGATCCCCTACAATTGGTGGAGCGTGCATCGGGCAATTTGAGGGGTCCTGTCCAATCCCATGTTCTGGGTTAAAGCTGCACAGACAGTGAAATCTTCTGAACAAGTCATGGAGGACGTGGTTAAGCAGCTTGTACTGGCTAATACACAAGCGCAGGCCTGCCATCAGGAGGCCCAGCAGGCCCTGGTACAAGCACAGGCTCAGCAGGAACAGATCCTGGTGCAGACAGTCGCTGTACAACAGGAAACAAACCGCTTACTGAGTGAACAGATAGTGGAATTACAAAAGGTGGTAACCCAGCAGGCTGAAATGATGAAAAGGGACCCCGCTGTAAAGAGTGACCCACGGAAAGCAGTGCAGCGGACCCTGCAAAGATGACGGCTTTAGACAATGTGGAAGCATACCTAGCGTTGTTTGAGCGAATTGCAGCAAGGGAAGATCTGCCTAATAAAGACTGGGCAGATGTACTGGCCCCTTTCCTGACCGCAGACCCCCAACAAGCGTACTGTGACTTGGCCCCTGAATCAGCAGGGGATTATAAGCTCCTGTAAGCAGAAATCCTAGCAAGGCTGGGAGTGACTGTCGCTTTAAGGGCAAACTGAGTCCATGGCTGGCGCTTTGACAAGGCTAAGCCTGCCCGTGCGCAGCTCTACCACCTAATGCACTTGTTCCAAGATAGTCTGAAACCAGAGGAATAGACCACCACTCAGATTGTAGAGCGAGTTGCACTTGATCGCTTTTTTGCATCGTCTTCCTAAGGAGCTGCACTGATGGGTGGCTCAGTCCGAGCCTCAGTCCCTGGATGAGATGGCTGCTGTTGTCGAGCCCTACAGTTGTGCAGAAAGTGTCCAGGAGAGTCCCTCTATTTCCAGAGAGCTGGTCTGTTCTAAGGAAGCATGAAGATGGCACCAGTTGAACGCATGGTGTCTGCTCGGGTGCCTGACACTCCCGCTAGGAGCACCCTAACGTCAAACCCTCCTGGGAGTCGGCAGGGAGAATAGGAACCCCGTGAGGTTCGCTGTTGGTCCTGCCAACAACTGGGTCATATGACGGCCCAGTGTCCAAGACGGGAGGAGCCAATGGAATGTGACATGGCTCGACATGGCTCTATGTTTGCTTTTGCCACTGGTCCCATGAACAATCTAAGTCCACTTGAGAGTGTGGTGCGGGTTAATGGGCAGGAGGTTGTAGCACTTCTTGACTCGGGGAGTGGGGTTACCCTGCTCCGATCGGACATCTGATACCCAGGAAAAAGATTGGAGTGGTCTTTGTACATGGGGTTGTCAAGGATTATCCAATGGCCCATGTAACCCTGTCCACAACTGCAGGAACTGCTGTACTGAGAGTTGGGGTGATCCCGGGGTTACCCCATGATTTGCTAATTGGACGAGACTGCCCCCTGTTTTGGGACTTGTGTGAACAAAAGTTCAAAGGTTCAGGGGCCTCCCCTAAAAAGAAGAAACCCCCATGTGAAGTGTTAGATACTGTGTTGCGGGAGGTAAACAGTAAAGAAATCTGTCAGATGTGTGAACCTGCAGGAGCTGACCTAGATCCTCTGGAGGTGTTTGTAGGATTGGAGGTAGAGAGTTCTCCCTCTGCACCTGACTTTTCACATTTTGGTGGTTCCTGAAGTGATTTTCCCCGCCAGGGAACAGGTCACATCATTGAGTGGTGAGCCACAGCATCCTGCGGAAGATATGCGCTCTCCCCAAGTTGCTGTGCATCATACTCTATGCTACAGGGTAACCAAAAATCTCAAAGTGCTTAAACATGGGCATAAACCATTAGCGAGGACCCGGAGTGCATTTGAAAAAAAAAATGCCCTTTCCCAGTCTATTGCCACTGGATTCGTGGTGTCCAGACCACTGGACCGGAACGGGGGGGGGGGAATATGTAGAAGGTCAGCCTGGGGCAAGGTTAAAAAAGGGTTAATCGAAGAGGGCAGGTACTTCCCCTTCAGACCTGCTTATTGTCAGCTGGGCTGAAAGTGTCAGAGAGGAGCTGTTTGAGTAGGAGAGAGAGACACAGCAGCACGCTGTGTGAAAATGTCCATTGCTGGATGGTGTACCTGCTGGGTGAGCTTAACCACATAAAGACTGTAGCTCTGATTGGAGCCATGAACTATTACCTGTAAACCTGTGTGCTGCTGAACTGTACCTGTCTGCACAACTGTGTAACAAGGCAAGTCTGTCTTGTCTTATGTTTCTTTTGCCATTTTTGCTGAATAAAGCCACTTTATTTTACTGGACTGTCTTTGAGCCAGCTGTTCACCCCTCTGATCCCCTACAGTACATTTAGGAGATCAAGCCACAGAGATTTAAAATCCCCTGACCAGTGAAGCGGTGATCCGATGTGTCATAGCGGGTGACTGTGGGGCTCCAGGTCAGTTGGACTCAGGGTTCAGGAGGGGGTCCAGTGTAAGTTCACCTTACAGATTTTCTGTAAAGGTGGTGTGTGTGTGTGTATATATATATATATATATATATATATATATATATATATATATACACTGTATTCAGTTTAGCTAGATCCTTGCTGTTATCTTCCTACTGACAGGCAGGCTTGTCTTGTTACAGTATTTACAGCTACCTGAAGAAAATTGCTGGTGTTTATTTGATCCTATTAGTACCACAGTCAGGCAGCTAGACTATTTACAGTTAGTGTAGTGTGTCCTCCTCACAGTGTTCAGTTAAAGCTACAAGTTAGTTTAGTGTGACCTCTGCACAGTGTTCAGCTAAAACTACAAGTTAGTGTAGTGCGTCCTCCTCACAGTGTTCAGCTAAAGCTACAAGTTAGTGTAGTGCGTCCTCCTCACAGTGTTCAGCTAAAACTACAAGTTAGTGTAGTGCGACCTCTGCACAGTGTTCAGCTAAAGCTACAAGTTAGTGTAGTGCGTCCTCCTTATAGTGTTCAGCTAAAACTACAAGTTTGTGTAGTGCGACCTCTGCACTGTGTTCAGCTAAAGCTACAAGTTAGGGGGGGCGTTGCCTGGCTGCACTGGAAGATGGCTGCTTGAGTTCTTAGCTCCCGCCGTTGCCTTTCTTTTACAAGCACCACAGGAGGGAATCTAACGCCAAACACCTTCTATGACACTCCTGAAGATGGGGACAGCATCTCGGAACTCTTCAACGTCGAGGTCCCGCTCTCCCTGTGAATATACAGGGAATATCAGCCAGAACATCCCGGAGATGTTCAGAATGCCTTCCCGCCACAGTACCCCACATACCTCTGAAACACAGATGTCGGGACCCACACTAGCGCCGCTCCCTTCATCTCCAGCGGTGACAGGCGCTCAGAACAACCCACCGCAATCCCATCTCAGCATACAAGATCTGAGAACGATTGCCGCTGACATTAAAGATACTCTGTCAGACGCCATTGCTGACCTATGTCTGGATATTCAGTCACTAGGTAACAGAGTGCATGAAGTGGAACAGACGACAGCCCAACATGATACGGTCCTCTGCAAGGTGACGAGAAAATTTTATATGCACACCCTGCAGCTGAGAGAAGTACAACGGCACGTAGAGGACCTTGATAATCGCGGACGCCGCCATAACCTCAGGATCAGAGGGATGCCTGAGGCAATTGACTCTGAACATATACTGCCAGCAGTCACAGATCTCTTTAATGGCCTTCTAAACAGACCCCGACAAACGCAGATTGAGATGGAGAGAATACACAGGGCGCTGTGCCCTAAGGGAAGAGAGACAGACCCCCCACGGGACATTATCTGCTGCCTGGTAGATTATAAATTAAAGGAGGAAATCCTGCAACAGGCAAGAGACAAATCGCAACTGCAGCATGACAGACAACAGATTCAGATCTTTCAAGATTTATCCGGCATCACCCTTCAACACCGAAGAGATTTGAAGCCTCTCCTCGAGGTACTACGAGCCAACGGCATAAGATACCGCTGGAAATTCCCTTTCTGTCTATCTGCTACACATCTTGGCCGGGCGGCTATGCTGAGAGTGCCTAAGGACATGCAACAATTCTGTTATACCCTGGACATTCCTTTAGTCGAGGTGCCCAACTGGTATGCTGAATTCCGACAGGCAGCAGTCAGAAGACACCAAACTCCAGCAGAACCGATGGATACACAAGCTGTGCGACTTAACCGGAGTCATTCTCCATCAGGTAACAGGTCGCGTGCTACACGCCATGGCTCACAGTACAGACACAGCCCATCCAGCTCTCAGCACTCTAGAAGAGCCAGAAGGGATGTCTAACCTGACGCTCTCCCTATAACAGAACATCAGTCTGATAGATCCCAGTTCAGATTAAGTTAAGAATCAGATTTTTCAAAGCATGTTTCGCCCTTTCCTGTTGCCTCATGTTAATTGGTTATACAACTGTAAGTTCATGCCATCTCAACCAGAGTCGCTGTCATTTTTCGCTTTGGAAACACGTTTAGTCTCAACAAAGACATGCCGAAGTTACTTGCACCTGCACCGCCGCCTGCATCCAGCCTTCCCTACAGCAGATGAGAATATTTCTAGCTGTCATTCTTTATCAGTTACCTACGCCACTGGGCCCACTACAGGAACATAATTCACTTCACTGTCCTGCACAGATTCTTTACAAGCATACTTCCTACTTTGCTCCTCAACTCAACATTAAGGGTTAACAAGCAAACTAAAGCCAGCAACTTGTAACATGACACTGTTTGGAACTTATGTACGAACACTATCTCCTCCCCACTAGTACTGCTTACAACCACCACTCTTGTGCCTCAAGTGTAAAATCTGTCTGATTTATCGAATGTTTACTGGACTTTAATTTTTAGATACGTATCTACTGAAGATTTTGAGTACACGGTGATCTACTATACCGCAAGAACAACCCAGATGGCGGTGAGACCATTTACCTCCCACCATAACAGGACAATACAGTCTCAATGTTAGATTTGTTAGACTGAACTATCTTTAAGCAGATTGGCTAGAGACTGGACCTTGGTAATGTATCCCTAATGCACCTGTACGCAGACAATTGAATATATCCCCTTAGGCGGTACACAACTATCATCTCATTAGAACACAAGTCCCCTTTAAGACTTACCTTAATTGTATATCAGCCTTTGTTCACCATAAATAAACTCCATATGGTAGTTCATATTATGTACGCTAACACATAAAGGCTATAGCCTACTGTTGTGGTTTCATGTAGTGAGAAAATATATCACATCATTACCTTACAAGATCTTACGTACTCTTAGACATTCCACCGGTCATCCAATGCAGTATGTCGCAATACAAGTTAAGATACATGAGTTTACATGATCTTACATGCCATATGCTCTTGACTTTCCATTAATGTGCACACTCAAAAGGATGACATATACTTTACATGCAACCTGCTTTAAGGAATTTAGTCACGTAACACTAGAGGAGACGCATGAAAGACATTTGCACGGATGATGCATTTCACAGACCCTACTCTTCCTTGTAGTCACAGATATGCTCCAGGTTACCAGACATTACTGGTGAGTGTGGTGGAAATGTTATACATAATATTAAGGAGGGATAATGATATCATCCAGTCATGTTATATTACATAATAGACAGAGCAAGCTTACATACTACACAAGACAATCCTAACACACCTCACTTTTTGGTCACTCGAATAATCCAGCGGAGCAATAGTCTATTACCATAAACAACAAATCTCTTTAGGATTAAGATTACTCTGTCATATAGACCTGCATTTA
The DNA here is from genome assembly GCF_042186555.1 of Aquarana catesbeiana. NCBI lineage: Eukaryota > Metazoa > Chordata > Amphibia > Anura > Ranidae > Aquarana > Aquarana catesbeiana. The sequence goes on along the minus strand of NC_133328.1, from coordinate 334,015,406 downwards.
ACATACCTGATTGACATACATACGCTTACACACGAGGAAAAGATCATTGCTGCACACCTCACAATGCTAGATATAGTAGGTTAAGAAAGTAACTTTGGCTACTAACTGATATGTAAGGGAATATTAATATTAATACACATGGTTTTATTCTTCACTGTAGAAAAGATTAGTGCTAACTACTGTACAGTAAGCGGCAACGGTATAACTATATAGCAGCCAATCTCGTTTACAATATTATAAGGATTTCTAATGGTTTTCATTCATCTCATAACCTCATTGGTTACAGTACTGTATATGATATGTTTAATTTTAAGTTTCTACTTTTTCTGACCTATGGGATTACAATACCGCCCATTGAATCACCTACAGCAGGACTCCTGACATACATAGGTATCCCCCAATCAGTATCCGGCCAGTAATCATAACATTTTTATGCCTACAAGCACAATCTACTGTAATTGCTACACCTGCTTAATATATATTGATTGATATATATTTTTCCCACCCAACCAGTAATAGTACTTAAATATGCAACCGGTCCCTCACCCAGGTCCGAGGGCTGGTCGACAGGTTGACAGTTACACGGTCTCAGATTTAATACACAGGATCCCCCACAGTTTTTGAATTCACGTAGTCGGTACTTTATCACATATACAGAACTTTTCTTTAATTCACAATAAAAATTAGTAAAACTCAGATAGCCTTCCTTCAGGAAACTCATTTCCGCACTGACAACATTCCAAAACTAGGCAATCATCATTACCCTACTGTATTTCATGCATCCAACAAAGACGCTAAAACAAAAGGTGTTTCGATATTGGTAGCAAAAAATTGTCCTTTACAGGTTTCAGAGGTTAAAAGAGACACGTGTGGTAGATACGTATTTCTCAAGGGAACACTTCATGGTAAACCCATTACCCTAGCTAATTTATATGCACCAAATAAAAATTAGGTCCTATTTTTCAGGGAAACCCTCCATTTACTAACAGAATTCTACTCTGGAATCCTCATTGTAGGAGGGGATTTTAACGTAGCTCTCACACCGTCTCAAGATTCATCTACAGGGACGTCCTCTATACCTTACAGGGCCCTAAATCTATCAAAAAACATCTACAGGAACTATCTTTACACGATTCCTGGAGAACATTGCACCCAAACGAGAGAGATTTCACGTTCTTTTCAGCACCACACAACAAATACACGAGAATTGACCATTTCTTCATCTCGCAGAATGACCTACCATTACTATCTAAAGCCTTAATCGACCCGATGGTTATCTCTGATCATAGCCCAATATCCATCACCCTAGATTTTCCACCAATCAGACTTGGAAACAGAATTTGGCATCTTGACAATTCAACCCTGACAGACGTTGATCTCACCCAAAAACTGAGCACATGCCTTACACAATATTTTGCGGAAAATGTTCCTGGGGAATCGAAACAATCTAGCATATGGGCAGCACATAAATGTGTAATACGTGGAGAAATTATTTCTCTAAATGCTAACAAATATGGACTCAAACGGGAACGCCTTAATGCCTTATATGCAAAAATCCACACTCTGGAAAAAGCTCACAAACTATCTCTAGCCACAAAATCACTGATCGACCTAATTAAAGCCAGAGAGGAACTCTTAGAAGAACTAGGTAAAACTTTGAGGCGCAAATATGTTTTAACACAAAAACTGTTCTACGAATTTGGAAATAAATCTGGAAAACTATTAGCCAGAGCGCTACAATCTAAGAAAGCATCCAATACCATACACCAGATTAGAGATTCCTCAGGTAAACATTTTGCCGCCCCAGCAGAAATTGCCAACCAATTTGTCCGATACTTTTCGGATCTCTACAATTTACCCTCCTCTAAGGAGCCAAGTCTCAAGTGTTCAGCTAAAACTACAAGTTAATGTAGTGCGACCTCTGCACAGTGTTCAGCTAAAGCTACAAGTTAGTGTAGTGCATCCTCTGAACAGTGTTCAGCTAAAACTACAAGTCACTACCGCAGGCAGCTAAATAAGCTACAAGTTATTTTTTTGCAAGCTCTGCACAGTGTTCACCTAAAGCTACCTGTAGAAGGTTCGTGGTGTTTTCCTGATCTTATCACTACCGCAGGCAGCTAAATAAGCTACAATTTAGTTTTTTGCAAGCTCTGCACAGTGTTCAGCTAAAACTACAAGTTAGCATAGTGTGAGCTCTGCACAGTGTTCAGCTAAAGCTACCTGTAGAAGGTTGGTGGTGTTTTCCTGATCCTATCACTACCGCAGGCAGCTAAATAAGATACAAGTTAGTTTTTTGCAAGTTCTGCACAGTGTTCAGCTAAAACTACAAGTTAGTGTAGTGCAACCTCTGCACAGTGTTCAGCTAAAGCTACAAGTTAGTGTAGTGCGTCCTCTGAACAGTGTTCAGCTAAAGCTACAAGTTAGTGTAGTGCGTCCTCCTCACAATGTTCAGCTAAAACTACAAGTTAGTGTAGTGCGAGCTCTGCACAATGTTCAGTTAAAGCTACCTGTAGAAGGTTGGTGGAGTTTTCCTGATCCTATCACTACTGCAGGCAGCTAAATAAGCTACAAGTTAGTTTTTTGCGAGCTCTGCACAGTGTTCAGCTAAACCTACAAGTTAGTGTAGTGTGAGCTCTGCACAGTGTTCAGCTAAAGCTACCTGTAGAAGGTTGGTGGTGTTTTCCTGATCCTATCACTACCGCAGGCAACTAAATAAGGTACAAGTTAGTTTTTTGCGAGCTCTGCACAGTGTTCACCTAAAGCTACCTGTAAAAAGTTGGTAGGGTTTTCCTGATCCTATCACTACCACAGGCAGCTAAATAAGCTACAAGTTAGTTTTTTGCGAGCTCTGCACAGTGTTCACCTAAAGCTACCTGTAGAAGGTTGGTGGTGTTTTCCTGATCTTATCACTACCACAGGCAGCTAAATAAGCTACAGTTTAGTTTTTTGCGATCTCTGCACAGTGTTCAGCTAAAACTACAAGTTAGTGTAGTATGAGCTCTGCATAGTGTTCAGCTAAAGCTACCTGTAGAAGGTTGGTGGTGTTTTCCTGATCCTATCACTACCGCAGGCAGCTAAATAAGCTACAAGTTAGTTTTTGTGAGCTCTGCACAGTGTTCAGCTAAAGCTACCTGTATAAGGTTGGTGGTTTTTTCCTGATCCTATCACTACCGCAGGCAGCTAAATAAGCTACAAGTTATTTTTTTGCGAGCTCTGCACAATGTTCAGCTAAAGCTACCTGTAGAAGGTTGGTGGTTTTTTCCTCATCCTATCACTACCACAGGCAGCTAAATAAGCTACAAGTTAGTTTTTTGCGAGCTCTGCACAGTGTTCACCTAAAGCTACCTGTAGAAGGTTGGTGGTGTTTTCCTGATCTTATCACTACCGCAGGCAGCTAAATAAGCTACAATTTAGTTTTTTGCAAGCTCTGCACAGTGTTCAGCTAAAACTACAAGTTAGCATAGTGTGAGCTCTGCACAGTGTTCAGCTAAAGCTACTTGTAGAAGGTTGGTGGTGTTTTCCTGATCCTATCACTACCGCAGGCAGCTAAATAAGATACAAGTTAGTTTTTTGCAAGTTCTGCACAGTGTTCAGCTAAAACTACAAGTTAGTGTAGTGCAACCTCTGCACAGTGTTCAGCTAAAGCTACAAGTTAGTGTAGTGCGTCCTCTGAACAGTGTTCAGCTAAAGCTACAAGTTAGTGTAGTGCGTCCTCCTCACAATGTTCAGCTAAAACTACAAGTTAGTGTAGTGCGAGCTCTGCACAATGTTCAGTTAAAGCTACCTGTAGAAGGTTGGTGGAGTTTTCCTGATCCTATCACTACTGCAGGCAGCTAAATAAGCTACAAGTTAGTTTTTTGCGAGCTCTGCACAGTGTTCAGCTAAACCTACAAGTTAGTGTAGTGTGAGCTCTGCACAGTGTTCAGCTAAAGCTACCTGTAGAAGGTTGGTGGTGTTTTCCTGATCCTATCACTACCGCAGGCAACTAAATAAGCTACAAGTTAGTTTTTTGCGAGCTCTGCACAGTGTTCAGCTAAAGCTACCTGTAGAAGGTTGGTGGTGTTTTCCTGATCCTATCACTACCGCAGGCAGCTAAATAAGCTACAAGTTAGTTTTTTGCGAGCTCTGCACAGTGTTCACCTAAAGCTACCTGTAAAAAGTTGGTGGTGTTTTCCTGATCCTATCAATACCATAGGCAGCTAAATAAGCTACAAGTTAGTTTTTTGCGAGCTCTGCACAGTGTTCACCTAAAGCTACCTGTAGAAGGTTGGTGGTGTTTTCCTGATCTTATCACTACCACAGGCAGCTAAATAAGCTACAATTTAGTTTTTTGCGATCTCTGCACAGTGTTCAGCTAAAACTACAAGTTAGTGTAGTGTGAGCTCTGCATAGTGTTCAGCTAAAGCTACCTGTAGAAGGTTGGTGGTGTTTTCCTGATTATATCACTACCGCAGGCAGCTAAATAAGTTAGAAGTTAGTTTTTTGCAAGCTTTGCACAGTGTTCAGCTAAAACTACAAGTTAGTGTAGTGCGACCTCTGCACAGTGTTCAGCTAAAGCTACAAGTTAGTGTATTGCGTCCTCCTCACAGTGCTCAGCTAAAACTACAAGTTAGTGTAGTGCGAGCTCTGCACAATGTTCAGTTAAAGCTACCTGTAGAAGGTTGGTGGTGTTTTCCTGATCCTATCACTACTGCAGGCAGCTAAATAAGCTACAAGTTAGTTTTTTGCGAGCTCTGCACAGTGTTCAGCTAAAGCTACCTGTAGAAGGTTGGTGGTGTTTTCCTGATCCTATCACTACCGCAGGCAGCTAAATAAGCTACAAGTTAGTGTAGTGTGAGCTCTGCACAGTGTTCAGCTAAAGCTACCTGTAGAAGGTTGGTGGTGTTTTCCTGATCCTATCACTACCGAAGGCAGCTAAATAAGCTACAAGTTCGTTTTTTGCGAGCTCTGCACAGTGTTCAGCTAAAGCTACCTGTAGAAGGTTGGTGGTGTTTTCCTGATCCTATCACTACCGCAGGCAGCTAAATAAGCTACAAGTTATTTTTTTGCGAGCTCTGCACAGTGTTCACCTACCTGTAGAAGGTTGGTGGTGTTTTCCAGATCCTATCACTACCACAGGCAGCTAAATAAGCTACAAGTTAGTTTTTTGCGAGCTCTGCACAATGTTCATCTAAAGCTACCTGTAGAAGGTTGGTGGTGTTTTCCTGATCCTATCACTACCGCAGGCAGCTAAATAAGCTACAAGTTATTTTTTTTGCAAGCTCTGCACAGTGTTCACCTAAAGCTAGCTGTAGAAGGTTGGTGGTGTTTTCCTGATCTTATCACTACCGCAGGCAGCTAAATAAGCTACAATTTAGTTTTTTGCGATCTCTGCACAGTGTTCAGCTAAAACTACAAGTTAGCATAGTGTGAGCTCTGCACAGTGTTCAGCTAAAGCTACCTGTAGAAGGTTGGTGGTGTTTTCCTGATCCTATCACTACCGCAGGCAGCTAAATAAGATACAAGTTAGTTTTTTGCAAGTTCTGCACAGTGTTCAGCTAAAACTACAAGTTAGTGTAGTGCAACCTCTGCACAGTGTTCAGCTAAAGCTACAAGTTAGTGTAGTGCGTCCTCTGAACAGTGTTCAGCTAAAGCTACAAGTTAGTGTAGTGCGTCCTCCTCACAATGTTCAGCTAAAACTACAAGTTAGTGTAGTGCGAGCTCTGCACAATGTTCAGTTAAAGCTACCTGTAGAAGGTTGGTGGAGTTTTCCTGATCCTATCACTACTGCAGGCAGCTAAATAAGCTACAAGTTAGTTTTTTGCGAGCTCTGCACAGTGTTCAGCTAAACCTACAAGTTAGTGTAGTGTGAGCTCTGCACAGTGTTCAGCTAAAGCTACCTGTAGAAGGTTGGTGGTGTTTTCCTGATCCTATCACTACCGCAGGCAACTAAATAAGGTACAAGTTAGTTTTTTGCGAGCTCTGCACAGTGTTCACCTAAAGCTACCTGTAAAAAGTTGGTAGGGTTTTCCTGATCCTATCACTACCACAGGCAGCTAAATAAGCTACAAGTTAGTTTTTTGCGAGCTCTGCACAGTGTTCACCTAAAGCTACCTGTAGAAGGTTGGTGGTGTTTTCCTGATCTTATCACTACCACAGGCAGCTAAATAAGCTACAGTTTAGTTTTTTGCGATCTCTGCACAGTGTTCAGCTAAAACTACAAGTTAGTGTAGTATGAGCTCTGCATAGTGTTCAGCTAAAGCTACCTGTAGAAGGTTGGTGGTGTTTTCCTGATCCTATCACTACCGCAGGCAGCTAAATAAGCTACAAGTTAGTTTTTGTGAGCTCTGCACAGTGTTCAGCTAAAGCTACCTGTATAAGGTTGGTGGTTTTTTCCTGATCCTATCACTACCGCAGGCAGCTAAATAAGCTACAAGTTATTTTTTTGCGAGCTCTGCACAATGTTCAGCTAAAGCTACCTGTAGAAGGTTGGTGGTTTTTTCCTCATCCTATCACTACCACAGGCAGCTAAATAAGCTACAAGTTAGTTTTTTGCGAGCTCTGCACAGTGTTCACCTAAAGCTACCTGTAGAAGGTTGGTGGTGTTTTCCTGATCCTATCACTACCGCAGGCAGCTAAATAAGCTACAAGTTATTTTTTTGCAAGCTCTGCACAGTGTTCACCTAAAGCTACCTGTAGAAGGTTGGTGGTGTTTTCCTGATCTTATCACTACCGCAGGCAGCTAAATAAGCTACAATTTAGTTTTTTGCAAGCTCTGCACAGTGTTCAGCTAAAACTACAAGTTAGCATAGTGTGAGCTCTGCACAGTGTTCAGCTAAAGCTACTTGTAGAAGGTTGGTGGTGTTTTCCTGATCCTATCACTACCGCAGGCAGCTAAATAAGATACAAGTTAGTTTTTTGCAAGTTCTGCACAGTGTTCAGCTAAAACTACAAGTTAGTGTAGTGCAACCTCTGCACAGTGTTCAGCTAAAGCTACAAGTTAGTGTAGTGCGTCCTCTGAACAGTGTTCAGCTAAAGCTACAAGTTAGTGTAGTGCGTCCTCCTCACAATGTTCAGCTAAAACTACAAGTTAGTGTAGTGCGAGCTCTGCACAATGTTCAGTTAAAGCTACCTGTAGAAGGTTGGTGGAGTTTTCCTGATCCTATCACTACTGCAGGCAGCTAAATAAGCTACAAGTTAGTTTTTTGCGAGCTCTGCACAGTGTTCAGCTAAACCTACAAGTTAGTGTAGTGTGAGCTCTGCACAGTGTTCAGCTAAAGCTACCTGTAGAAGGTTGGTGGTGTTTTCCTGATCCTATCACTACCGCAGGCAACTAAATAAGCTACAAGTTAGTTTTTTGCGAGCTCTGCACAGTGTTCAGCTAAAGCTACCTGTAGAAGGTTGGTGGTGTTTTCCTGATCCTATCACTACCGCAGGCAGCTAAATAAGCTACAAGTTAGTTTTTTGCGAGCTCTGCACAGTGTTCACCTAAAGCTACCTGTAAAAAGTTGGTGGTGTTTTCCTGATCCTATCAATACCATAGGCAGCTAAATAAGCTACAAGTTAGTTTTTTGCGAGCTCTGCACAGTGTTCACCTAAAGCTACCTGTAGAAGGTTGGTGGTGTTTTCCTGATCTTATCACTACCACAGGCAGCTAAATAAGCTACAATTTAGTTTTTTGCGATCTCTGCACAGTGTTCAGCTAAAACTACAAGTTAGTGTAGTGTGAGCTCTGCATAGTGTTCAGCTAAAGCTACCTGTAGAAGGTTGGTGGTGTTTTCCTGATTATATCACTACCGCAGGCAGCTAAATAAGTTAGAAGTTAGTTTTTTGCAAGCTTTGCACAGTGTTCAGCTAAAACTACAAGTTAGTGTAGTGCGACCTCTGCACAGTGTTCAGCTAAAGCTACAAGTTAGTGTATTGCGTCCTCCTCACAGTGCTCAGCTAAAACTACAAGTTAGTGTAGTGCGAGCTCTGCACAATGTTCAGTTAAAGCTACCTGTAGAAGGTTGGTGGTGTTTTCCTGATCCTATCACTACTGCAGGCAGCTAAATAAGCTACAAGTTAGTTTTTTGCGAGCTCTGCACAGTGTTCAGCTAAAGCTACCTGTAGAAGGTTGGTGGTGTTTTCCTGATCCTATCACTACCGCAGGCAGCTAAATAAGCTACAAGTTAGTGTAGTGTGAGCTCTGCACAGTGTTCAGCTAAAGCTACCTGTAGAAGGTTGGTGGTGTTTTCCTGATCCTATCACTACCGAAGGCAGCTAAATAAGCTACAAGTTCGTTTTTTGCGAGCTCTGCACAGTGTTCAGCTAAAGCTACCTGTAGAAGGTTGGTGGTGTTTTCCTGATCCTATCACTACCGCAGGCAGCTAAATAAGCTACAAGTTATTTTTTTGCGAGCTCTGCACAGTGTTCACCTACCTGTAGAAGGTTGGTGGTGTTTTCCAGATCCTATCACTACCACAGGCAGCTAAATAAGCTACAAGTTAGTTTTTTGCGAGCTCTGCACAATGTTCATCTAAAGCTACCTGTAGAAGGTTGGTGGTGTTTTCCTGATCCTATCACTACCGCAGGCAGCTAAATAAGCTACAAGTTATTTTTTTTGCAAGCTCTGCACAGTGTTCACCTAAAGCTAGCTGTAGAAGGTTGGTGGTGTTTTCCTGATCTTATCACTACCGCAGGCAGCTAAATAAGCTACAATTTAGTTTTTTGCGATCTCTGCACAGTGTTCAGCTAAAACTACAAGTTAGTGTAGTGTGAGCTCTGCACAGTGTTCAGCTAAAGCTACCTGTAGAAGGTTGGTGGTGTTTTCCTGATCCTATCAATACCGCAGGCAGCTAAATAAGCTACAAGTTAGTTTTTTGCAAGCTCTGCACAGTGTTCAGCTAAAACTACAAGTTAGTGTAGTGTGACCTCTGCACAGTGTTCAGCTAAAGCTACAAGTTAGTGTAGTGCGTCCTCTGAACAGTGTTCAGCTAAAGCTACAAGTTAGTGTAGTGCGTCCTCCTCACAGTGTTCAGCTAAAACTACAAGTTAGTGTAGTGCGAGCTCTGCACAATGTTCAGTTAAAGCTACCTGTAGAAGGTTGGTGGTGTTTTCCTGATCCTATCACTACTGCAGGCAGCTAAATAAGCTACAAGTTAGTTTTTTGCGAGCTCTGCACAGTGTTCAGCTAAACCTACAAGTTAGTGTAGTGTGAGCTCTGCCCAGTGTTCAGCTAAAGCTACCTGTAGAAGGTTGGTGGTGTTTTCCTGATCCTATCACTACCGAAGGCAGCTAAATAAGCTACAAGTTAGTTTTTTGCGAGCTCTGCACAATGTTCACTTAAAGCTACCTGTAGAAGGTTGGTGGTGTTTTCCTCATCCTATCACTACCACAGGCAGCTAAATAAGCTACAAGTTAGTTTTTTGCAAGCTCTGCACAGTGTTCACCTAAAGCTACAAGTTAGTGTAGTGTGACCTCTGCACAGTGTTCAGCTAAAGCTACAAGTTAGTGTAGTGCGTCCTCTGAACAGTGTTCAGCTAAAGCTACAAGTTAGTGTAGTGCGTCCTCCTCACAGTGTTCAGCTAAAGCTACAAGTTAGTGTAGTGTGAGCTCTGCACAGTGTTCAGCTAAAGCTACCTGTAGAAGGTTGGTGGTGTTTTCCTGATCCTATCAATACCGCAGGCAGCTAAATAAGCTACAAGTTAGTTTTTTGCAAGCTCTGCACAGTGTTCAGCTAAAACTACAAGTTAGTGTAGTGTGACCTCTGCACAGTGTTCAGCTAAAGCTACAAGTTAGTGTAGTGCGTCCTCTGAACAGTGTTCAGCTAAAGCTACAAGTTAGTGTAGTGCGTCCTCCTCACAGTGTTCAGCTAAAACTACAAGTTAGTGTAGTGCGAGCTCTGCACAATGTTCAGTTAAAGCTACCTGTAGAAGGTTGGTGGTGTTTTCCTGATCCTATCACTACTGCAGGCAGCTAAATAAGCTACAAGTTAGTTTTTTGCGAGCTCTGCACAGTGTTCAGCTAAACCTACAAGTTAGTGTAGTGTGAGCTCTGCCCAGTGTTCAGCTAAAGCTACCTGTAGAAGGTTGGTGGTGTTTTCCTGATCCTATCACTACCGAAGGCAGCTAAATAAGCTACAAGTTAGTTTTTTGCGAGCTCTGCACAATGTTCACTTAAAGCTACCTGTAGAAGGTTGGTGGTGTTTTCCTCATCCTATCACTACCACAGGCAGCTAAATAAGCTACAAGTTAGTTTTTTGCAAGCTCTGCACAGTGTTCACCTAAAGCTACAAGTTAGTGTAGTGTGACCTCTGCACAGTGTTCAGCTAAAGCTACAAGTTAGTGTAGTGCGTCCTCTGAACAGTGTTCAGCTAAAGCTACAAGTTAGTGTAGTGCGTCCTCCTCACAGTGTTCAGCTAAAGCTACAAGTTAGTGTAGTGCGAGCTCTGCACAATGTTCAGTTAAAGCTACCTGTAGAAGGTTGGTGGTGTTTTCCTGATCCTATCACTACTGCAGGCAGCTAAATAAGCTACAAGTTAGTTTTTTGCGAGCTCTGCACAGTGTTCAGCTAAACCTACAAGTTAGTGTAGTGTGAGCTCTGCCCAGTGTTCAGCTAAAGCTACCTGTAGAAGGTTGGTGATGTTTTCCTGATCCTATCACTACCGAAGGCAGCTAAATAAGCTACAAGTTAGTTTTTTGTGAGCTCTGCACAGTGTTTAGCTAAAGCTACCTGTAGAAGGTTGGTAGTGTTTTCCTGATCCTATCACTACCGCAGTCAGCTAAATAAGCTACAAGTTAGATTTTTGCGAGCTCTGCACAGTGTTCACCTAAAGCTACCTGTAGAAGGTTGGTGGTGTTTTCCTGATCCTATCACTACCGCAGGCAGCTAAATAAGCTACAAGTTAGTTTTTTGCAAGCTCTGCACAGTGTTCAGCTAAAACTACAAGTTAGCATAGTGTGAGCTCTGCACAGTGTTCAGCTAAAGCTACCTGTAGAAGGTTGGTGGTGTTTTCCTGATCCTATCACTACCGCAGGCAGCTAAATAAGATACAAGTTAGTTTTTTGCAAGTTCTGCACAGTGTTCAGCTAAAACTACAAGTTAGTGTAGTGCAACCTCTGCACAGTGTTCAGCTAAAGCTACAAGTTAGTGTAGTGCGTCCTCTGAACAGTGTTCAGCTAAAGCTACAAGTTAGTGTAGTGCGTCCTCCTCACAATGTTCAGCTAAAACTACAAGTTAGTGTAGTGCGAGCTCTGCACAATGTTCAGTTAAAGCTACCTGTAGAAGGTTGGTGGAGTTTTCCTGATCCTATCACTACTGCAGGCAGCTAAATAAGCTACAAGTTAGTTTTTTGCGAGCTCTGCACAGTGTTCAGCTAAACCTACAAGTTAGTGTAGTGTGAGCTCTGCACAGTGTTCAGCTAAAGCTACCTGTAGAAGGTTGGTGGTGTTTTCCTGATCCTATCACTACCGCAGGCAACTAAATAAGCTACAAGTTAGTTTTTTGCGAGCTCTGCACAGTGTTCAGCTAAAGCTACCTGTAGAAGGTTGGTGGTGTTTTCCTGATCCTATCACTACCGCAGGCAGCTAAATAAGCTACAAGTTAGTTTTTTGCGAGCTCTGCACAGTGTTCACCTAAAGCTACCTGTAGAAGGTTGGTGGTGTTTTCCTGATCTTATCACTACCACAGGCAGCTAAATAAGCTACAATTTAGTTTTTTGCGATCTCTGCACAGTGTTCAGCTAAAACTACAAGTTAGTGTAGTGTGAGCTCTGCATAGTGTTCAGCTAAAGCTACCTGTAGAAGGTTGGTGGTGTTTTCCTGATTATATCACTACCGCAGGCAGCTAAATAAGTTAGAAGTTAGTTTTTTGCAAGCTTTGCACAGTGTTCAGCTAAAACTACAAGTTAGTGTAGTGCGACCTCTGCACAGTGTTCAGCTAAAGCTACAAGTTAGTGTATTGCGTACTTCTCACAGTGCTCAGCTAAAACTACAAGTTAATGTAGTGCGAGCTCTGCACAATGTTCAGTTAAAGCTACCTGTAGAAGGTTGGTGGTGTTTTCCTGATCCTATCACTACTGCAGGCAGCTAAATAAGCTACAAGTTAGTTTTTTGCGAGCTCTGCACAGTGTTCAGCTAAAGCTACCTGTAGAAGGTTGGTGGTGTTTTCCTGATCCTATCACTACCGCAGGCAGCTAAATAAGCTACAAGTTAGTGTAGTGTGAGCTCTGCACAGTGTTCAGCTAAAGCTACCTGTAGAAGGTTGGTGGTGTTTTCCTGATCCTATCACTACCGTAGGCAGCTAAATAAGCTACAAGTTCGTTTTTTGCGAGCTCTGCACAGTGTTCAGCTAAAGCTACCTGTAGAAGGTTGGTGGTGTTTTCCTGATCCTATCACTACCGCAGGCAGCTAAATAAGCTACCAGTTATTTTTTTGCGAGCTCTGCACAGTGTTCACCTACCTGTAGAAGGTTGGTGGTGTTTTCCTGATCCTATCACTACCACAGGCAGCTAAATAAGCTACAAGTTAGTTTTTTGCGAGCTCTGCACAATGTTCACCTAAAGCTACCTGTAGAAGGTTGGTGGTGTTTTCCTGATCCTATCACTACCGCAGTCAGCTAAATAAGCTACAAGTTATTTTTTTTGCAAGCTCTGCACAGTGTTCACCTAAAGCTAGCTGTAGAAGGTTGGTGGTGTTTTCCTGATCTTATCACTACCGCAGGCAGCTAAATAAGCTACAATTTAGTTTTTTGCGATCTCTGCACAGTGTTCAGCTAAAACTACAAGTTAGTGTAGTGTGAGCTCTGCACAGTGTTCAGCTAAAGCTACCTGTAGAAGGTTGGTGGTGTTTTCCTGATCCTATCAATACCGCAGGCAGCTAAATAAGCTACAAGTTAGTTTTTTGCAAGCTCTGCACAGTGTTCAGCTAAAACTACAAGTTAGTGTAGTGTGACCTCTGCACAGTGTTCAGCTAAAGCTACAAGTTAGTGTAGTGCGTCCTCTGAACAGTGTTCAGCTAAAGCTACAAGTTAGTGTAGTGCGTCCTCCTCACAGTGTTCAGCTAAAACTACAAGTTAGTGTAGTGCGAGCTCTGCACAATGTTCAGTTAAAGCTACCTGTAGAAGGTTGGTGGTGTTTTCCTGATCCTATCACTACTGCAGGCAGCTAAATAAGCTACAAGTTAGTTTTTTGCGAGCTCTGCACAGTGTTCAGCTAAACCTACAAGTTAGTGTAGTGTGAGCTCTGCCCAGTGTTCAGCTAAAGCTACCTGTAGAAGGTTGGTGGTGTTTTCCTGATCCTATCACTACCGAAGGCAGCTAAATAAGCTACAAGTTAGTTTTTTGCGAGCTCTGCACAATGTTCACTTAAAGCTACCTGTAGAAGGTTGGTGGTGTTTTCCTCATCCTATCACTACCACAGGCAGCTAAATAAGCTACAAGTTAGTTTTTTGCAAGCTCTGCACAGTGTTCACCTAAAGCTACCTGTAGAAGGTTGGTGGTGTTTTCCTGATCCTATCACTACCGCAGGCAGCTAAATAAGCTACAAGTTAGTTTTTTGCAAGCTCTGCACAGTGTTCAGCTAAAACTACAAGTTAGTGTAGTGTGACCTCTGCACAGTGTTCAGCTAAAGCTACAAGTTAGTGTAGTGCGTCCTCTGAACAGTGTTCAGCTAAAGCTACAAGTTAGTGTAGTGCGTCCTCCTCACAGTGTTCAGCTAAAACTACAAGTTAGTGTAGTGCGAGCTCTGCACAATGTTCACTTAAAGCTACCTGTAGAAGGTTGGTGGTGTTTTCCTGATCCTATCACTACTGCAGGCAGCTAAATAAGCTACAAGTTAGTTTTTTGCGAGCTCTGCACAGTGTTCAGCTAAACCTACAAGTTAGTGTAGTGTGAGCTCTGCCCAGTGTTCAGCTAAAGCTACCTGTAGAAGGTTGGTGGTGTTTTCCTGATCCTATCACTACCGAAGGCAGCTAAATAAGCTACAAGTTAGTTTTTTGTGAGCTCTGCACAGTGTTTAGCTAAAGCTACCTGAAGAAGGTTGGTAGTGTTTTCCTGATCCTATCACTACCGCAGGCAGCTAAATAAGCTACAAGTTAGCTTTTTGCAAGCTCTGCACAGTGTTCACCTAAAGCTACCTGTAGAAGGTTGGTGGTGTTTTCCTGATCCTATCACTACCGCAGGCAGCTAAATAAGCTACAAGTTAGTTTTTGTGAGCTCTGCACAGTGTTCAGCTAAAGCTACCTGTAGAAGGTTGGTGGTGTTTTCCTGATCCTATCACTACCGCAGGCAGCTAAATAAGCTACAAGTTATTTTTTTGCGAGCTCTGCACAATGTTCACCTAAAGCTACCTGTAGAAGGTTGGTGGTGTTTTCCTCATCCTATCACTACCACAGGCAGCTAAATAAGCTACAAGTTAGTTTTTTGCGAGCTCTGCACAGTGTTCACCTAAAGCTACCTGTAGAAGGTTGGTGGTGTTTTCCTGATCCTATCACTACCGCAGGCAGCTAAATAAGCTACAAGTTATTTTTTTGCAAGCTCTGCACAGTGTTCACCTAAAGCTACCTGTAGAAGGTTCGTGGTGTTTTCCTGATCTTATCACTACCGCAGAAGGTTGGTGGTGTTTTCCTGATCCTATCACTACCGCAGGCAGCTAAATAAGCTACAATTTAGTTTTTTGCAAGCTCTGCACAGTGTTCAGCTAAAACTACAAGTTATCATAGTGTGAGCTCTGCACAGTGTTCAGCTAAAGCTACCTGTAGAAGGTTGGTGGTGTTTTCCTGATCCTATCACTACCGCAGGCAGCTAAATAAGATACAAGTTAGTTTTTTGCAAGCTCTGCACAGTGTTCAGCTAAAACTACAAGTTAGTGTAGTGCAACCTCTGCACAGTGTTCAGCTAAAGCTACAAGTTAGTGTAGTGCGTCCTCTGAACAGTGTTCAGCTAAAGCTACAAGTTAGTGTAGTGCGTCCTCCTCACAGTGTTCAGCTAAAACTACAATTTAGTGTAGTGCGAGCTCTGCACAATGTTCAGTTAAAGCTACCTGTAGAAGGTTGGTGGTGTTTTCCTGATCCTATCACTACTGCAGGCAGCTAAATAAGCTACAAGTTATTTTTTTGCGAGCTCTGCACAGTGTTCACCTAAAGCTACCTGTAGAAGGTTGGTGGTGTTTTCCTGATCCTATCACTACCACATTCAGCTAAATAAGCTACAAGTTAGTTTTTAGTGAGCTCTGCACAGTGTTCACCTAAAGCTACCTGTAGAAGGTTGGTGGTGTTTTCCTGATCCTATCACTACCGCTGGCAGCTAAATAAGCTAAAAGTTATTTTTTTGCGAGCTCTACACAGTGTTCACCTAAAGCTACCTGTAGAAGGTTGGTGGTGTTTTCCTGATCCTATCACTACCACAGGCAGCTAAATAAGCTACAAGTTAGTTTTTTGCGAGCTCTGCACAGTGTTCACCTAAAGCTACCTGTTGAAGGTTGGTGGTGTTTTCCTGATCCTATCACTACCGCAGGCAGCTAAATAAGCTACAAGTTATTTTTTTTGCAAGCTCTGCACAGTGTTCACCTAAAGCTACCTGTAGAAGGTTGGTGGTGTTTTCCTGATCTTATCACTACCGCAGGCAGCTAAATAAGCTACAATTTAGTTTTTTGCGATCTCTGCACAGTGTTCAGCTAAAACTACAAGTTAGTGTAGTGCATCCTCTGAACAGTGTTCAGCTAAAGCTACAAGTTAGTGTAGTGCGTCCTCCTCACAGTGTTCAGCTAAAACTACAAGTTAGTGTAGTGCAAGCTCTGCACAATATTCAGTTAAAGCTACCTGTAGAAGGTTGGTGGTGTTTTCCTTATCCTATCACTACTGCAGGCAGCTAAATAAGCTACAAGTTAGTTTTTTGCGAGCTCTGCACAGTGTTCAGCTAAACCTACAAGTTAGTGTAGTGTGAGCTCTGCACAGTGTTCAGCTAAAGCTACCTGTAGAAGGTTGGTGGTGTTTTCCTGATCCTATCACTACCGAATGCAGCTAAATAAGCTACAAGTTAGTTTTTTGTGAGCTCTGCACAGTGTTCAGCTAAAGCTACCTGTAGAAGGTTGGTGGTGTTTTCCTGATCCTATCACTACCACAGGCAGCTAAATAAGCTACAAGTTAGTTTTTTGTGAGCTCTGCACAGTGTTCAGCTAAAGCTACCTGTAGAAGGTTGGTGGTGTTTTCCTGATCCTATCACTACCGTAGGCAGCTAAATAAGCTACAAATTATTTTTTTGCGAGCTCTGCACAGTGTTCACCTAAAGCTACCTGTAGAAGGTTGGTGGTGTTTTCCTGATCCTATCACTACCACAGGCAGCTAAATTAACAACAAGTTAGTTTTTTGCGATCTCTGCACAGTGTTCACCTAAAGCTACCTGTAGAAGGTTGGTGGTGTTTTCCTGATCCTATCACTACCGCAGGCAGCTAAATAAGCTACAAGTTATTTTTTTGCGAGCTCTGCACAGTGTTCACCTAAAGCTACCTGTAGAAGGTTGGTGGTGTTTTCCTGATCCTATCACTACCACAGGCAGCTAAATAAGCTACAAGTTAGTTTTTTGCGAGCTCTGCACAGTGTTCACCTAAAGCTACCTGTAGAAGGTTGGTGGTGTTTTCCTGATCCTATCACTACCGCAGGCAGCTAAATAAGCTACAAGTTATTTTTTTTGCAAGCTCTGCACAGTGTTCACCTAAAGCTACCTGTAGAAGGTTGGTGGTGTTTTCCTGATCCTATCACTACCGCAGGCAGCTAAATAAGCTACAAGTTAGTTTTTTGCAAGCTCTGCACAGTGTTCAGCTAAAGCTACAAGTTAGTGTAGTGAATCCTCTGAACAGTGTTCAGCTAAAGCTACAAGTTAGTGTAGTGCGTCCTCCTCACAGTGTTCAGCTAAAACTACAAGTTAGTGTAGTGCGAGCTCTGCACAATGTTCAGTTAAAACTACCTGTAGAAGGTTGGTGGTGTTTTCCTTATCCTATCACTACTGCAGGCAGCTAAATAAGCTACAAGTTAGTTTTTTGCAAGCTCTGCACAGTGTTCAGCTAAACCTACAAGTTAGTGTAGTGTGAGCTCTGCACAGTGTTGAGCTAAAGCTACCTGTAGAAGGTTGGTGGTGTTTTCCTGATCCTATCACTACCGAAGGCAGCTAAATAAGCTACAAGTTAGTTTTTTGTGAGCTCTGCACAGTGTTCAGCTAAAGCTACCTGTAGAAGGTTGGTGGTGTTTTCCTGATCCTATCACTACCACAGGCAGCTAAATAAGCTACAAGTTAGCTTTTTGCGAGCTCTGCACAGTGTTCACCTAAAGCTACCTGTAGAAGGTTGGTGGTGTTTTCCTGATCCTATCACTACCGCAGGCAGCTAAATAAGCTACAAGTTAGTTTTTTGTGAGCTCTGCACAGTGTTCAGCTAAAGCTACCTGTATAAGGTTGGTGTTGTTTTCCTGATCCTATCACTACCGTAGGCAGCTAAATAAGCTACAAATTATTTTTTTGCGAGCTCTGCACAGTGTTCACCTAAAGCTACCTGTAGAAGGTTGGTGGTGTTTTCCTGATCCTATCACTACCGCAGGCAGCTAAATTAACTACAAGTTAGTTTTTTGCGATCTCTGCACAGTGTTCACCTAAAGCTACCTGTAGAAGGTTGGTGGTGTTTTCCTGATCCTATCACTACCGCAGGCAGCTAAATAAGCTACAAGTTATTTTTTTTGCAAGTTCTGCACAGTGTTCACCTAAAGCTACCTGTAGAAGGTTGGTGGTGTTTTCCTGATCTTATCACTACCGCAGGCAGCTAAACAAGCTACAATTTAGTTTTTTGCAAGCTCTGCACAGTGTTCAGCTAAAACTACAAGTTAGTGTAGTGTGAGCTCTGCACAGTGTTCAGCTAAAGCTACCTGTAGAAGGTTGGTGGTGTTTTCCTGATCCTATCACTACCGCAGGCAGCTAAATAAGCTACAAGTTATTTTTTTGCGAGCTCTGCACAGTGTTCACCTAAAGCTACCTGTAGAAGGTTGGTGGTGTTTTCCTGATCCTATCACTACCACAGGCAGCTAAATAAGCTACAAGTTAGTTTTTTGCGAGCTCTGCACAGTGTTCACCTAAAGCTACCTGTAGAAGGTTGGTGGTGTTTTCCTGATCCTATCACTACCGCAGGCAGCTAAATAAGCTACAAGTTAGTTTTTTGCAAGCTCTGCACAGTGTTCAGCTAAAGCTACAAGTTAGTGTAGTGAATCCTCTGAACAGTGTTCAGCTAAAGCTACAAGTTAGTGTAGTGCGTCCTCCTCACAGTGTTCAGCTAAAACTACAAGTTAGTGTAGTGCGAGCTCTGCACAATGTTCAGTTAAAACTACCTGTAGAAGGTTGGTGGTGTTTTCCTTATCCTATCACTACTGCAGGCAGCTAAATAAGCTACAAGTTAGTTTTTTGCAAGCTCTGCACAGTGTTCAGCTAAACCTACAAGTTAGTGTAGTGTGAGCTCTGCACAGTGTTGAGCTAAAGCTACCTGTAGAAGGTTGGTGGTGTTTTCCTGATCCTATCACTACCGAAGGCAGCTAAATAAGCTACAAGTTAGTTTTTTGTGAGCTCTGCACAGTGTTCAGCTAAAGCTACCTGTAGAAGGTTGGTGGTGTTTTCCTGATCCTATCACTACCACAGGCAGCTAAATAAGCTACAAGTTAGCTTTTTGCGAGCTCTGCACAGTGTTCACCTAAAGCTACCTGTAGAAGGTTGGTGGTGTTTTCCTGATCCTATCACTACCGCAGGCAGCTAAATAAGCTACAAGTTAGTTTTTTGTGAGCTCTGCACAGTGTTCAGCTAAAGCTACCTGTATAAGGTTGGTGTTGTTTTCCTGATCCTATCACTACCGTAGGCAGCTAAATAAGCTACAAATTATTTTTTTGCGAGCTCTGCACAGTGTTCACCTAAAGCTACCTGTAGAAGGTTGGTGGTGTTTTCCTGATCCTATCACTACCGCAGGCAGCTAAATTAACTACAAGTTAGTTTTTTGCGATCTCTGCACAGTGTTCACCTAAAGCTACCTGTAGAAGGTTGGTGGTGTTTTCCTGATCCTATCACTACCGCAGGCAGCTAAATAAGCTACAAGTTATTTTTTTTGCAAGTTCTGCACAGTGTTCACCTAAAGCTACCTGTAGAAGGTTGGTGGTGTTTTCCTGATCTTATCACTACCGCAGGCAGCTAAACAAGCTACAATTTAGTTTTTTGCAAGCTCTGCACAGTGTTCAGCTAAAACTACAAGTTAGTGTAGTGTGAGCTCTGCACAGTGTTCAGCTAAAGCTACCTGTAGAAGGTTGGTGGTGTTTTCCTGATCCTATCACTACCGCAGGCAGCTAAATAAGCTACAAGTTATTTTTTTGCGAGCTCTGCACAGTGTTCACCTAAAGCTACCTGTAGAAGGTTGGTGGTGTTTTCCTGATCCTATCACTACCACAGGCAGCTAAATAAGCTACAAGTTAGTTTTTTGCGAGCTCTGCACAGTGTTCACCTAAAGCTACCTGTAGAAGGTTGGTGGTGTTTTCCTGATCCTATCACTACCGCAGGCAGCTAAATAAGCTACAAGTTATTTTTTTTGCAAGCTCTGCACAGTGTTCACCTAAAGCTACCTGTAGAAGGTTGGTGGTGTTTTCCTGATCCTATCACTACCGCAGGCAGCTAAATAAGCTACAAGTTAGTTTTTTGCAAGCTCTGCACAGTGTTCAGCTAAAGCTACAAGTTAGTGTAGTGAATCCTCTGAACAGTGTTCAGCTAAAGCTACAAGTTAGTGTAGTGCGTCCTCCTCACAGTGTTCAGCTAAAACTACAAGTTAGTGTAGTGCGAGCTCTGCACAATGTTCAGTTAAAACTACCTGTAGAAGGTTGGTGGTGTTTTCCTTATCCTATCACTACTGCAGGCAGCTAAATAAGCTACAAGTTAGTTTTTTGCAAGCTCTGCACAGTGTTCAGCTAAACCTACAAGTTAGTGTAGTGTGAGCTCTGCACAGTGTTGAGCTAAAGCTACCTGTAGAAGGTTGGTGGTGTTTTCCTGATCCTATCACTACCGAAGGCAGCTAAATAAGCTACAAGTTAGTTTTTTGTGAGCTCTGCACAGTGTTCAGCTAAAGCTACCTGTAGAAGGTTGGTGGTGTTTTCCTGATCCTATCACTACCACAGGCAGCTAAATAAGCTACAAGTTAGCTTTTTGCGAGCTCTGCACAGTGTTCACCTAAAGCTACCTGTAGAAGGTTGGTGGTGTTTTCCTGATCCTATCACTACCGCAGGCAGCTAAATAAGCTACAAGTTAGTTTTTTGTGAGCTCTGCACAGTGTTCAGCTAAATCTACCTGTATAAGGTTGGTGTTGTTTTCCTGATCCTATCATTACCGTAGGCAGCTAAATAAGCTACAAATTATTTTTTTGCGAGCTCTGCACAGTGTTCACCTAAAGCTACCTGTAGAAGGTTGGTGGTGTTTTCCTGATCCTATCACTACCGCAGGCAGCTAAATAAGCTACAAGTTATTTTTTTTGCAAGTTCTGCACAGTGTTCACCTAAAGCTACCTGTAGAAGGTTGGTGGTGTTTTCCTGATCTTATCACTACCGCAGGCAGCTAAACAAGCTACAATTTAGTTTTTTGCAAGCTCTGCACAGTGTTCAGCTAAAACTACAAGTTAGTGTAGTGTGAGCTCTGCACAGTGTTCAGCTAAAGCTACCTGTAGAAGGTTGGTGGTGTTTTCCTGATCCTATCACTACCGCAGGCAGCTAAATAAGCTACAAGTTATTTTTTTGCGAGCTCTGCACAGTGTTCACCTAAAGCTACCTGTAGAAGGTTGGTGGTGTTTTCCTGATCCTATCACTACCACAGGCAGCTAAATAAGCTACAAGTTAGTTTTTTGCGAGCTCTGCACAGTGTTCACCTAAAGCTACCTGTAGAAGGTTGGTGGTGTTTTCCTGATCCTATCACTACCGCAGGCAGCTAAATAAGCTACAAGTTATTTTTTTTGCAAGCTCTGCACAGTGTTCACCTAAAGCTACCTGTAGAAGGTTGGTGGTGTTTTCCTGATCCTATCACTACCGCAGGCAGCTAAATAAGCTACAAGTTAGTTTTTTGCAAGCTCTGCACAGTGTTCAGCTAAAGCTACAAGTTAGTGTAGTGAATCCTCTGAACAGTGTTCAGCTAAAGCTACAAGTTAGTGTAGTGCGTCCTCCTCACAGTGTTCAGCTAAAACTACAAGTTAGTGTAGTGCGAGCTCTGCACAATGTTCAGTTAAAACTACCTGTAGAAGGTTGGTGGTGTTTTCCTTATCCTATCACTACTGCAGGCAGCTAAATAAGCTACAAGTTAGTTTTTTGCAAGCTCTGCACAGTGTTCAGCTAAACCTACAAGTTAGTGTAGTGTGAGCTCTGCACAGTGTTGAGCTAAAGCTACCTGTAGAAGGTTGGTGGTGTTTTCCTGATCCTATCACTACCGAAGGCAGCTAAATAAGCTACAAGTTAGTTTTTTGTGAGCTCTGCACAGTGTTCAGCTAAAGCTACCTGTAGAAGGTTGGTGGTGTTTTCCTGATCCTATCACTACCACAGGCAGCTAAATAAGCTACAAGTTAGCTTTTTGCGAGCTCTGCACAGTGTTCACCTAAAGCTACCTGTAGAAGGTTGGTGGTGTTTTCCTGATCCTATCACTACCGCAGGCAGCTAAATAAGCTACAAGTTAGTTTTTTGTGAGCTCTGCACAGTGTTCAGCTAAATCTACCTGTATAAGGTTGGTGTTGTTTTCCTGATCCTATCATTACCGTAGGCAGCTAAATAAGCTACAAATTATTTTTTTGCGAGCTCTGCACAGTGTTCACCTAAAGCTACCTGTAGAAGGTTGGTGGTGTTTTCCTGATCCTATCACTACCACAGGCAGCTAAATTAACTACAAGTTAGTTTTTTGCGATCTCTGCACAGTGTTCACCTAAAGCTACCTGTAGAAGGTTGGTGGTGTTTTCCTGATCCTATCACTACCGCAGGCAGCTAAATAAGCTACAAGTTATTTTTTTTGCAAGTTCTGCACAGTGTTCACCTAAAGCTACCTGTAGAAGGTTGGTGGTGTTTTCCTGATCTTATCACTACCGCAGGCAGCTAAACAAGCTACAATTTAGTTTTTTGCAAGCTCTGCACAGTGTTCAGCTAAAACTACAAGTTAGTGTAGTGTGAGCTCTGCACAGTGTTCAGCTAAAGCTACCTGTAGAATTTTGGTGGTGTTTTCCTGATCCTATCACTACCGCAGGCAGCTAAATAAGCTACAAGTTAGTTTTTTGCAAGCTCTGCACAGTGTTCAGCTAAAGCTACAAGTTAGTGTAGTGCATCTTCTGAACAGTGTTCAGCTAAAGCTACAAGTTAGTGTAGTGCGTCCTCCTCACAGTGTTCAGCTAAAACTACAAGTTAGTGTAGCGCGAGCTCTGCACAATGTTCAGTTAAAGCTACCTGTAGAAGGTTGGTGGTGTTTTCCTGATCCTATCACTACTACAGGCAGCTAAATAAGCTACAAGTTAGTTTTTTGCGAGCTCTGCACAGTGTTCAGCTAAACCTACAAGTTAGTGTAGTGTGAGCTCTGCACAGTGTTCAGCTAAAGCTACCTGTAGAAGGTTTGTGGTGTTTTCCTGATCCTATCACTACCGAAGGCAGCTAAATAAGCTACAAGTTATTTTTTGCGAGCTCTGCACAGTGTTCACCTAAAGATACCTGTAGAAGGTTGGTGGTGTTTTCCTGATCCTATCACTACCACAGGCAGCTAAATAAACTACAAGTTAGTTTTTTGCGATCTCTGCACAGTGTTCACCTAAAGCTACCTGTAGAAGGTTGGTGGTTTTTTCCTGATCCTATCACTACCGCAGGCAGCTAAATAAGCTACAAGTTATTTTTTTTGCAAGTTCTGCACAGTGTTCACCTAAAGCTACCTGTAGAAGGTTGGTGGTGTTTTCCTGATCTTATCACTACCGCAGGCAGCTAAACAAGCTACAATTTCGTTTTTTGCAATCTCTGCACAGTGTTCATCTAAAACTACAAGTTAGTGTAGTGTGAGCTCTGCACAGTGTTCAGCTAAAGCTACATGTAGAAGGTTGGTGGTGTTTTCCTGATCCTATCACTACCGCAGGCAGCTAAATAAGCTACAAGTTAGTTTTTTGCAAGCTCTGCACAGTGTTCAGCTAAAGCTACAAGTTAGTGTAGTGCGTCCTCTGAACAGTGTTCAGCTAAAGCTACAAGTTAGTGTAGTGCGTCCTCCTCACAGTGTTCAGCTAAAACTACAAGTTAGTGTAGTGCGAGCTCTGAACAATGTTCAGTTAAAGCTACCTGTAGAAGGTTGGTGGCGTTTTCCTGATCCTATCACTACTGCAGGCATCTAAATAAGCTACAAGTTAGTTTTTTGCGAGCTCTGCACAGTGTTCAGCTAAACCTACAAGTTAGTGTAGTGTGAGCTCTGCACAGTGTTCAGCTAAAGCTACCTGTAGAAGGTTTGTGGTGTTTTCCTGATCCTATCACTACCGAAGGCAGCTAAATAAGCTACAAGTTAGTTTTTTGTGAGCTCTGCACAGTGTTCAGCTAAAGCTACCTGTAGAAGGTTGGTGGTGTTTTCCTGATCCTATCACTACCGCAGGCAGCTAAATAAGCTACAAGTTAGCTTTTTGCGAGCTCTGCACAGTGTTCAGCGAAAGCTACCTGTAGAAGGTTGGTGGTGTTTTCCTGATCCTATCACTACCGCAGGCAGCTAAATAAGCTACAAGTTAGTTTTTTGTGAGCTCTGCACAGTGTTCAGCTAAAGCTACCTGTAGAAGGTTGGTGGTGTTTTCCTGATCCTATCACTACCGTAGGCAGCTAAATAAGCTAAAAGTTATTTTTTTGCGAGCTCTGCACAGTGTTCACCTAAAGCTACCTGTAGAAGGTTGGTGGTGTTTTCCTGATCCTATCACTACCACAGGCAGCTAAATAAGCTACAAGTTAGTTTTTTGCGAGCTCTGCACAGTGTTCACCTAAAGCTACTTGTAGAAGGTTGGTGGTGTTTTCCTGATCCTATCACTACCGCAGGCAGCTAAATAAGCTACAAGTTATTTTTTTGCAAGCTCTGCACAGTGTTCACCTAAAGCTACTTGTAGAAGGTTGGTGGTGTTTTCCTGAACCTTTCACTACCGCATGCAGCTAAATAAGCTACAAGTTAGTTTTTTGCAAGCTCTGCACAGTGTTCAGCTAAAACTACAAGTTAGTGTAGTGCAACCTCTGCACAGTGTTCAGCTAAATCTACAAGTTAGTGTAGTGCTTCCTCTGAACAGTGTTCAGCTAAAGCTACAAGTTAGTGTAGTGCGTCCTCCTCACAGTGTTCAGCTAAAACTACAAGTTAGTGTAGTGCAAGCTCTGCACAATGTTCAGTTAAAGCTAGCTGTAGAAGGTTGTTTTTTTTTTCCTGATCCTATCACTACTGCAAGCAGCTAAATAAGCTACAAGTTAGTGTAGTGTGAGCTCGGCACAATGTTCAGTTAAAGCTACCTGTAGAAGGTTGGTGGCGTTTTCCTGATCCTATCACTACTGCAGGCATCTAAATAAGCTACAAGTTAGTTTTTTGCGAGCTCTGCACAGTGTTCAGCTAAACCTACAAGTTAGTGTAGTGTGAGCTCTGCACAGTGTTCAGCTAAAGCTACCTGTAGAAGGTTTGTGGTGTTTTCCTGATCCTATCACTACCGAAGGCAGCTAAATAAGCTACAAGTTAGTTTTTTGTGAGCTCTGCACAGTGTTCAGCAAAAGCTACCTGTAGAAGGTTGGTGGTGTTTTCCTGATCCTATCACTACCGCAGGCAGCTAAATAAGCTACAAGTTAGCTTTTTGCGAGCTCTGCACAGTGTTCAGCGAAAGCTACCTGTAGAAGGTTGGTGGTGTTTTCCTGATCCTATCACTACCGCAGGCAGCTAAATAAGCTACAAGTTAGTTTTTTGTGAGCTCTGCACAGTGTTCAGCTAAAGCTACCTGTAGAAGGTTGGTGGTGTTTTCCTGATCCTATCACTACCGTAGGCAGCTAAATAAGCTAAAAGTTATTTTTTTGCGAGCTCTGCACAGTGTTCACCTAAAGCTACCTGTAGAAGGTTGGTGGTGTTTTCCTGATCCTATCACTACCACAGGCAGCTAAATAAGCTACAAGTTAGTTTTTTGCGAGCTCTGCACAGTGTTCACCTAAAGCTACTTGTAGAAGGTTGGTGGTGTTTTCCTGATCCTATCACTACCGCAGGCAGCTAAATAAGCTACAAGTTATTTTTTTGCAAGCTCTGCACAGTGTTCACCTAAAGCTACTTGTAGAAGGTTGGTGGTGTTTTCCTGAACCTATCACTACCGCATGCAGCTAAATAAGCTACAAGTTAGTTTTTTGCAAGCTCTGCACAGTGTTCAGCTAAAACTACAAGTTAGTGTAGTGCAACCTCTGCACAGTGTTCAGCTAAATCTACAAGTTAGTGTAGTGCTTCCTCTGAACAGTGTTCAGCTAAAGCTACAAGTTAGTGTAGTGCGTCCTCCTCACAGTGTTCAGCTAAAACTACAAGTTAGTGTAGTGCAAGCTCTGCACAATGTTCAGTTAAAGCTAGCTGTAGAAGGTTGTTTTTTTTTTCCTGATCCTATCACTACTGCAAGCAGCTAAATAAGCTACAAGTTAGTGTAGTGTGAGCTCGGCACAGTGTTCAGCTAAAGCTACCTGTAGAAGGTTGGTGGTGTTTTCCTGATCCTATCACTACCGCAGTCAGCTAAATAAGCTACAAGTTATTTTTTTGCGAGCTCTGCACAGTGTTCAGCTAAACCTACAAGTTAGTGTAGTGTGAGCTCTGCACAGTGTTCAGCTAAAGCTACCTGTAGAAGGTTGGTGGTGTTTTCCTAATCCTATCACTACCGCAGGCAGCTAAATAAGCTACAAGTTAGTGTAGTGTGAGCTCTGCACAGTGTTCAGCTAAAGCTACCTGTAGAAGGTTGGTGGTGTTTTCCTGATCCTATCACTACCGAAGGCAGCTAAATATGCTACAAGTTAGTTTTTTGTGAGCTCTGCACAGTGTTCAGCTAAAGCTACCTGTAGAAAGTTGGTGGTGTTTTCTTGATCCTATCCCTACTGAAGGCAGCTAAATAAGCTACAAGTTAGTTTTTTGCGAGCTCTGCGCAGTATTCAGCTAAAGCTACCTGTAGAAGGTTGGTGGTGTTTTCCTGATCCTATCACTACCAAAGGCAGCTAAATAAGCTAAAAGTTAGTTTTTTGTGAGCTCTGCACAGTGTTCACCTAAAGCTACCTGTAGAAGGTTGGTGGTGTTTTCCTGAACCTATCACTACCGCAGGCAGCTAAATAAGCTACAAGTTAGTGTAGTGCAACCTCTGCACAGTGTTCAGCTAAAGCTACAAGTTGGTGTAGTGCGTCCTCTGAACAGTGTTCAGCTAAAGCTACAAGTTAGTGTAGTGCGTCCTCCTCACAGTGTTCAGCTAAAACTACAAGTTAGTGTAGTGTAGGGATGAGCCGAACACCCCCCTGTTCGGTTCGCACCACAACATGCGAACAGGAAAAAAGTTCGTTCGAACACGTGTACACCGTTAAAGTCTATGGGACACGAACATGAATAATCAAAAGTGCTAATTTTAAAGGCTAATATGCAAGTTATTGTCATAAAAAGTGTTTGCGGACCTGGGTCCTGCCCCAGGGGACATGGATCAATGCAAAAAAAAGTTTTAAAAACGGCCGTTTTTTCAGGAGCAGTGATTTTAATAATGCTTAAAGTCAAACAATAAAAGTGTAATATCCCTTTAAATTTCGTACCTGGGGGGTGTCTATAGTATGCCTGTAAAGGGGCGCATGTTTCCTGTGTTTAGAACAGTCTGACAGCAAAATGACATTTTGAAGGAAAAAACTCATTTAAAACTACCCGCGGCTATTGCATTGCCGACAATACACATAGAAGTTCATTGATAAAAACGGCATGGGAATTCCCCAAAGGGGAACCCCGAACCAAAATTAAAAAAAAAAAATGACGTGGGAGTCCCCCTAAATTCCATACCAGGCCCTTCAGGTCTGGTATGGATATTAAGGGGAACCCCGGCCAAAATTTAAAAAAAAAATGATGTGGGGTTCCCCCTAAATTCCATACCAGACCCTTCAGGTCTGGTATGGATTTTAAGGGGAACCCCGCGCCAAAAAAAAAAAAAAAAAATGGCGTGGGGTCCCCCCAAAAATCCGTACCAGACCCTTATCCGAGCACGCAACCTGGCAGGCCGCAGGAAAAGAGGGGGGGACGAGAGTGCGGCCCCCCCCCCCTGAACCGTACCAGGCCACATGCCCTCAACATTGGGAGGGTGCTTTGGGGTAGCCCCCCAAAACACCTTGTCCCCATGTTGATGAGGACAAGGGCCTCATCCCTACAACCCTGGCCGGTGGTTGTGGGGGTCTGCGGGCGGGGGGCTTATCGGAATCTGGAAGCCCCCTTTAACAAGGGGACCCCCAGATCCCAGCCCCCCCCTGTGTGAAATGGTAAGGGGGTACTTACCCCTACCATTTCACTAAAAAACTGTCAAAAATGTTAAAAATGACAAGAGACAGTTTTTGACAATTCCTTTATTTAAATACTTCTTCTTTCTTCTATCTTCCTTCATCTTCTGGTTCTTCTGGTTCTTCTGGCTCTTCTGGTTCTTCCTCCGGCGTTCTCGTCCAGCATCTCCTCAGCGGCGTCTTCTATCTTCTTCTCCTCGGGCCGCTCCGCACCCATGGCATGGGGGGAGGCTCCCGCTCTTCTCTTCTTCTTCATCTTCTTCTCTTCTTCTCTTCTTCTCTTCTTCATTTTCTTCTCCGGGCCGCTCCGCATCCATGCTGGCATGAAGGGAGGCTCCCGCTGTGTGACGGCGCTCCTCGTCTGACAGTTCTTAAATAACGGGGGGCGGGGCCACCCGGTGACCCCGCCCCCCTCTGACGCACGGGACATGACGGGACTTCCCTGTGATGTCACGGGGAATGCCACAGGGAAGTCCCGTCATGTCCCGTGCGTCAGAGGGGGGCGGGGTCACCGGGTGGCCCCGCCCCCCGTTACTTAAGAACTGTCAGACGAGGAGCGCCGTCACACAGCGGGAGCCTCCCTTCATGCCAGCATGGATGCGGAGCGGCCCGGAGAAGAAAATGAAGAAGAGAAGAAGAGAAGAAGAGAAGAAGATGAAGAAGAAGAGAAGAGCGGGAGCCTCCCCCCATGCCATGGGTGCGGAGCGGCCCGAGGAGAAGAAGATAGAAGACGTCGCGGAGGAGATGCTGGACGAGAATGCCGGAGGAAGAACCAGAAGAGCCAGAAGAACCAGAAGAACCAGAAGATGAAGGAAGATAGAAGAAAGAAGAAGTATTTAAATAAAGGAATTGTCAAAAACTGTCTCTTGTCATTTTTAACATTCTTGACAGTTTTTTAGTGAAATGGTAGGGGTACTTTTGTACCCCCTTACCATTTCACACAGGGGGGGGGGCCGGGATCTGGGGGTCCCCTTGTTAAAGGGGGCTTCCAGATTCCGATAAGCCCCCCGCCCGCAGACCCCCACAACCACCGGCCAGGGTTGTGGGGATGAGGCCCTTGTCCTCATCAACATGGGGACAAGGTGTTTTGGGGGGCTACCCCAAAGCACCCTCCCAATGTTGAGGGCATGTGGCCTGGTACGGTTCAGGAGGGGGGGGCCGCACTCCCGTCCCCCCCTCTTTTCCTGCGGCCTGCCAGGTTGCGTGCTCGGATAAGGGTCTGGTATGGATTTCTGGGGGGACCCCACGCCGTTTTTTTTTTTTGGCGCGGGGTTCCCCTTAAAATCCATACCAGACCTGAAGGGTCTGGTATGGAATTTACAGGGAACCCCACATCATTTTTTTTTTTACATTTTGGCTGGGGTTCCCCTTAATATCCATACCAGACCTGAAGGGCCTGGTATGGAATTTAGGGGGACTCCCACGTCATTTTTTTTTTTTAATTTTGGTTCGGGGTTCCCCTTTGGGGAATTCCCATGCCGTTTTTATCAATGAACTTCTATGTGTATTGTCGGCAATGCAATAGCCGCGGGTAGTTTTAAATGAGTTTTTTCCTTCAAAATGTCATTTTGCTGTCAGACTGTTCTAAACACAGGAAACATGCGCCCCTTTACAGGCATACTATAGACACCCCCCAGGTACGAAATTTAAAGGGATATTACACTTTTATTGTTTGACTTTAAGCATTATTAAAATCACTGCTCCTGAAAAAACGGCCGTTTTTAAAACTTTTTTTTGCATTGATCCATGTCCCCTGGGGCAGGACCTGGGTCCCCAAACACTTTTTATGACAATAACTTGCATATTAGCCTTTAAAATTAGCACTTTTGATTTCTCCCATAGACTTTTAAAGGGTGTTCTGCGGCATTCGAATTTGCTGCGAACACCCCAAATTGTTCGCTGTTCGGCGAACTTGCGAACAGCCAATGTTCGAGTCGAACATGAGTTCGACTCGAACTCGAAGCTCATCCCTAGTGTAGTGCGAGCTCTGCACAATGTTCAGTTAAAGCTACCTGTAGAAGGTTGGTGGTGTTTTCCTGATCCTATCACTACTGCAGGCAGCTAAATAAGCTACAAGTTAGTGTAGTGTGAGCTCTGCACAGTGTTCAGCTAAAGCTACCTGTAGAGGGTTGGTGGTGTTTTCCTGATCCTATCACTACCGCAGGCAGCTAAATAAGCTACAAGTTATTTTTTTGCGAGCTCTGCACAGTGTTCAGCTAAACCTACAAGTTAGTGTAGTGTGAGCTCTGCACAGTGTTCAGCTAAAGCTACCTGTAAAAGGTTGGTGGTGTTTTCCTGATCCTATCACTACCGCAGGCAGCTAAATAAGCTACAAGTTAGTGTAGTGTGAGCTCTGCACAGTGTTCAGCTAAAGTTACCTGTAGAAGGTTGGTGGTGTTTTCCTGATCCTATCACTACCGAAGGCAGCTAAATAAGCTCCAAGTTAGTTTTTTGCGAGCTCTGCACAGTGTTCAGCTAAAGCTACCTGTAGAAGTTTGGTGGTGTTGTCCTGATCCTATCACTACCGCAGGTAGCTAAATAAGCTACAAGTTAGTTTTTTGCGAGCTCTGCACAGTGTTCACCTAAAGCTACCTGTGGAAGGTTGGTGGTGTTTTCCTGATCCTATCACTACCGCAGGCAGCTAAAAAAGCTACAAGTTAGTTTTTTGCGAGCTCTGCACAGTGTTCAGCTAAAGTTACCTGTAGAAGGTTGGTGGTGTTTTCCTGATCCTATCACTACCGCAGGCAGCTAAATAAGCTACAAGTTAGTTTTTTGTGAGCTCTGCACAGTGTTCAGCTAAAGCTACCTGTAGAAGGTTGGTGGTGTTTTCCTGATCCTATCACTACCGCAGGCAGCTAAATAAGCTACAAGTTAGTTTTTTGCAAGCTCTGCACAGTGTTCACCTAAAGCTACCTGTAGAAGGTTGGTGGTGTTCTCATTCTACAGGCAGGCAGTTGATTTTGCTAGCTGCAGTATCAGTAAATATATATATATATATATATATATATATATATATATATATATATATATATCCCAGCTTAGTACAGCTACAGGCCATTAGTATGTCTGGAAGGCCAACAAGGAGAGGCAGACAGTCACAAGCCAATAAAAGAGGGCAAGGAGGCTCTGTGTCTAGAGGCAACAGTTCTGGTCATGGAGATGGTGCATCCACATCAGCACGTGGCCGTGGAACACGCTTGGCCTTTTTTTCGGCAGCTGGCCGTGTTGAGCCACAACATGCAGAAGACTTGGTCTAGTGGATGACCAAGCCGTCCTCAACCTCCTCATCCTCTCTCACCCAGGCTCAGGGTACTTTGTCTGGCAAAGCAGCTGCCAACGTGGCCTCTTCCCTCAGCTCAATGGCATCAGTGACTCCTTCCCTAGCCCCACCATGTCCTCCTGAGGAGTCCCCCGAACTGTTTGACCACAGTGTTGGGTACATGCTCCAGGAGAATGTCCAGTGTTTAGAAGGCTCTGATGATGATACTGAGCTAGATGAAGGCAGTAACGTGAGCACGGACAGAGGGGGTGCCCAAGAAGGACAGCAATCTGGCAGTCATGCTCCCACTGCTGCAGCATACTGCCAGGTTTGCTCCAGTGATGAGGAGGGAGGGGATGATGAGGTCACTGACTCAATGTGGGTGCCTGATAGGAGAGAGGAGGAGGAGGCACATCACCAACGAGGCAGGATGCCCTCCAGGGGCCAGCCTAGGGGCAGCACACTGACTGCATCACACCCCAAAGCTCCACATGTGCAGGGCACTGCTGTCTCTGCACGTTATTCCAAAAGTTCTTTGGTGTGGGCCTTTGTTGAGACGAGTGCATCAGATCGTACCACTGCTATTTGCAACATATGTCTCAAGCGTATCTCGCGTGGCCAAAACATCTCCCGCTTGGGCACCACATGCTTGACCAGACATATGTTGACCTACCATGCAGTTCGTTGGCAAGCGTATCTAAAAGACCCACACCAAAGAACAAAGAGGACCTCTCCTTTCTCCTCATCAGCTGAGATCTACAACCCCACTATACCTTCAGTCCTCTCTGAGACCTGCACTGAGAGGAATGAAGGTGTAGAATTAGGTGTGTCACGGCCAAGTACTTGGGCAATCTGCTTTCGGTACACCGACATCAGATTGTACCAGGCAAATTTCCCTGCCCCAGCTGCTGCACCGCCAAAAGAAGTTTGCTCCCAGCCATCCACATGCCCAGCGGTTGAACGCTAGCTTGGCAAAATTGCTAGCACTTCAACTGCTACCATTTCAGTTGGTAGACTCTGCCCCCTTCCGTGAGTTTGTGGAATGTGCGGTTCCTCAGTGGCAGGTACCCAAACGCCACTTTTTCTCACGGAAGGCGATTCCGGCTCTCTACCGGCATGTGGAAGACAAGGTCTTGGCCTCGCTGGACAGGGCGGTCAGTGGTAAGGTGCATATTACCGCTGACTCATGGTCCAGCAGGCATGGACAGTGACATTACCTAAATTTCACCACGTATTGGGTGACTCTGCTGGCAGCTGGGAAGGATGCTGGACAAGGTGCAGTAGTGTTGGAGGTTGTTCCGCCACCACGCCTCCAAAATGCCACTATTAATGATTGTGACACACCTCTCTCCTCCACCCCCTCCTCTTCTTCCTCCATGGCCTCTTCCTGTGCTTTGTCCTCGGAACCAGCGGTGCTCTGTAGCCATTCAAGGGGCTACGCAAGTATGCAGGCCAAAAGATGCCATACGGTGCTTGAGCTGGTGTGCTTGGGGGACAGGAGCCACACTGGGGCAGAGGTTCTGTCAGCTCTGCAGGGGCAGGTTCAGTGGTGGTTGACGCCACGCCAACTTAAGGCAGGAATGGTTATTTGTGACAATGGCACCAACCTCCTCTCTGCCCTCCGA
The DNA here is from genome assembly GCF_042186555.1 of Aquarana catesbeiana. Taxonomy (NCBI): domain Eukaryota; kingdom Metazoa; phylum Chordata; class Amphibia; order Anura; family Ranidae; genus Aquarana; species Aquarana catesbeiana. The sequence goes on along the minus strand of NC_133328.1, from coordinate 333,983,028 downwards.
CAGGGACAAATGACCCATGTGCCCTGTTTGGCTCACGTCCTTAACTTGGTGGTGCAGCGGTTCTTGGGCAGGTACCCAGGCTTACAGGATGTCCTGAGGCAGGCCAGGAAAGTCTGTGTGCATTTCCGCCGGTCATATAATGCCAGTGCTCAGCTGGCAGACCTCCAAAAGGAGTTTAACCTGCCCAAGAACCGCCTAATCTGTGACATGCCCACCAGGTGGAACTCAACGTTGGCCATGCTGCAGCGGCTGCACACGCAGCAGAGGGCCATCAATGAGTACCTGTGCGACTATGGCACCAGGACAGGGTCAGGGGAGCTTGTTTTTTTTTCCCCACTCCAGTGGGCCATGATCAGGGATGCATGCACTGTCCTGTCACCATTTGAGGAGGCCACGAGGATGGTGAGCAGTGACAGTGTATGCATCAGTGACACTGTCCCCCTTGTCCACCTGTTGGAGCACACGCTGCGTGGAATAATGAACAGGGCACTTGAGGCAGAACAGAGGCAGGAAGAGGAGGACTTCCTTAGCTCTCAAGGCCCCCTTTATCCAGATAGTGTTCTGCGTGCCCGCCAATCACACAGGAAGAGGACAAGGAGGAGGAGGATTGTGTCAGTATGGAGGTGGAGCCTGGCACTCAGCATCAGCAGCAGTCTTTAAGGGATCAGTCCCAAGAAACACATGGACTTGTACGTGGCTGGGAGGAGGTGGCTGCGGACCATGTCATCCTTAGTGACCAGAGGACTCCGGACCGAATGCCTCAGCAAACCTACGCTGCATGGCCTCCCTGATCCTGCAAAGCCTACGTAAGGATTCTCGTATTCGTGGTATCAAGGAGAAGGACCAATACTGGCTGGCAACCCTCCTTGATCCACGTTACAAGGGTAAGATTGCGGACCTTATCTTGCCGTCGCAGAGGGAGCAGAGGATGAAACATCTTCGGGAGGCCTTGCAGAAAGGTCTGTGCAACACATTCCCAGAGACTGGGAGGCTACAAACTCCTGTTTCTGGACAACATGTTGCTGAGGCTTCCATCAGTCAAAGATGGAGTGGTGGAGAAGGTGGCCTTCTGACCGATGCGTTCAGACAATTTTTTAGTCCGCAGCCCCAAGGTATGATTGGTTCCAGCAACCATCGCCAGCGTCTGTTTTACATGGTGCAGGAATACCTAGGGGCAAGATCTGACTTGGACACCTTTCCCACCGAAAATCCTCTGGGTTACTGGGTCTTGAGGATGGATCACTGGCCAGAGCTTGCACAGTATGCAATTGAGCTACTGGCCTGTCCTGCATCCAGCGTTCTTTTGAAACGCACATTCAGTGCTGCTGGAGGCTTTATAACCGATCACAGGGTGCGCCTGTCCACCGACTCGGTCGATCGACTGACCTTCATAAAAATTAATCAGTCTTGGATCAACACCAGCTACCAAGCACCTGATGCTGATGTAACCGAATATTTTTTTTTTTAAATCTCAGATCGTTTCAAAGACTGCCTATGCTGATGCTGAGTGAATATCCTGAGTAATTATCCTCTTCCTTCTCAATGATCACGCTGATAGCTTGTAAGAACATTTTTGGTTCTGGGCACTGCCACCAGTGTCTAAGGCCCAGTTTTTCAGCCCCTGTTTAACAGGGGTGTGTAATTACAATTTTTGATGCAATACTTTGCAGAAGGGCTCATTCCTGCGTTCCAACTAGAGTATCTGTGAGGGGTTGCAGTGTTGTGGCACCAGCACCAGTGCCTAAGGCCCAATTTTTCAGCCCCTGTTTAACAGGGGCGTGTAATTACAATTTTTGATGCAATACTTTGCAGCAGGGCTCGTTCCTGCGTTCCAACTAGAGTATCTGTGAGGGGTTGAAGTGTTGTGGCACCAGCACCAGTGCCTAAGGCCCAATTTTTCAGCCCCTGTTTAACAGGGGCGTGTAATTACAATTTTTGATGCAATACTTTGCAGCAGGGCTCGTTCCTGCGTTCCAACTAGAGTATCTGTGAGGGGTTGCAGTGTTGTGGCACCAGCACCAGTGCCTAAGGCCCAATTTTTCAGCCGCTGTTCAACAGGGGCATGTAATTACAATTCTTGATCTAATATTTCACAGCAGGGCCCGTTTCTGCGCCCACCAAGAGTGAGTGAGGACTTACAGTGTTGTGGTACCAGCACCACCACCACCACCAAAGGCCCAATTTTTCTGCCCCTGTTCAACAGGGGCATGTAATTACAATTCTTGATCTAATATTTCACAGCAGGGCCTTGTGAAGGCTTACAGTGTTGTGGCCACAACAACACCTAAGGCCCAAATTTCTGCTGAGTTTGTAGGGCAGGCCCCTACTTTCAAACATCCAACTTACAAACGACTCCTACTTGCAAACGGAAGGAGACAACAGGAAGTGAGATGAAATCTACCCCTAGGAAGGGAAATTCTCTCCTGTAAGAGTTAATATGGGAAAAACATTTCTTCTTTCCACTGATGCTTTATCACCAATCCTTGTTTCACAAAAAAACCCAAATTTTCAAAAAACATTTGTCATTGGGACAAAAAGTGAGGTGAAATCTTCTGAAGAGGAGCACAGACAGCAAAACAAATGTCAAAGGGGTGATAACCCTTCCCTATGTTTTCCAAAAAGCTTAAAATAGATTTTTTGGCTGGAGCTAAACACGTTAAAAATGTACCAGTTCAAAATTACAAACAGATTCTACTTAACAACAAACCTACAGTCCCTGTCTTGTTTGCACCGCCTGTATACTGCTGTTCAGAGTACAGAGCCTGTATACTTCTGTTTCCTTTTTTAATTTGGGTGCGGGGTTCCCCTTAATATCCATACAAGACCCAAAGGGCCTGGTAATGGACTGGGGGGTACCCATGCCGTTTGTCTAACTGATTTTCATCCATATTGCCAGGACCCGACATTACATTAAAGCCGCAACAGTTTTAAATGACTTTTTTTCCTTTAAAAATTACATTTTGTGCAGGGACTGTTCTAAGCACGGGAAACACGTCCCACTTTACAGGCATACTATAGACACCCCCCCAGGTACGATATTTAAAGGAATATTTCACTTTCTTTTTTTTTTACTTTAAGCATCATTAAAATCACTGCTCTCGAAAAAACGTCCGTTTTTAAACTTTTTTTTTGCATTGATACATGTCCCCTGGGGCAGGACCCAGGTCCCCAAACCCTTTTTAGGACAATACCATGCAAATTACTAAGCAGAAAGAACAGACAGCACGAAACCAGATAGATATAAACTCAGCAGCTGAACACTGTAGGCCAATATACAAAACCTAAAAGATAATTCACAAAATATAGCAGTGCAGCGCTCAATAAAACATACTGTATACGCATAAAATGTATATGTATATAAAAACGTATGAGGCAAAGTCCCAAAGATATCTTAATCGGAGGCGATAAATAACTGCCCACTTGTAGAAAGGGAATCCCTCCGTTGGTAAGGAAGGGTGCAGTGATAGGATAAAGTATGCATTAGTGTATTACCACCACTGTGTACCTCCACCAGGGTTCTAGGCTGCTCACCTTATTGTGTAGACCTTCTGCGCTAACAGCAAGGTCACTCATGCATTCCCTTCCACAGGGTAAAATATGGAGACGGAGGTCCACTTGCAGTATCCCAAGATTAATTCTCATCGGTAGATATATGTCATGTTAAAACAAAATAACAGGACATAGTGCTCACCATACTAAAAATATAAAATTTATTGAATAAAACAAATATTACTCACAAAGATAGCACTGATTCCCAGTGCAGGAGTGTAAAGCATAAAAATCAAACCAGATGGGTGGCTGTACTGACGTCACAAAAGCCCCGCACACGCGCATTGTCCGTATGGACTTCCTCAGCGAATCTGATTAGGGGCCCATGTGTCAGCTCTTATATCTAGTACTGGTTCAACAAACAATTCATCAAGAAACTAAAACCCCACCCACCCTCCAATTCAAACACAGATGAGTGGGCGTACCTTATTGGTGGTAGGGGATCAGGGCTTAAACATACCAACAGATCTGATAGGGCACAAGTAAGCTAGAACCACTGATAACCTACTAATTATATACTAATTAGAAGCTGCCATACCTCCCATAATCCAAATAATATCGTTTCCTGGTGGGGGAGGGTCCGGGTTTTGATTTCGAACGTTCGAGTCCCATAGACGTCAATGGGGTTCTAATGTTCATTCGAATTTTCGGTTCGTTTGCAGGTTCTGGTGCGAACCGAACCGGGGGGTGTTCGGTTCATCCCTAGTATCAGGCATTGGTTCCATTATGGAAAATGCCAGCCGTCTGGTTGACTCGATATTGATGCCACATGTACTGGCACTGCCATCTTATATTAGGGACACACTAGACCTTCTTAAACATATCGAGGGGATGGTCGTGCCTCCTGATGCCCTGCTCATGACCTTGGATGTCGTAGCCCTGTACTCGAGCATCCCTCACGAGCAGGGCATCAGGACAGCACGCACCTTCCTTCGTGAACAAACCCACCATCGTTGGGAATACTGCAAATTTATCCTGGATCTTCTACAGTTCATACTTACACGTAATTGCTTTACCTTCAAAGAGTCCCACTTCCTCCAGGTACAGGGGGTGGCCATGGGCACTTCTTGTGCACCTACCTACGCCAACCTGTACCTGGGGGGGTGGGAACGGAGTATTTTTTCGGACGATACTTTATCGCAATATACGAGCCAGGTGCTTTGCTGGCTACACAATATTGATGATATATTTATCATTTGGTCTGGTACTGTGGACAGTTTCATCGAGATGCTGAACTGCAATTCTTTCAACCTCAAATTTACAGTCCTCAGTGATATGTCCAAAATCACTTTTCTTGATCTTGCCATCTTTAAAGACAGTAACGGCTGCCTGGCCTCCACACTCTTATCCGCAGCATACCATATGCACAATACTTAAGACTTCATAGAAATTGCACCTTTACTGATGAATTTGAATTACAGGCTAACTTACTCCGTGATCGGCTGAGGGCAAGGGGCTACAGCAAATCCCTTCTTCGCCATGCATATAACAGAGCTTTGCAGCAATCACGCAACTCTCTGCTATACAAAACCAAGACCCCTAAATCCAATCAAGTTGTGAGATACTTTACCAGATACTCTCAACATCACGCTGAATTGCGTGATGTTTTGACAGCACATTGGTCTCTACTGCGGGATGATCCCATCCTTGCTAAATATGTCAGCCCTACTCCTGATATCACTTTCCGCAGGTCTAGATCCCTACGGGATAAACCCTCATCGAGTCATTATCTCAATAACTCAATATTTCAATATCACTCCAATGGTACCTCCAGGTGTGGGAGATGCACTTTTTGCCCGTGGATCCAAATGGGCACATGTTTTACACTGCCCAACTAGGAAGTATTTACCCCCACTTTCCATGCTGACTGCAAGACCCAAGGTGTGGTCTACTTAATGACATGCAAATGCAGAGCTTTTTATGTTTGGAAAACTATTAGGCAGTTTTATTCCCGTATCAAAGATCATATCTATTATTCAGGAGGGGGAAAAATGGTCACCTCAGTAAGTAGACATTTGGACCTATACCACAAATTCGACACCTCAGTGGTCTCCTTTATTGCTCTTGCAGTGATCCCCAAAAACCCACATGGTGGCGATTGGGATAAACAAATACTTCAAAGAGAGACACTCTGGATAGAGCGTCTGGATACTACCCATGCCCCTGGTATCAATGAGGCTCAGTCCTACAAACCTTTCCTTTAATTTAATTAAATTTTCTTTATATTATTTGCCTTTGGTTTAGACAGTTTACCATAAGAGATATTCTAGCCCTATTTTTATATACACATGACCAGTTTACATACCCTCTTTCTCCAGCCCTAATGTGCGATTCTTGTCCATTTATGTATGTACATATTTTGTATAACTCTATTTGGTTTACCGATTTGTCAGTGCGCGGCTCCTATAATTTAGGTACCGACCACTGCTGTCATGGATAACTATTATTGTCTATTTGTATATTTTGTTTATACATTTTTTAATTGTAATATATCCTTACTGCTACATTGTTTGTTTTCATCTGTCGGTCCGTCTGCTTCACTTGGGCGGGCATCCTCTGGGGGCGAGTTCTTAGTCACCATGCGGCCGCCCAGCGTCACACCATTTCTCCACCTGGTGCTGTGGCGCACACATTGGCACAGGGGGAGCTTGTTGTTCTCCCCTTGCTGACCAATGTTATTCCATGCTGCGTGCACCCTTTCTCTGAGCGGGAGCATCGTCTATTTCCAGATGACGCTCTCAGCCGAAGGGTGAGCATGAGCATTGGAACTTTTTGGCCGGTCCGGATGATGTCACGTCGGCTACGCCGATTCGCTGACTACGGGCGAGACATGCACTCAAATAGGACATTGTCCTGCTATTGTGTACTAGCCGACACTACAGACGGTCGCTGCTACACGTTGGTCGGTCCATATCACGCTATCCAGGTACTTTCTGTCTATCCTCAGGAACTGGCCTCATTAATATATAGGCCACTTGAGTTATCATTTTGTTTCATTTGCCTATCTGATCTATGTTTTAGACGTACAGAGTCCTGAGTCCAGAGTCATCCACTGTATTGTTTATATACGATCTATAAACAGCACTCTCCACTCATCTACATTTTTTTTTTGGATCCTGTCTTGTTACTAATGGATCTGTGCTTACCAGCATGACCCCTAACTGGATCCTCCGTTCCTATTATACATAGTCTTCAGAACAACCAATCTACTAGTGAGTTGTTCTGTTATATTTGAGGCATTTAGGCCATTCGCCACGGTTTATTATTTAAATTCAAATTTATTTTATATATCTCTCTATAGACGTTGTGTACTTCCCTCCAGTTTCTTTCTACCGTCTCTTTTTTCAACAACTGCATGTATATGACTATATATATATATATATATATATATATATATATATATATATATATATATATATTATAGTAAGTATTTATTACCTTCCTTTTCCTTTGTTCCCCCCTTCCCCCCTCTCCCTTTATTCCCTCTCCCCCTCTCCCTTTATTCCCCCTCCCCTTTTCCCTCCCCTCTCCCCCCTCCCTTCTATTTTATAGATACTAGTTTCTTATCCGGCCATTACATGGGTCGCTTATCTCATATGTTCATCTAGTACCTTTTTCCTATATACACTTTAATATCATGTTCTGCACGCCCCCGTGGTGATTTTTCGTTGCTCCTATGGGTCGCTTAGCCCTTGCCGTTGCAGTCTGGCCAGCATAGGTTTTTGAACTGTTTGGATTGTTTTTATGCTCTTTTTGCTTACCTTGTTGTTAGATTATTGTATACTAACTATATTTCTTTATTTATCTTGTTAGCCACAACTTTTCTTGCTCCTGAAGAAGCGTGAAGGCACGCGTAACATGTTGAGCACTTTTCTGATATGAAATAACTTACTGTTGATCTGCTATCCAGCCACATCCTTGGACACTTACCTACTTTGGATGGTTATCCTCACGTCCGAGTTATCATGTATATAGATGGTTTTGTATAGCAACAACTTTATTAAATATTCATGCACATAGATGACTTGTGGCTTTTTAATAATTAGTGTTTTTTCAATTAACTACTTTTGTAACATACTTGGTGTCACTGCGCCTATAAAGTCCAAAGTCCCTTCCTCTCTCTTTTAGCTTAATGTGAATAACTTTTGGTGTGATTAAGCAAATGAGCTGAAATTTTCAGAATATGTTGGCATGGATAGAATCTTCTATTGTGTGACGTTTGGGGGAAATTGGTTAACATTTAAGGTCATTTTTGTACGTTAAGCCACATTAAGCTCCCAAAAAACATGCTTAATGTCCCTAGTTTGCTTTGTGGAACACCGAAATACAGGATAGGTTTGGGAGGTCGGGATCTTAGTTTGTGCAAAGTTTCAGGGCAATTGATGGAGGTTTAGGTACTTTATTACACGTTAACCACTTGACAACTGGGCACTTAAACCCCCCCATTCTTTTGGTGACATTTAATCACCGCTGGGTTTTTTATTTTTTGCACTATAAATGATAAAAGACCGAACATTCTGTAAAAAAAAAAATACATTTTTCTTTGTTTCTGTTATCAAATTTTGCAAATTAGGAATTTGTCTTCATAAATTTTGGTCAAATTTTACACTGCTACATATCTTTGGTAAAAATAATCCAAATCGGTGTATATTATTTGGTCTTTGTGAAAGTTATAGAGCCTACAAACTATGGTGCAAATTACTGAAAATTGATCACACCTGAAGCACTGATGGCCTATCTCATTTCTTGAGACCCTAACAAGCCAGGACAGTACAAATACCCCCCCAAAAACTTTTTGGAAAGTAGACATTCCAAGGTATTTAGAAAGAGGCATGGTGAGTTTTTTGAAGTTGTAATTTTTTTCTCGCAATTCTTTGCAAAATCAAGATTTTTTTTCTTTTTTTTTTCACAAAAGTGTCATATTATCAGGTTATTTCTCACACACAGCATATGTATACCACAAGTTACACCCCAAAATACATTCTACTACTCCTCCTGAGTATGGCAATACCACATGTGTGAGACTTTTACACAGTGTGGCCACATACAGAGGCCCAACATTGAGGGAGCGCCATCAGGCATTCTAGGGGCATAAATTACACATCTAATTTCTTGACTACCTCTTACACTTTTGAAGGTCCTGGAGCACCAGGACAATGGAAATGCCCCAAAAATGACCCCATTTTGGAAAGAAAACAACCCAATGTATAATCTGTGAGGCATATCAAGTCTTTTGAACATGTCATTTTTTTCTACAAGTTTTTGGAAAATGTGTAAAGAAAATGAAAACGCATTTTTTTTTTTACACAGTTGTCCATTTATACAATATTCCTAACACATAGCATGTACATGGCAAAAATGACCCCCCGAAATAGATTCTCCTACTCCTCCTGAGTACGTCGATACCACATGTGTGAGACTTTTATACAGCCTGGCCACATAGAGAGGTCCAACATGCAGGGAGCACCATCGGGTGTTCTAGGGGCATAAATGTGAAATCTAATTTGACTACCTATTACACTTTGAGGCACTGTAGTGGCATGGATGTGAACTGATGTGGCATGGATAAGCTGTGGATGGGGATGGCTAAGCATGGTTAAGCCATGAATGTGGATGGCTGGGTATGGCAGAGTATGGATGGGATGACTGGGTATGGCCGAGTATGGCTGGGTGGGTATGGCTGAGTATGGATGGATGAGTATTGCTGAGTATAGGTGGCTGAGCATGGATGGATGGATGAGTATTGCTGAGTATGGATGGATAGATCAGTATTGCTGAGTATGGATGAGCATTGCTGAGTATGAATGGATGAGCATTGCTGAGTATGGATGGATGAGTATTGCTGAGCATGGATGGGATGGATGAGTATTTCTGAGCATGGATGAGTATGGATGGGATGGATGGATGAGTACATCTGAGCATGGATTAGTATGGATGGATGAGTACTTCTGAGCATGGATGAGTATGGATGGGATGGATGGATGAGTACTTCTGAGCATGGATGAGTATGGATGGGATAGATGGATGAGTACTTCTGAGCATGGATGAATATGGATGGATGAGTACTTCTGAGCATGGATGAGGATGGATGGATGAGTACTTCTGTGAGCATGGATGAGTATGGATGGGATGGATGGATGGATGAGTACTTATGATTATGGATGGGATATATGAGTACTTCTGTGAGCATGGATGGGATGGATGAGTACTTCTGAGCATGGATTAGTATGGATGGATGAGTACTTCTGAGCATGGATGAGTATGGATGGGATGAATGGATGAGTATTTCTGAGCATGGATGAGTATGGATGGGATGGATGGATGAGTACTTCTGAGCATGGATGAGTATGGATGGGATGAATGGATGAGTATTTCTGAGCATGGATGAGTATGGATGGGATGGATGGATGAGTACTTCTGAACATGGATTAGTATGGATGGGATGGATGGATGGATGGATGAGTACTTCTGAGCATGGATGAGTATGGATAGGATAGATGGATGAGTATTTCTGAGCATGGATGAGTATGGATGGGATGGATGGATGAGTATTTCTGAGCAAGGATGAGTATGGATGGATAAGTACTTCTGAGCATGGATGAGTATGGATGGGATGGATGGATGAGTACTTCTGAGCATGGATGAGTACTTCTGTGAGCATGGATGGGATGCATGGATGAGTACTTCTGTGAGCATGGATGGATGAGTAATTCTGTGAGCATGGATGGGGTGGATGGGTGAGTACTTCTGTGAGCATGCATGGGATGGATGAGTACTTCTGTGAGCATGGATGGGATGGATGGATGAGTACTTCTGTGAGCATGGATGGGATTGCTGGATGGCTGGATTGGGCACGGAGCAGCACTGTGGGCACTACACATCCAGCCCACAGCGCTGCAGCACTTGATCTCTCCCCTCTCCCCTCACACTGAACCAAAAGGTACGGGGAGGGGAGAGAGGAACCGGGCGTGACGCCGGTTTGTTTAGAAGTGATAGCTCCATCATTTGACGGAGCAATCGCATGGTAAACAGCCGCTGTCAGTGGTCATTTAGCGTGATCCGTGGTGGATCCGGCGTTCACGGATGTTCCTGGATGCGCGCCCCAGGGGGCAGGTGGGAGCAGGGTTTTGGGAAGACATCCATGGACGTCCTTCCAGAATAAGCCAACCGCACTGCAGCCATCTTTCAGCTATGGCCCAATCGACATGTGGTTAAGCTACATTAAGCCATTTTCACATTAAAAGTTTTAGCATTGTAAAATATAGCTTAACGTGAATAACTTTTGGTGTGATTAACCAAATGAGCTGAAATTTTCAGAATATGTTGGCATGGATAGAATCTTCTATTGTGTAATGTTTAGGGTAAATTGGTTAACAATTAAGGTCTTTTTTGTACGTTAAGCCACATTAAGCTCACAAAAAACAAGCTTAATGTCCCTAGTTTGCCTTGTGGAACACCAAATCGCATGAAACGTATAGGATAGGTTTGGGTAGTTGAGATCTTAGTCTGTGTAAAGTTTCAGTGCAATTGATTGAGGTTTAGGCACATTATGGTACAGTAAGCTCTTTGCATTAAATGTTTTAGCTATGTAAAATATAGCTTAACGTGAATAACTTTTGGTGTAAATTTACCAAATGAGCTGAAATTTCCAAAATATGTTGGCATGGATAGAGTCTTCTATTGTGTAAAGTTTGTGGGAAATTGGTTAACATTTAAGGTCTTTTTTGTACAGTAAGCCACATTAAGCTCCCTAAAAAAACAAGCTTAATGTCCCTAGTTTGCCTTGTGGAACATCGAAATACATAAAACTTATAGGGTAAGTTGGAAAGGTAAAAACTTGTGCAAAGTTTCAGGGCAATTGATTGAGCTTTAGGCACTTTATTACACGTTAAGCTACATTAAGCCATTTTCACATTAAATGTTTTAGCATTGTAAAATATAGCTTAACGTGAATAATTTTTGGTGTGATTAACCAAATGAGCTCAAATTTTCAGAACATGTTGGCATGGATAGAATCTTCTATTGCGTGACATTTGGGGGGAAATTGGTTTAACATTTAAGGTCTTTTTTGTACGTTAAGCCATATTAAGCTCCAAAAAAACAAGCTTAATGTTCCTAGTTTGCCTTGTGCAAGTGCCAGTGCCAGTGCAATTGATTGAGGTTTAGGCACTTTATTACATGGTAAGCTACATTAAGCCATTTTGACATTAAATGTTTTAGTATGTCCCACAAAAAGTCCCTTTGTTCTGAATTTAATCCATCAGGGATATCAGCTAGAATTTTTGCAAACACCTCCGAGTTGGTTTTATGTGACAGAGCTTCCGAGGGATCAGGAGAAGGCCTTGGCTATGAAGTCTCTGTTAGGAGAACTGATGCAACAAGGTGTCATCTCCCAAGTCCCGAAGGATCAGGAGGGGAAGGGCTTTTACTCCCACATTTTCCTGGTCAAAAAACGTTCAGGAAAATTTTGGCTTATTCTCAACCTGAAAATTTTGAACCAGTCCATAAAATACAAAAAATTCAGGATGGATACAATCTTCTCCGTGAGAAATTTACTTACTGTGACAGACCTAGCCGGGACAGAGGCTGTTAGAGAGGACTGAACGCAAGCCTGTTGCCTTTTGATTATGGGCCCTAGCATTTGGGGGAATGGTGCTCTCTGTGAGCTGTATGCCTGGGGACCCTGGGGTTGGTGTTACTTTGGATTCAGCTCCATGTCCCCCCAAAACACACAGACTCTGGGAACCCTTTATATGCCATATTAGAATGATAAGACTGAATTATACTGTTGGAACACATCCTGTGAGGAGATGCTGGTGTCATCCACTCCAACTACCTGTGTTTATGTTAATTGAATGAGCTGATCACATTGTCCTCTATACAATGTAGGAGACGGGACGACTCCTATTGGAGTTGCTGCTATTGTGTGAAGGTGTCCTGTGATAATTAACTCAGTCTGGGCAAAAGGTCATGTCTCAATCACCTAGGCTGTATAAAGGATTAGTTAATTAGCTCATGTTAATTAGGTTAATTAGGTTACAGTTGTATTGTTAGAGGAGGTTCCAACGGCATATAAAGTCTTGTAATTTTGATTCCAAATAAAGTTCATGGTAGCAACAAGCAAGTGTCGCCTTGTTTTGTGCTCAGAGAGGTTGGAATATCTGATATCTGTATACAGACTGGGAGGAAGTGGTATATGACGGAAGCACTCAAGCAGAGTGTGGGACGTTCCGTGACATTGGTGGCAAGCAGCGGGAAAGCTTCCTGCAGTCTGGGACATCCAAACTTCCATCTGGATCCAAGGTCCAGATAGCAGGAGAGGAGAGGTACAGATACCAGCCGCCATGGATGAGGAATTCAGAAGGAGGTTGCGAGAGATGCAGATACAGCACAGAGGACCAGTATCGGAGCAGGTCCTGCTGGGATGGTGTGATTCTATTCGCTACAAACTCTGGAAGGAAGTGCTAGCCCGTGAGCAGCGACACCAGGGAAAAGTTCTCCCCTCCATCGAGGAAAGGTACTGGTCGCAGTATGGACTGCGGGTGCGGTTTTTGGGAGAAAAACCACACAAGAAGCAGACAGCTGAATTAAGCAGGCTGGTCTGGGCAGAGATGAAGCTGGATGAGAGCTACAGAGCCCTCCGGTGGCATGTATCCCAAGCATGTCCCTGGATAGCGGATGACAGCCCAACGGAAGGCTTAAGCTACGGCGGCTTGGGACTGTTGTATGTGAAGCTGACAGGGGACCCTAACTTTGGGAGTGATTTGGAGTGGCGGGTGGACGAAATCATGGATTTCAGAGAAGGGCTACTGAACATTTCGGAAGTGCACTGGGCACAGGAAGATTTGGAGTTTCTGGCCGTTCAGGAATGGGAGCTAGAGATCGCCTACAGACGGCTGCTAGACATTGCTCAGTGCCAGGGCTGGGCTCCCTTTGCCTGGGACTATCAGGAAATACCAGCTGACAACCCTGAAATCCTGGCTGAAGAGTCAGCAATGTGGCAGAGCAATAGTGTGCTTTGCCAACCTGCCCCCACAGCTAGGGAGGCGGAGGTCTTATGGGGGATGCAGCAAGTGCTGACTGACCTTGATGATCCTGTTTCTGCATGGGATGATCTTGGATGGAGGAATGTGCCTGTCCAGCAGCATGCCAGAGAATCTGCAGTGGAAAATCTGGAGATTGCCGTCCCCAAACCTGAAGTGCTGACAACAGGGCAGAGCTCTGCTAACCTCTGCCCAGCACTGATAGCATCTTATGGATTCCATGGACAGGAGATGGTGAACCTCCATCCCCAGACACCAGTTGCAGAGACAGGGGATTTTATAGACTTTTCTGCTGAGGAAGAACCATCGGGTGAGGCCCCAGCAGAAGAGTTGGGATTAGGGCCAAACTTCATTGCACTCTGCTCAGCACTGATGGCATCTTCTGAGTTCCACGGACAGGAGATGGTGAACCTCTATCCCCAGACATCAGTTGCAGAGACATGGGATTTGATAGACTTTTCTGCTGAGGAAGAACAACCTGATGAGCCTCCAGCAGAAGAGCTGCTATCAGGGCCAAAGTTCACTGTGCTCTGCCCAGCACCAACAGTGGCTTCGGCCTTCTTGAGAGAAGAGGTAGTCAGCCTTTCTCCCACAACACTGACAGGGACATGTGATTTTCTGCCAGCAGCATCTATGGAGTTACAACAAACTTCTCCAGCTGAAGATCTGGTAACTGGACAGAGCGTCCAAGACCTCTGCCCCACACCTGCAGCAATTGTGGAGGACCAAGGTGAGGAGGTGGCAGTCTATCGCGATCTGCAGATCAGGATCCAAGGAAAGAATGCAGTCATCACCTCACAACTGCAGCTTGATCTGGTGTCGGTGGATGGGGCTTCAGTTCCCACCTGTATACCCCAGGGATGCTGGGCAGTCGGCCCAGATCCCCAACAGCAGGATGGAGTGAGCTCAGTCCCCCTGTCTTCTCTCCAGCGGCAGAAAGGACTCCAGGGAGAAGGGCCAGTCCAGGCCTCTCCCCAGCGGCAGATATGTTCTCTGAGAGAGGCAGAGGTTGGCTGGGTGAGTAATACTCTGTTTGGAATAATTTATTTGGGGTACTGTGTGGGTACAGGCAGTAGAGGACTGGAACTATGGACTAACTTCGGAGTCAACCCGTCTGGGGTCTCCTCCTGTGTTAGTCTCCTGCCGAAAGGGGAGAAATGTGACAGACCTAGCTGGGACAGAGGCTGTTGGAGAGGACTGAACGCAAGCCTGTTGCCTTTATGGGCCCTAGCATTTGGGGGAATGGTGCTCTCTGTGAGCTGTATGCCTGGGGACCCTGGGGTTGGTGTTACTTTGGATTCAGCTCCATGTCCCCCCCAAAACACACAGACTCTGGGAACCCTTTATATGCCATATTAGAATGATAAGACTGAATTATACTGTTGGGACACATCCTGTGAGGAGATGCTGGTGTCATCCACTCCAACTACCTGTGTTTATGTTAATTGAATGAGCTGATCACATTGTCCTCTATACAATGTAGGAGACGGGACGACTCCTATTGGAGCTGCTGCTATTGTGAGAAGGTGTCCTGTGATAATTAACTCAGTCTGGGCAAAAGGTCATGTCTCAATCACCTAGGCTGTATAAAGGATTAGTTAATTAGCTCAAGTTAATTAGGTTAATTAGGTTACAGTTGTATTGTTAGAGGAGGTTCCAACGGCATATAAAGTCTTGTAATTTTGATTCTAAATAAAGTGAGTTCATGGTAGCAACAAGCAAGTGTCGCCTTGTTTTGTGCTCAGAGAGGTTGGAATATCTGTATACAGACTGGGAGGAAGTGGTATATGATGGAAGCACTCAAGCGGAGTGTGACACTTACCCCCAGATGTTACATGGCATCTATCGAGAGACGTCTATCTCCATATACCAATCGCAGCCTCATCACAGAAGTTCCTGCGATTAGCGATTAATCTGGGGGTGGGGAGATTTGGCACCTGCAGTTCAGGGCTCTGCCATCTCAAAGAGTAAGGTTTCTGGGGTACAAAATAGACTCAATAGAACAAATAATCTTCCTCCCTCAAGAAAAGGAGGAAAAGATGCACACGGCTCTGAAGATACTTCAAACCAACATAGAGGTGTCAGTAAGTCAAGCCATGTCTGTTCTGGGTCTATTGACAGCAGCAATTTTCTCAGTACATTGGGCTAGGTTTCATGCTCAACCCCTACAGGCAGATATTTTTCTGAACTGGTCACACCAGGAACCTCTGGAGAAGACGTTCAGGATAGGTGTAAAGGCAAAAAGATCACTTTGGTGGTGGAGAGATCAGGAAAAGACCTCAAAAGGTCTCCCATGGATTCTTCCGATAACTCGGAGGTTAACAACAGATGCGAGTGCATGGGGTTTGGGAGGTCACCTCGAGGAATGGACCACTCAGGGGGTATAGTCCAAATCAGAGGCAAGAAGGTCCTCAAGTTGGAGGGAGTTAAAGGCTATCCACCTAAGCCTCCTTTTTTTCCAGCAGTTTCTAAAAGGTCAACATGTCCAGGTACTGTCGGACAACATGACAGCGGTTTTGTACCTAACAAAACAAGGAGCAAGACTCTAATAGAAATAGCTCATCAGATTTTGAGCTGGGCAGAGAAAAATCTGACCTCATTGTCCGCAATCCATTTGAAGGGCTCGGAAAACACCCTGGTGGATCTCCTCAGCAGGAAAGAAATAAGAGAAGCACAGTGGTTTCTAAACCAGGAGTTATTTGTGATGATCTCAGAGAGGTGGGGCTCTCCTCAAGTGGACCTCTTTGCAAATCAAAGAAATGCAAAAACACCGGCTTTCTTCTCTCTTCAGAGGCAGAATTAAGCCCTCGGAGAGGATGCGTTAGCCCACCAATGGGATTTCCCTTTGTCTTATGCCTTTCCCCCATTTCAACTAATACCACGGGTGTTAGCAAAATTCAGAGCAGAGTCCACAAGTCTGATAGTAATTGCCCCTTATTGGCCGAAGAGGCCTTGGTTTTCCACCCTGGTAGAGCTCTCAGCAAAACCCCCCTGGTGATTACCACTCAGGGCGGATCTTCTGTGTCGAGGGCAGATTTTCCATCCAATCCAGCTTACCTCAATCTGACGGCCTGGTTTCTGAGGAGGAAATGTTAGGAAAAAAAGGGACTCAGAAAAGCTCATCAGCACCCTTCTTGCCAGTAGAAAGAAGGTCACCAGGGCTATCTACTTCAAAATCTGGAAGTGTTACAATTCCTTGTGTTCCAGCAAAAACTTTAATTTACTTAGTATTATTTCAGTTTTAGAATTTCCCCAGAAAGTTATGGAGAAGGGTTTAGCAGCGAGTACCCTCAAAACGCAGGTAGCTGTTTTATCAGTTTTTTTTTTAAAAACCCTGTCAAGGGAGCCCTTGATAGTTAGGTTCTTTAGGGCTATGGCAAAAATTAGGCCTATACCGCTTATTAGATTTCCCAAGTGGGATATATCCTTAGTTCTTCAGGGACTCAGTAAGTCACCGTTCGAACCGATAGAAGAAACATCATTAAGATTTCTAACACTAAAGACTATACTTCTGGTCGCAGTGACATCTGCTTGTAGAATTAGTGAAATACAGGTATTATCAACCCAAGAGCCTTTTATGAGATGTCTGCCAGACAGGATAGTCCTGAGGACGGACCCAGCCTTCCTGCCTAAAGTTTCCTCAGTCTTTCACCGGACACAGGAGATCATTCTCCCTACTTTTTTCCTTTTTGCCCCTTGCCTTCTGGGCCAGGTGAAGAGGCCTTCCACACTCTGGACGATGGAAGGTGCCTCCTAAGGTATTTAGAGATAACAAGGAGTTTTAGGAAATCATCTTCACTCTTCATCTTGATGGAAAGAATTCACAAAGGGAGTAGGGCCTCCAAAAGTACCCTAGGAAGATGGCTGAAACAGGCCATTAAAGAAGCTTACCTATCCTTAGACCTGGAACCTGCAGAGGGAATCTTACCTCATTCCACGCTGGCAGTGGCAGCTTCTTGGGCAGAAAGGGCCGGGGCATCACCTGAGCAAATATGTAAAGCAGCCACGTGGTCCAGTTTTTCGACCTTTATAAGGCATTACCGTTTGGATCTACTGTCAGCCTCAGACCAATCCTTTGGTAAGAAGGTTTTACAGGTAGTGGTCCCACCCTGAAGTAAGTGCTCAGTTATCATCTCCAAGGTGCTGTCCTGAAAGGCGAAGGGAGAAAACCTTAGTTAGACTTAATAGTGACGGTATTTCTACGAGCCTTTTAGGACAGCAGCCTACTTCCCTCCCTAGGTTATCATATGTAAAGTATAATTATGGGGCTTGGTAACTGTCTGCCTATATCTTGAAACATGGTGTCCTACGATG
Organism: Aquarana catesbeiana; assembly: GCF_042186555.1. NCBI lineage: Eukaryota > Metazoa > Chordata > Amphibia > Anura > Ranidae > Aquarana > Aquarana catesbeiana. Next base: position 333,965,122 of record NC_133328.1, on the reverse strand, counting down.
TAAAGCCATCATCAATCACGCAGCCCGCCGCACCTGAAAAAGAACAAAAAAAAACCTCCCCCTTTCCTGACCTGCTGGCTGCATGCTCAGATAAGGGTCTATTATGGATTTGGGGGGCAGGCCATTTTTATTTTTCATTTTGGCATGGGGTCCTCCTTAAAATCCATACCAGACCCGAAGGACCTCATTTGAACCGGGGGGGACCCCATGCCATTTTTTTAACATTCTTCTATTACTGTCTTTGGTATTATATTGCCGGCAATTTAAATGTCATTTCATGCATATTTCTTCTTTATAAATGTCATTTTTGCTGCAGCATGTTTTATATATGCTACAGGTGTGCCACTTTACAGGCAGACTAGGGGGACACCCCAAGCACTATAGTTGAAGGAATTTTTCATTTCTATTGTTTCACTTAAAGTGGGAACCCCATACTTATGCACATGTTAAAGGGGGCTTCCTGATTCCGATAAGCCCCCTGCATGCAGACCCCCACAACCACCAGCCATGGTTGTGGGGGTGAGGCTTTTGTCCCCATCAACATGGGGACAAGGTGCTCTAGGGTGGGGGGTAGCAGAGCCCCCATGTTTAGGGTATTTGACCTTTTTTGTTTTTTTACATTTTTGAATTGCCGGCATTCTTTTCTTTACATTCATCTGTCAGTAGTGGGGAAGCCAGCTGATGACTCATCGGTTGTTAAAGGACGTGGGCAGCTGGCTTCCTTGATCGTTTTTCGACCGATCCAAATTCTTATCATTCTGAAAAGTTGGAATTCATTAGAAAATGAATAAACAAAATACATTTTAAAGGATTTCAACAAAATTTGTTACTATTCTTTACTATTACATTTGGAGATTCTGATACATCCGAATCTCAGAAAAATTAAAAAATGTGTCCAAATTTGTATTCAGACTGGAACTAATTACACATTTCTACTGCCTGCTAGTTTCTGACCCAGCTTGTCTGACTCTGCTCTGCGACCTGAACCCGTGGCTATCATCTGTTCTTCTGCAGCCTGCCAAGTACCTTCTGTCTGTCTGCAAGTGACCTGCCAGCCTGCCATCTCTGCTGCCCTGCATCCACAGTCCAGCCTGCATCTGTGTGCAGACAGACAACTCATCCATATCTGATTTCACAAGAACTGACAGGCACTCTTGCCACTCCGGGCTCTCATTCCCCCTGTTACCTTATCAAGGGTACTGAGTTGAAGGTGTAAAAGAGGCCTACCTCTCTGCATCAGGCTCCATCACCAGGTACATGACAATTTGGTTTAGCTTCAGTTTTTACTGTTTTTTTTTGTGTTATTCCTTATTCCACAGTTTGTGTTGATGTAAACACATATTCTTTGTCCTTGCATGCTATAAAGCGATGTACCCTGCTTTATGTAAAATTCAGATAAGCATAAAATTGGTTCCATATTATACTGTTTTACTCTGAATGACAATAGATCAAGGCAAACATATGTTACCTTTTAAACTTTATTTGTTTAGAAGCACATACTAAAAAAAACAGATGGCTACGACACTGTAGATATAATTGCTATTCCCAGTACACCTTTATAAGAAAGAACTATCATACAAAACTCCCTTGTCATGTAGCTATTATCTATAATGAAACATTACTGAACCAAACCATATTTGTAACCGCTTTAGAAAATTATGATTTCATGGAAAAACTGACAAAATATATTGTAAGGGGATTGCCATATTAGGATACAACACAACAACAAAGTGTCCTTCTTTTTTATCCCCTTTTTTAAATTGCTAGCAGTTTACAGGAAAGGTTACTCTACTAGAATATGTATGTGTATGACGTGTAATAACAGACTCTATAGCCTTCTGGTTAATGTTGTGTCTTTAATATCTACTTTCCTCCATTTATTTTAATGATTTAGCAATACACATCAATTCACAACAGCTTTGACAGAGTATAACTCCACCCAGTAACCTCTGGCAGAATTACCTACAATCTCAGCAAACATCGTAAGGGTTTCCTGCTCCCAGCGCTCAGAATGGATTTCAGCTGACCACAGCCTTTAATGATGCAGACAATAAAGCAACATCAAATGCCAGAGATACATTATACATGCTATGTGAACAAACTCCACACAAACCCTTTCTAATTATCTTCAATCTCTGCATTAGCATAAGATATTAATAAATGGGGTGTAAAGCTGGCTTTCTTTTTTTTTCATTTTAACTGCTGACTACTTGTACATAGCCCAAGTTTCTGGTGCTTTGTATTATTGTGTTGTATTTATACATATTTTCCAAAAATTATGAATCAGAAATACATCAGTCATACTGAAGGAGAACTGGAGATATCTAAGTATCCTGTGTTCCAATTCTTATTTTTGGTCATATAAATTTGGTTTTATGTTTTTTTTTTCTTTTCTCAGGAGAGTTGTAGTTTTCTTAACCACTTCAGCCCCGGAAGAATTTACCCCCTTCCTGACCAGAGCACTTTTTGCGATTCGGCACTGCGTCACTTTAACTGACAATTGCGCGGTCGTGCGATGTGGCTTCCAAACAAAATTGATGTCCTTTTTTCCCACAAATAGAGCTTTCTTTTGGTGGTATTTGATCACCTCTGCAGTTTTTATTTTTTGCGCTGTAAACAAAAAAATAGTGACAATTTTGAAAAAAACGCATTATTTTTTACTTTTTGCTATAATAAATATCCCCCAAAAATATATAAAAAACATTTTTTTCCTCAGTTTAGGCCGATACATATTCTTGTACATATTTTTGGTTAAAAAATTGCAATAAGCATTTATTGGTTTGTGCAAAAGTTATAGCGTCTGCAAAATATGGGATAGTTTTATTGCATTTTTATTGATATTTTTTTTTTCACTAGTAATGGCGGTGATCAGCGATTTTTATCGTGACTGCGACATTATGGTGGACACATCAGACAATTTTAAAACATTTTTGGGACCATTGGAATTAATACAGCAATCAATGCTATAAAATTGCATTGGTTACTGTAAAAATGTCACTGGCAGTGTAGGGGTTAACCACTAGGTGGCGCTGTAGGGGTTAAGTGTGTCGTAGGGAGTGATTCTAACTGTGGGGGGCTGTGTGTGACACATCACTGATCACCACTCCCGATTACAGGGAGCGTGATCAGTGTCAGTGTCATTAGGCAGAACGGGGAGATGCTTGTTTACATTAGCATCTCCCAAGTCTTCCTCACTGTGAGACGATCGCGGGTATGCCCGGTCACGGAGCTCCCCACAGACGTGCGTACAGGTACATTAATCTGCCTGTACGTGCCCTTCTGCCACAGTATATCTGCGTGAGGCGGTCGGAAAGCTGTCAAAGACTAAGTTTGCCTTTTCAAGCAAAATTTCACTTTTCATAATAAATAGAAGTGTTTTCTTTTGTCATTTCTGGCCCAGAAATCCCAATGTGCTTATTTCTCACTTACCTCATCTATTTAAGCTTTGAACTTTCATCTATTTGTTTAGATGTTTAAACATTTTGATTCCATCACTTCCTGTAGATCACATTCCATCATTCTCTTCCTTGCTGCAGCACAGAAGAGGGTGTGTTCATCTGTCCAGACCACACCTCCCTAATTACTATATCACCTCTTTTATTTTCTACCCACTGTCTGTACAATATGGTTGTACAACTTAGTTTATATATCCCATCAGTTATGTAGTGCAAGGGCCTGCCTGATTTGATACAAATTGAATGGATTATCCAGGTGGGAGTGCCTATTCCATAGTTATGGTAAATCTAAAGGAAATTATACAGAGATTGTACAATCAGATTGCATAGTGTATGCCTATCTTTATACAGAAGAGGTCAGAGTGAACAGATACACTTGGCTATCAGGCCCCATTCACATTTCCGTGTAGCAGGAACTCACATTTCAGTATACGTTTTTTGGGGTGTTTTGGAGCATTTTTGCTTATCATTTTCTTGAATGGGCTGCCCTACGTATGACAATTGGCCCAAAGAAGCTCTAGAACTGTTTTGAGTGGAGCATGGTGAATTTTTAGCACTCTTTTTGTGCATTTGCTAAGCAAATGTTGCAGGGCAAACACATTCCTGCTACCCCGCACTTGGGGTGCCTTTAACATGTAATGACAATGCAAGTGCAGTGCGCATTTGCAGATTGTTTCTCAAAAACGCATGGCAAAGCTTGCATTGTTTGTGTGCCATGCATTCGGAAATGCACAAATGTTAATGGAACCTCATTGTTCTTGTAAAAACAAACCAATTTCACTTGTAAGCCCAATTCAAACTGAGTGTAGTGGGAGTGCATATTTTTTTGGCTTGTTTTTCCTGTAACACGCATAGGCAGCCGGTTGATTTAAATGAATTTGTAAAAACTTGTGCTAAAGGTGAAAAAATATAAATGATGTGAATGAAACTTGCAGCAGCTTTACACAAAGTGTTAAACACTTGAAACAATGCAATAAATTGATAACAGATTATAGCGGTCGCAATCGTGCAAAATATACTTATCAAAATAGTGTGCAAAATCCCATCAATATCCTCTTAAAGTGCTCTTATGCTACAAATTAATATACAACACCTACAACAGTATAAAGGTTGATAACAATTACTGTGTGTATGTGTGTGTGTGTATATATATATATATATATATATATATATATATATATATATATATACACATCAATTATTTAATGTTAATGAATTGAATAATGTCCCAATAAAGGTTCTCTTGTGCTCCAATCTTCTACAAAGTGCTATGTGCTCCAAATTTCCACTCTGTGGTTTGACACGCTCCCCTTCTGTGTCCCCACTCACCAGATCTATTGGACAACTAGATTTTCAGTCTTCTGAAACTGGAAGTGATGTCGTATGGGCTCGGCACCAGAGATGTAATTTCTGGTGCTGAGTCCGTACGACGTCACTTCCGGTTTCGCTGGAACGCACGCTGGATGCGGCATTCCTGGATTGTATTCTTGGAGTAATACACATGACCAGTTGATCTTGGTGTTTTGTAAGTAGGAATCAATGTTTGCACAGCAATCACCTATTTTACAGAACTTCACTATTAGTGCCCTTTCTTTCCATTTATAACCCCTTCCCACCAACCGTACGCAGATATGCGTACTCAGCTTTCCGGGGTTATACCGGGATGATGCCCGCAGCTGCAGGCATCATCCCGGTACCGTTGTTTACAGCGGGCGATCGGCTACCCATGTATAACAACCGATGAGGCTAAAAGCCGCTCGGTTGTTATACCGGAGGAGCGGGAGGGGACATCCCCCCTCCCGCCGCCTCCCGCCGCTGTTACCGGGCCTCCCGTGCGATCGGGAGGCCCGGTGTCCATTCGGCTGCCTTCGGCGGCTGGGGGCGGGCTGGAACGAAGCTGCGAGCGGCTTCGTTCCAGCCTTCTCGTTGTAAACGCGGAAGCGACGTCATGACGTCACTTCCCGTTTACTCGGCTGCCAATGGCGCCGAATTTAAAAAAGTACACAGTATTCAGATCGGTGAAAAGTATTCAGATCGTTTTCGGCGATCTGAATACTTTGAAGTGTAAAGGAGGGATGGGGGGTCTTTTAGACCCCCCATCCCTCCATAAAGAGTACCTGTCACCACCTATTACTGTCACAAGGGATGTTTACATTGCTTGTGACAGCAATAAAAGTAAAAAAAAAAAAAATTTTTTTAAACACAATTTATAAAGTACAAAAATAAATAAAATAAATTTAAAAAAAAAAAATTTTTAAAGCGCCCCCGTTCCCGCGAGCTCGCGCAGCGAAGAAAACGCATACGGAAGTCGCGCCCGCATATGTAAACGGTGTTCAAACCACACATGTGAGGTATCGCCGCGATCGTCAGAGCAAGAGCAATAATTCTAGCCCTAGACCTCCTCTGTAGCTCAAACCTGGTAACCGTAAAAAATTTTTAAAGCGTCGCCTATGGAAATTCATAGGTACCGTAGTTCGTCGCCATTCCACGAGTGCGTGCAATTATAAAGGGTGACATGTTTGGTATCTATTTACTCGGCGTAACATCATCTTTCACATTATACAAAAAAATTGGGGTAACTTTACTGTTTGGATTTTTTAAAATTCATGAAAGTGTCACTTTTCCAAAAATTTGCGTTTAAAACACCGCTGCACAAATACCGTGTGATAAAAAATATTGCAACAATCGCCATTTTATTCTCTAGATTCTCTGCTAAAAAAATATATATATATAATGTTTGGGGGTTCGAAGTAATTTTCTAGCAAAAAATACGGATTTTAACTTGTAAACACCAAATTTCAAAAATAGGCTTAGTCATGAAAGGGATAAACTGCCATGCTGGGGGAGATCTCCTGTGGACCTGTTCAAGCCATCAGTCGCTGCTGGATCTTTGCTTGTTTGACCCTTAAGCCTCGTAGACATGATCAGATTTTCCACAGACAAAACCTCAGACTTTTGTCCGAAGGCGTGTGCCTGGATTTTGTCTTGCGTACAAACAGTACACAATTGTTGGTCAACAAACATGAACTAGATGTACTACGAGCCAAAAAAGAGGAAGTTCAATTGTCCGGTGCCACCCTTTGTGCTCGTTCTGTGAATTTCGTATTAGTAGAAGTTTGGGGAGTGTTGATTCGCACTTTTCAGTTTGCACTTTTCAGTTCATTTCTGAACGGCCGTTCGTCAACCAGCCATGTTGCGGAATTGGAGGAGATAACGTGTTATTTATTATTGGCCTTGGAGTTATTGCTTTGACCCAAGTCCAGTCTAGGAACAGGAGGAGGAGGATTTCTTGGACCAAAAATTGGTTGCTTTATTAATTGTGACCAATTATGTCATATGCCATTGCTGTGGGAGCTCCAGGAGAATAATCCGGATGATTTTAAGAATTATCTCCTGATGACAGACCCCTGCTTTCACCAACTCTTGGCATTGTTGTCCCCCTATATTAAGAAGCAGGATACATGCATGAGGCTTTTATTTAATTTTTTGGTTGAATAATAATGATTTGATTAGTTATATTTTCTATATTTTTGGATGTATAGAATGCATTTTTTGGTTAATTCTGTTGGCAGATAGCATGTCTAATTTTTATTTGTTTTCTTTTTTTAATGCACAATAAAAAAATTGTGGTGAATAATACTTGGCTATGTGTTTTACTTCAAATAACAGTTTGGGAGTGGGCAGTTACATTTTTAAAAATACAATGTAAAATTAGCAAGGGACACCAACATAGTTGTATCTTTGATCTTAAAAACTACGGGATAATGGTGTTGTGGTAACTTGCAGCAAAAAAACAAAAAAGCATAATAATATTATTCTTGATATCACTAGAAAAAAAAGCCTTTGAAAATTTGTTTGCCATAACTCCATCAGTATCACCAGCAAAGCAGCTTCATTATATCCCATTAAAGAAGAAGAGAATGTGCGCCGCATTTCGAGATGTCATAATTTGCCACGTCACGAATGTTAATTTTCCATTACGAACGCTAGTTTACAAGACCGACCGCTTCCAGCTCATCCTTGCTTCTGAGCATGCGTGTTTGTACTTTGGACTTCTGTCCGACAGACTTGTGTACACACGCTCAGAAAATCCGACAACAGACATTTGTCTGCAAAAAATTTTAAAGCCTGCCATCCAACATTTGTCCGCAGAAAATCCAACAACAATTGTCTGATGGAGCATACAAACGGTTGGATTTTCCGACAACAGCCTGTCATCACACAATTCCCGTCGGCAAATCCGATCATGTGTACGCGGCTCTAGACTGAAAAGCTAGGATGTCCAATAGATCTGGTGAGTGGGGACACAGAAGGGGAGCGTGTCACACCACAGAGTGGAAATTTGGAGCACATAGCACTTTGTAGAAGATTGATGCACAAAAGCACTTTTATTGTGACATTTTCAATTCATTATTATATAATTGATGTGTTTTTATATATAATTGTTAACAACCTTTATACTGTTGCAGGTGTTGTATATTAATTTGTAGCATAAGAGCACTTTAAGAAAAAATTTCTGGGATACATTTTCACACTATTTTGATGAGTATATTTTGCACGATTGCGAGCGCTGTAATCTGTTATCAATTTTTTGGGTTGATTGCAATGGGCTGCCCTACATTTGGAAAAGTAGCTCATGGGACATTTTGGCGTGTTACAGTTTGCACCTTTTTACTGTATGTTTCGCTGCATTTGTCACTTGTTTTTCATGTTGCAAACTTTGTGTTTATTTCTGTGTTTGATGTACAGCTAACAATTATTGGCACCAAAAGTGCAAATAGTTAATTTTAGGTGTATAAAGGTGGCCATACTGTCAGGGCTGGGCTCTCAGCCCCTTCCTTCTCCATGCACAGGTTGCTCAGCTGTCTGTTAATTGCCAAAACTCATCTTTCCACAATGGCTCACCTGTTGATCATCTCCTGCTTATCAGTCAAGCCCACAGCCAGTGCCTCCTGGATATTTGAACTGCCTGGTTCATTTCATCAATTGCCTTCACCTTGGTCAAACATCATATCTAGAGACTCTCTGCTCTGTTCCTGTTGAAGACTTGCCTGGCAGGTCCCTTCTGGTTCCTGATCCTGTCTACTGCCTCTGACTACGCTGATCTATGACTCCCCGATTTCCTGGCTTGTTCTGACTACCCAATTTGGCTACTGAACCCTGGCTATGCTCTGACTACATTTACCAGGTGTACCATTTTATTAAAAGGTGTGATTTTTACTGCATTTTCTGTCTCCATCTGTTTCATAGTTCCTGACAGTAGGCGAAGGCCATGAATTCAGAAGATGCAGGCAACCCACCTAGTGGTAATATTTTTTCCAGGTTGAATGAGCAGGATCACCACATGGATCAGTTTGCCATAGCATTACAGACTCTCCTGAATCACTGCTCACCTGGATCCTCCCACTGTGGTTGTTCCAGTACAACCTGTGGTACAAGCCACCCCCTGTTGCTGCTCCGGTCTCTCTGCAGGCACCCGCCTCGAATATTACCTTTGTAAGACATATGTCTGGTTCCGCTCTGCTTCCCCAGCTATTTTGGGGGTGATCCAGTTCAATGCAGAGGGTTTCTGAACCAGGCTGGGATATACTTTGAGATGCTGCCCCAGGCGTTCCCCATGGACAGAAGCAAAGTAGGCTTCATAATTTCTTTGCTTTCTGATAGAGCCATGGCCTGGGAAAAACCTCTATGGGAGATGCAAAAACCCATTGTCCAGAATTACCCAGAGTTTGTGGTTTCCTTTAACCACTTGCCTACCAGACACTTACATCCCCTTCCTGCCCAAGCCATTTTTCAGCTTTCAGCGCTGTCGCACTTTGAATGACAATTGCACGGTCATTTTACACTGTACCCAAACACTTTTTTATCATTTTCTTCACACAAATAGAGCTTTATTTTGGTGGTATTTAATCACTGCTGGGTTTTTTATTTTTTTACAAAAAAAAGACCAAAAATTTTGAAGAAAAAATGTTTTTTACTTTTTTTTCTGTCAGTAAATTTTGTAACTAAGTAATTTTTTGCCTTCACTGATGTGCGCTGATGAGGCGGCACTGATGGGCACTGATAGACTGAACTGGTGGGCATTAATGAGGTGGCACTTATGGGCACTGATGAGGTGGCACTTATGGGTACTGATGAGGTGGCACTGATGAGGCACTAATATGCCGCACTTATGGGCACTGATAGGTGGCACTGATATGTGGTACTGATGAGCACAGATAGGCGGCACTGATGGGCACTGTTAGGTGGCACTGGGCACTGATAGGCAGTACAGATGGGCACTGATGGGCATTGATGGGTGGCACCGATGGGCGACACTGATGGGCATTGATGGGCAGCAATGAAAGGCGGCACTGATTGCCAGCACTGACTGGCATCACTAATGGACACTGAGTGGTGGCACTTGTGGGCAATAGTGGGCATTGATTGCTGCCACTGATGGAAACTGTATGCTGGCATTGGTGGGCAATGGTGGGCACTGATTTGTGACACTTTTTTTCTTTATTGTAATCAGGGCACTGATGATCAGTGCCCTGATTACATTCCTAGATGTCCCCCTGTGTGGAGATGCCACTGATCGTCTCTCCTCTCCTCACACTCTGTCAGTGTGAGGTGAGGAAACCCCATTACCGGCATCTACATGTTTACATATGACCGGCTGTGATTGGACACAGCCGATCACATGGTTAAAGAGGCATCGATGCGGCTCTTTACGGCGGAGTGGACGGCAAGTAGTTAAAAAGGTATTTGATGTTCCCGCACGCTCTACTTCTGCTGCCAAGAGCCTTATGTCCATCAAACAAAGTATGAGAACTGTTGCCAATTACTCCATTGAATTCCATACTTTGTCAGCAGAGGTCACTTGGAACAATGAGGCCCTTGTGGCTGCTTTTTCCCATGGACTCTCAGATGACATCAAAGATGAGATAGCAGCCCGAGACATACCTACAGATCTGGAGAAGTTGATCACGTTTGCCATTCTCATTGACTCCAGACTCCGATAGAGAGTCTTTGCAGTCCCACCCTTGCCTCCCTCACCTCCCATGCCTCCTGGTACTGAGTCTGTTAAGTAGAAGTAGAAGTGAAGTAGAATGCATGCATTGGGGCTTCACACGTCTCTTTGCAGATGAGAGGGCCTTTAGGAGGAGGGAGAGATTATGCCTTTATTGTGGCCAGGCAGGTCACCTTTTCAAGTCTTGTTCTACCCGTCCTGGGAGACGTTTGCACCTGAGGTCCTGTAGGGGACAGACCCTAGGCGGTGTTATGTCCCCAGTTACCTTGAAGGAGAAGCCTCTAGTTTTGGTTATTCTTTCATGGTCTGAGTCGCCCATCAATACACAGGCTCTATTTGACTATGGTGCTGCAGGCCTGTTCATAGACAGTGCCTTTTTGTCTAAGCACCCTATTCCGCTGCAGCTTCATGCCACTCTACTTACCATTGAGGCTATTGATGGGAGACCTCTACAGCTTGCCCGTTTGACTCATGTGACTGCTCCGTTGACCATGGCCATAGGGGCTCTTCACCATGAGATAATCCAATTTCAAGTCATTTCCTCTCCTCATTATCCAGTGGTTATTGGTTATCCTTGGTTACAGAGGCACAACCCCTCTTTTGATTGGCTTTGTGCTGAGGTTCTTTCCTGGTCACCACAATGCAGTAAGACATGTTTTCGGAAAGTGGCTAAGGTCTTGTGCACCTCTTCCCTCTTCTCCTTACCAGAGGAGTACCAAGAATTTAGAGATGTCTTTGACAAGGGTCAAGCCTGTAGTTTGCCTCCATACTGGTTGTATGATTGACCTTCAACCTGGTGCTATGCCGGGTTTACCCTGTGGCCAGGTTCAGCCTTTGTCCGTCTCAGAGGATGAAGCTATGGAGGACTATGTTGCTGAAGCACTTTCTGGAGGGTTCATCCACAAATCCTCATCTCCTGCTGGTGCTGGCTTCTTCTTTGTGAAAAAGAAGAGTGATGAACTGAGACCTTTTATTGATTATAGGGGCCTCAATTGCATCACGATTAAGAACGCCTACCCGATTCTGTTGATTATGGAATTATTTGACCGCCTCAAGGGAGCAACTTTTTTCACGAACCTCGATCTGAGAGGGGCATACAATCTTGTGAGGATCAAGGAGGGCGACGAATGGAAAACTGTGTTTAACACCAGGATAGGACATTATGAATGCCTCGTAATGCCGTTTTGGCCTTTTCAGTGCTCCAGTTTTTCAGGAGTTCATCAACGATGTCCTCTGATATGTTGCAGCAATGTGTGGTGGTTTATCTCAATGATATTCATATATCCTAATTCCCTAGAGAGCCCCACACAGATGTCTGAGATTGGAGTGGGAGCCCTTCTGTCTCAATGTCCTCCCTCTGAGAGCACTATGCATCCTTGTGGCTACTTTTCTAAGAAATTGTCTCCTGCAGAATGCAATTATTAAATTGGGGACAGAGAATTGTTAGTTATCATTTTCGCTCTTAAAGAATGGAGGCATCTCCTTGAAGGTACCACTGTGCTGGTCCTCATTTTGACTGACCATAAGAATCTCACATTCTTGTCTGAGGCTAAATGCTTATCTCCCAGAAGAGCGCTGTGGGCTCTTTTTCTATCAAGCTTCAATTACATAGTCTCATTTTTACCCAGTACCAAGAATGTAAGGGCTGACGCATTGGCACAACAGTTTTCCTCCGTTTCCAAGAATGCCTGTTCCTGTAATACCTCCCGATCACATTCTGGCTACTATATGCACCAGTCTCGCCCCACTTTTGGGTGACAGAATTTGTGATGCTCAGATCCAGTCTCCTCCTGAGAAACCTGATGACCGCTACTTTGTCCCTGAAAATCTCTGCACTGCTTTGCTCCAGACTTACTATTCTCCCAAGGCGGCTGGCCACCCAGGCAAGAATCAACTCATCTGGGCTATTTCTCAACAATAATGGTGGCCTAGTCTCCGCGCTGATGTAACCACCTTTGTAGCTGCTTTTTCTGTGTGTGCACAGAGTAAGACACCACGACACCTTCCAGTGGGCCTCCTACAACCCATACCCAATGGAGAGAGGCCTTGGACCCACCTGTCTATGGATTTTATTGTGGAGTTAACCAACTCCCAGGGCAACACAGCTATTCTTATGGTAGTTGACCAGTTCTCGAAAATGTCACATTGAATTCTAATAAAGAAGTTGCCCACATCCAAAGAACTGGCATCCATTTTTGCTCAAGAGATCTTTCGATTACATTGGCTACCCAAAGTTATCATCTCTGACAGGGGTACCCAGTTTGTCTCCAGGTTTTGGCTAGCCTTTTGTGCACAGTTGGGAATTCAGCTTTCCTTCTCTTCCATGTGTCACCCGCAGTCTAATGGAGCAGCAGAATGAGCCAACCAAGCCTTGGAGCAGTTTTTACGCTGCTATATTTCTGACCACCATAACAACTGGTCAGACCTCCTACCTTGGGCGGAGTTTGCTCACAGTAGTGCCGTTAATACCGCTTCCTGATTGTCTCCATTTATGGCAAATTATGGTTTCCAACCATCCATGTTACCTTGCTGATTTGTTCCTCAAAGAATTCCTGCATTTGAGGAGCATCTCTGCAGACTTCACTAAGGTGCAGGTCCAGGAGTCCTTGCGACATGCCAGTGAGAGGTACAGACTCCATGCTGACTGCCAATGCCTACCTGTGCCTTCCTACCAGGTTGGGGAGAGGGTCTGGCTGTCATCTCATAACCTCCGACTCCATGTTCCCTCTATGAAACTGGCACCACAATTTATTTGGCCTTTCCATATTCTACAAAGGATCAACCCTGTGGCTTACTCATTAGATTCTCCATCTAACATGCATATTTCAAATGTTTTTCATGTCTCCTTATTGAAACCTTCACCACCTTGGTATCATGTCCTCGCCCAGTGCAGGTCAAGAACCATGAGGAGTATGAGATACAATCAATCATTGACTCCCGTAGGTTCCGTGAGCGCATACAGTACCTGGTTCATTGGAAAGGGTACGCTCCAGTGGAATGCTCTTGGGTCTCATCCTCGTACGTACATGCTCCTGTCATCCCCCATGCTTTCCATAGACATTTTTCCCCTCAAGCCTGATGGTCCTCCGAGGGGGAGGGGTCATTGAGAAGGGGTACTGTCAGGGCTGGGCTCTCAGCCCTTCCTTCTCTGTGCTCAGGTTGCTCAGCTGTCGATTAATTGCCAGAACTCATCGTTCCATGGTGGCTCACCTGTTGATCATCTCCCACTCATCAGTCAAGCCCACAGCCAGCCGCTCCTGACTATTTAAACTACCTGGTTCATTTAATTAATTGCCTTCGCCTTGGTAAAACATATCTAGAGACTCTCTGCTGTGTTCCTGTTGAAGACTTGCCTGGCTGATGTCCCTTCTGGTTCCTGATCCTGTCTGCTGCCTCTGACTACACTGATCTCTGGCTCCCCAATTTCCTGGCTTGTTCTGACTACCCGATTTGGCTACTGAACCCTGGCTATGTTTTGACTACATTTACCAGTTGTACCATTTTTACCATTTTATTAAAAGGTGTGATTTTTACAACATTTTCAGTCTCCATCTGTTTCATGGTTCCTGACACATACATTATACAATCTGATTGTACAATCTCTGGTTGATCTCCTTTTAGATTTATCATATTGAGAAGAGTAATTATTGATTGATTGCATAGGAAAACCTTGACCTGAGGGGGTGGATGGGAGTGATCTTCTAGAAGAGGAAGGCAGCTTCAGGGTGTGTGCTAATCAACTGGTAAACTCCTTCCTGTGTCCTAACAATTTTCACATCCCAAGGTCTGTCCAGGAACTAATGGGGAAGTAATGGAGACGTTTTTTTGCCTCAACAAGCACTGACACTGAGTTAAAGGCTGTGTAGGATAAATAGAAAGCTTTTTCTTTTCTGCAAAGTACATTCATGGTAAATTGGTACATAGGGGAATTTAGGGAACTTATCCTCTAAAGTTGATTGGGGTTAAAGGCTGAATCCAACCAAAATATGTTTATTTTTTTAAATATTTGAATAGACCTGTTTGGCCCATAGCTTCTAAACCTCTGTAGTCATTGTTCATTTATAGATGTTTAAATAGAACATAACCAAACGCTCATTTAAACAATTTCATGTGCTTTTTTTTTTTTTTTTTTTTTAAATATTGTTTACATATCTTGTAAGTTGCTACCTCATGTAATTACCACTTTTGTTGCTTCATAATTTGGCTGACTTTGATATTTACAGGTGGTGTTTATGATTAATTATATTATTTTTCTTCTAGTTCATTTTATTTTGGGTTTGATCCAGCCTGTTTTTCAAAGAATATATAATTAAATTATTCTATAATAATACTGGCACCATTATGCAGTTTCTGAAATAATATTAAACTGCCGTTGTCTGTCTGTTTGTTTCCCTCCAAAATAATCATTATATTTGTCTATGCATTCATGGTGTTTACAGGATGGTAAAAGAAATTCAGTTTACCGTCTTTGCTGAAGTGTTGTTTCACATTCAGCAAAGTTCAGTTTGCAGGACATTAGCAAACCCTAATCCAAACCCCCTTGAAGTCATTATGAGCCAAATCTTGTTATTTTTTTTTTCTGGCCTTTTTCAAGGTCAGTTTGCTAGCATTTGTCTAACCGCTTGCTGTACGAGGCAATTTTTTAATTTCTCACACACATGTTAAAATCAGCATTTTTTTACTAGAATATTACTTAAACACCCCAACATTATATATTTTCTGAGGCCCTGAAGAATAAAATTGTGGTGGTTGGAATTTTTTATGACACATAGGGGTTGATTTACTAAATCTGGAGAGTGCAAAATCTGGTTCACCTCTGCATGGTAGCCAATTAACTTTGACAGTAGCTTCAGCTTGTTCAATTAAGCTTTGACAAAAAAACTGGAAGCTGATTAGTTTCTATGCAGAACTGCACCATATTTTGCACTCTCCAGTTTTAGTAAATGAACCCCACAATATTTTTTGCAGCTGTTTATCAAACGCAAATTGTGGGAAAAAAATACACTATAATGAATTCTAGTGCACACAAACACAATACAATACCCAATATTTGGTAACATATAAAAAAAAAAAAAAAAAAGATGTTTTGTTGAATAAATAGATAGAAAGATAGAATAAATACATATTATAAATAGATATTTAAACTCTAAGAGGAATAAACCTTGAACTCCGGCACCATCTAGTGTGCAAACTGTAAATTTAAATCCTTTACCGCATTGTTTAACCTGTTACCGACCATCCCACATACAGTGCCTTACAAAAGTATTTCCCCCCTTGGCATTTTTTGTGTTTTGTTGCCTCACAACCTGGAATTAACATAGGTTGTTTGAGGATTTGCATCATTTAATTTACAGAATATGCCCATAACTTTGAAGATTTTTATTATTATTGTGAAGCAAACAACAAATAGGACAAAATAACAGAAAAAGTCAATGTGCATAACTATTCACCTCCCTAAAGTCAATACTTTGTAGAGCCACCTTTTGCGGCTATCACAGCTCCAAGTCACTTTGGATAAGTCTCTATGAGCTTGCCACATCTTACCACTAGGATTTTTGCCTATTCCTCCTTGCAAAACTGCTCCAGCTCCTTCAAGTTGGATGGTTTGCGCTTGTGAACAGCAATCTTTAAGTCTGACCACAGATTTTCTATTGGATTGAGGTCTGGGCTTTGACTAGGCCATTCCAACACATTTACACGTTTCCCCTTTAACCACTCAAGTATTGCTTTAGCAGTGTGTCTGGGATCATTGTCCTGCTGGAAGGTGAACCTCCGTCTTAGCCTCAAATCACACACAGATTTGTACAGGTTTTGCTCAAGAATATCCCTGCATTTAGCACCATCCATCTTTCCCTTAACTCTGACCAGTTTCCCAGTCCCGACTGCTGAAAAACATCCCCACAGCATGGTGCTGCCACCACGTTTCACTGTGGGGATGGTGTTCTTTGGGTGATGTGATGTGTTGGGTTTGCACCAGACATAGCGTTTTCTTTGGCCAAAAAGTTCAATTTTAGTCTCTTCAGAGCACCTTCCTCCATACATTTTGGGAGTCTTCCACATCCCTTTTCGCAAACTCAAAATGTGCCATTTTGTTTTGTGCTGAAAGTAATGGCTTTCTTCTGGCCACTCTGCCATAAAGCCCAACTCTATGGAGCGTACGGCTTTTTGTCTTCCTATGTACAGATACTCCAGTCTTTGCTGTGGAACTCTGCAGCTCCTCCAGGGTTACCTTAGGTCTCTGTGCTGCCTCTATGATTAATGCCCTCCTTGCCCGGTCCGTGAGTTTTGGTGTGCGGCCATCTCTTGGTAGGTTTGCTGTTGTGCCATGTTCTTTCCATTTGGTTATGATAGATTTGATGGTGCTCCTAGGGATCATCAAAGATTTGGATATTTTTTTATAACCTAACCCTGACTTGTACTTCTCAACAACATTGTCCCTTACTTGTTTGGAGAGTTCCTTGGTCGTCATGGCAGTGATTGGTTAGTGGTGCCTCTTGCTTTGGTGTTGCAGCCTCTGGGGCCTTTCAAAAAGGTGTGTGTATATGTAATGACAGATCATGTGATACTTAGATTGCACACAGGTGGACATCATTTCACTAATTATGTAACTTCTGAAGGTAATTGGTTGCACCAGAGCTTTTTATGGGCTTCATACCAAAGGGGGTGAATACATACGCACATGCCAATTATCAGTTTTTTATTTCTGAAAAATAGTTTTATGTATATATTTTTCAAATTTTACTTCACCAACTTAGACTATTGTGTTCTTATCCACCACATATAATTCAGATTAAAAAAAAAAAAAACATTGAACCAAAGGCTGTAATGTAACAAAATAGGTAAAAATCCAAGGGGGTGAATACTCTTGCAAGTCACTGCACATTTACTGCAGGGCAGCGGCTCATCTGCGCAGGTATGTGATTCTGCACTTCTGGGTCTGCAACCTGTGACCCGCTCCCACTGGTATCGGATACAGCAGGAGTCAATCAGCAAGTCCAGTGGGCCGATGTCTGCCGGGACCCACCGATCGTTCCCAACAGAGGCAGAACAGCTGTCTGCCTATATAAACAAGGCAGATTGCCTTTCTGTTTTTAGGGAAGACACAAATCTCTGTCTTTCCACAGTTAAAGCACCCCTATACATTTAGCAAACACTCCCTAGGAACACATTTAACCCTTTGATTGCCCCCCGATTTGTTAAGCCCCTTCCCTACCAGTGTCATTAGTACAGTGACAGTGCATATTTTTTAGCACTGATCATTGTATTGGTGTCACTGGTCAATAAAAAAAGTATCAAAATTGTCACTTAGTGTCCAATTTGTCCACCCCAATGTCGCAGTCCCTCTATAAGTCGCTGATCGCCACCATTACTTGTAAAAAAAAATTCCATAAAAATATCCCATAGTTTGTACACGCTATAACTTTTGTGCAAACCAATCAATATACACTTATTTGGATTTTTTTACCAAAAATATGTAGCAGAATGCATATTGGCCTAAATTGATGAAGAAATTTGATTTTTTTTTACATTTTTTTAATGGCTATGTTTTATAGCCGAAAGTAAAAAAAAAAAATGTTTTCAAAATTGTCGTTCTTTTTTTGTTTATAGCGCAAAAAAATAAAACCGCAGAGGTAATCAAATATGACCAAAAGAAATCTATATTTGTGGGGAAAAAAGTATGTTAATTTTATTTGGGTACATTGTCGCACAACCGCGCAATTGTCAGTTAAATTAGCGTAGTGCCATATTGCAAAAAATGGCCTGGTCATGAAGGGGGTTAAACCTTCCGGAGCTGACATGATTAAAAATCACTAATGAAGCAATTTAAGTCATAATCTACATTTAACCCCTTTGGTACCAAAATTTGCATCTCTTAAATACATTGTTATTCTTTCTGACTCCGTTCTTTTAATTTGTCACTCCCTCTCCAACATCTTTTGTATTTTTTGATGCTTCTAAATATTAAACCTGTTGGATCTTTTTATGGTAATTGACAAAGTGTTTGGATAAATTATGTTTTTTTAAACCCACAGAAACATTTTAACTATGTCTTTGTACTCTGTTGGCCAAAGTTCTCTTTGTATGACCAGTGTATTTCAGCATAATTATATGGCATAGAAGAACCCCTCCTTATGGCATATTATACAACCATTAATATTGTACTGTCTCCCTTTGACAAAAGACCCCAAATGAATTCCTCCTTTTTCATTATTCCTAGCTCTACTGCAACACCATAAAATCCTTTACCAATAAAAACATATATAATTGTTTATTTTTTGAGGGTCCGTTATATTTTTTACTAGTTGGTTCTGTAATGTTGGTGCCTTTTTATAATTAGGGCTTTTCTGGAAGTATATTGCCAAGGTGCTCATTTGCTCATTTAGTATGGGCCAATATTCTAATTATACGTTTTACTTCTCTGTATTGTTTATTATAATCCAAACCATGATTATTGAATACCCTTCCCTTTTATGTTCTTTGTTTGTTTCTAGTAAGCTCTCTTCTATCAACTAGTTTTAACTTTTCAATTTGATAGTCAATAAAGTCCTTCCTCTATCCCTTCTTGAAAAACATTTCACCTATTCTCTTTTCCTGTCCTGCATATTCTTCTTCTTCCCTTGCAATTTCTTCTTATTTTAACAGTTGTCCCTTTGGAATTATAACTAGCCACAGCTCATGATGACAACTGTCATTAGGGGTAAAACTGTTCTTGTCTATTGGCTTAAAAAAGTTCTAGTATATCATATATGTATCTTGTCTTCTCCAACCATCATTTCCAGATCTAGGATGTTTATTTTCTTTTTATCCACTTCCCATGATAATCCAATATTTTCTGGTTATTAAAAAGTTTTGCTATGAATTCCTTAACCACTTGACCTCCGGAAGGTTTGACCCCCTTCATGACCAGGGTACTTTTTGCTATTCAACACTGTGCTACTTTAACTGGTAATTGTGTGGTCATACAACACTGTACACAAATGAATTTGTTTTCATTTTCACACAAAATGAGCTTTCTTTTGGTATAGTTTAATCACCACTGTTTTATTTTTTGCTATATAAAGGAAAAAAGACCTAACATTTTGAAAAAAAACCTCAATACTTTCTACTTTTTTGTTCTAAAACATAAACACTAAAATTGTATTTGTTTATAAATCTAGGCCAAAATGTATTCTTCTATATGTTTTTGGTAAACAAATCCTGATAACTGTGTATTAATTGTTTTGTTTGAAAGTTATAGCATCTATATACTATGTTATATATATTTGAAAATTGATCAATCCTTACTTACTGATGGCCTATCTCATTTCTAAAATGTCAGGAGAGTACAAATTCCCCCCTCAAATGACAGTCCAAGGTATCTAGTATAAGGCATAGGAAGTTTTTTGAAGTTGTAATTTTTTGGGGGAAAATGAAGAAATTAAATACAATTAGTTTTTTTTCACACTTTTTTTTACATACTGTCACCTGGCAGTGCAGGGTCATCATATGACTGGTGTTGTGGTGATCAAGGATACTGACTGGTGGCAGTATGTAAATAATAATAATAATAATAATAAATAATCATAACAATAATAATAATTTGTATTAAATGTTTTAAACCATGTTTTTGTTTCTTTTTTTTTCCTTTTTTACATTCTCTCAGAGTAGTTCAGTGTCCCCCATAGTGACATTGTGCTACTCTGGGGGGTGATCAGGGTTTTTTTCTACATTATTATTGCTTATAACAGTGATGATCACTATTATAAGCAATAGTTTTATCTGTCATTAATGACTTTCTTTTATGACAGCTTGTGATCTGTGATTGCCTACAGGTAAACACATGTTATAGGGTGCTGCGATTGGGCCAATCATAGCATCACAACAGTAATCAAAACAGTCATGAATGGAAACCCTCAGGGGTTAGACTCTCAAATCCCCAATTGAAAACAAGTTGTTTAGACAAACCAAGATGGATATAATACAATTCATACTTTATTTCTCAATATGCAATGAAATATAATCAAAGCTAAAATCATGGCCAAAAATGAAGAAAAATCATATATACACTGCCAACACTGGCTTAGATGTAAATCCCCTGTGTAAGCCAGATATAAAGTCTTCAAGATATACAGAAGGAATAGCAGTCCATAAGGTTAAAAATAATAATAATAATATTTATCTCCACACGTGGATTCTTGAAGTTTAGTGATTAATTTTTTCGTATATAGGCACCAATCCTCATCCCCCAGCATCAGCCCTCCCCCCCACCCTACCTCTCCAGCATGGATCTCTATGAATCTGATGCAATTGTTGGCTCTCCCCCTAGCTGCCTCTCCCACATATGCAGAGTTAAACTTTTAAAATTATGTCCTACCCCCGCTGGGACCTCAGTGCCCTACCTCTCACTGATTCCCGGTGCCCCCCCCCCATGCAACTCTGCTAGCCGGCTTTTTCTTCACCCCCTCCCACCAGCTGCAGCTTCTGCCTGGGAGATCGTCGAGTGGAGTGTCAGGATGGAAAGTGGGGGGTCTGGTAAACATGTTTTTACCAGCCCCCTTTCTTTCCTGAATGAACAAAGTGATCGGTACCAATCCTTCTGTTCATTCATCACTGGTACATAATAAACTGTTTTTACTATGTGTCAGTTTGTAAATGAATAGGAGTCTTTATACAGAACACTATCTCACCCATTACAGTGCAGCCCAGGTTGCAGAGAAAGGGACTGTCTTCAGTCTCTTTCTCTTACTCAAAAAGGAGACTTTAGGGGTCTGTTTAGACCACTGATTTCTCTCCAAAGCTTACCTCCCCCCAAACAATATGTACATTTTTTTTTTTTTTAAATGTAAAAAAATAGTAAAAATGAAAAACCTAGTAAGGGTAGATTTAGACATGCGTATAAATATCCCTTGCTTCTGAAGCCCACTCCGCATTCCGATCATGCTCCAGAGGCTACTGACAGGCAGTGAGGAAGCAATTTGATGCTTCCTCACTTCCTGTTTTAACCCCATTTTTGCCTACAAATGCGCTGCAACTGTGTGCATTGCATGCGGTTGTGGGGCATTTTCGATGCTTCCTAAGACTTGCATTCAAACACCCCCCTCCACTGCCTATTGCAGGTTATAGGGGTTGGTTGGCAGACTGCAGAAACGCAGCTCAACTGCACATTTTTGCTGCCCCCCAAATGCAAGTATAAACAAGGGCTAAAGCTTTGTTCACACTGGTCATACTACAGTGAGGCTGTGTTTAGCTGCAAAGGGATGTACAGGTGTCCTGTGCATCCCCATGCAGGCCGTCCAGTTGATGTCAATTGGCACACAGCAGCTGCACAGGAATGCACAGGTGTTCCATGCATTCCTGTGCAGGCAGTCACATCCATATCAATTGAGATGCAGCGCCTGCATGGACAAAGCCACTGTTCCCAACTTAACATGCATGTGGGTGAACATACATCTACACACACACACAGATGGCAGATCTGTCCTTGCAACTGCTGCTTCCCAATTGATACAAATAGGACTGCCTGCACAGGTAAAAACAGACCTCTATGGGCATATGCATCAGTACACCAGTACACCCCATGTGAATGAGGCCTTGGTAGAAATTTACGAGTTTTGTAAGTTATGCTGTGTTTATGTGTGTGGGGTTTTTAAGTGAAAATAGTGATTTGATTAACATTTGCACAAATATTGCTTGGCCTACTAGTCATGTGCTTTCAGAAAATATTTGGTTTTGAGGGTCTTTTACAAACTCTGAAAGCTGTAAGTGAAAAATGAAAACCTCCAGATTTTTAGATTGGATATTTATATTTTTGCGCATATTTGATTTTTATTATTTTGCAAAAAGGCGCAATTTAAAATTTACAAATAATTGTTATTTATTAACTCAATAGAAGTTAAGCTTTCGTATTTTTTTCTTTTGGTCTTTGTGACATATTAGCCTGTCTGTCCTTCAAATAACTGAATCCCCTACCACCAGAATCTGTCCTTTCCTTTTTCCTTGTCCCCATCCTCACTGGAGGAGTTTTTGCCTTGGCAGTTAGGGGCGTCACTCTGTTCAAGCACTGCCACTCCTTGACTAATATCCCCAACATCATGCAACCAGGCATATTTATTGGGATATGTCAGATCTGGACTGACTTCCCTAATGCTTTTCCCCCTACCCCATATAATTGTCACCTGACTACTCTGCTCTGGTGCCTGCACCTCCATATCTCCACCCACCTCTGTACTGACCCCTGCCAGCACCTGAAGGGTATAGTCCAAACTCAAAATCTTTCGGGTTGGTGATGCTTCTCAGTAGGGATGAGCCGAACACCCCCCTGTTCGGTTCGCACCAGAACATGCGAACAGGAAAAAAGTTCGTTCGAACATGCGAACACCGTTAAAGTCTATGGGACACGAACATGAATAATCAAAAGTGCTAATTTTAAAGGCTTATATGCAAGTTATTGTCATAAAAAGTGTTTGGGGACCTGGGTCCTGCCCCAGGGGACATGGATCAATGCAAAAAAAAGTTTTAAAAACGGCCGTTTTTTCAGGAGCAGTGATTTTAATAATGCTTAAAGTCAAACAATAAAAGTGTAATATCCCTTTAAATTTTGTACCTGGGGGGTGTCTATAGTATGCCTGTAAAGGGGCGCATGTTTCCTGTGTTTAGAACAGTCTGACAGCAAAATGACATTTTGAAGGAAAAAACTCATTTAAAACTACCCGCGGCTATTGCATTGCCGACAATACACATAGAAGTTCATTGATAAAAACGGCATGGGAATTCCCCAAAGGGGAACCCCGAACCAAAATTAAAAAAAAAAAATGACGTGGGAGTCCTCCTAAATTCCATACCAGGCCCTTCAGGTCTGGTATGGATATTAAGGGGAACCCCGGCCAAAATTTAAAAAAAAAAATGACGTGGGGTTCCCCCTAAATTCCATACCAGACCCTTCAGGTCTGGTATGGATTTTAAGGGGAACCCCGCGCCAAAAAAAAAAAAAAAACGGCGTGGGGTCCCCCCAAAAATCCATACCAGACCCTTATCCGAGCACGCAACCTGGCAGGCCGCAGGAAAAGAGGGGGGGACGAGAGTGCGGCCCCCCCTCCCTCCTGAACCGTACCAGGCCACATGCCCTCAACATTGGGAGGGTGCTTTGGGGTAGCCCCCCAAAACACCTTGTCCCCATGTTGATGAGGACAAGGGCCTCATCCCCACAACCCTGGCCGGTGGTTGTGGGGGTCTGCGGGCGGGGGGCTTATCGGAATCTGGAAGCCCCCTTTAACAAGGTGACCCCCAGATCCCAGCCCCCCCCTGTGTGAAATGGTAAGGGGGTACATAAGTACCCCTACCATTTCACGAAAAAAGTGTCAAAAATGTTAAAAATGACAAGAGACAGTTTTTGACAATTCCTTTATTTAAATGCTTCTTCTTTCTTCTATCTTCCTTCATCTTCTGGTTCTTCTGGCTCTTCTGGTTCTTCTGGTTCTTCCTCCGGCGTTCTCGTCCAGCATCTCCTCCGCGGCGTCTTCTGTCTTCTTCTCCTCGGGCCGCTCCGCACCCATGGCATGGGGGGGAGGCTCCCGCTCTTCTCTTCTTCTCTTCTTCTCTTCTTCTTTTCTTCTTTTCTTCTCTTCTTCTCTTCTCTTGCTGGCATGGAGGGAGGCTCCCGCTGTGTGACGGCGCTCCTCGTCTGACAGTTCTTAAATAACGGGGGGGTGGGGCCACCCGGTGACCCCGCCCCCCTCTGACGCACGGTGACTTGACGGGACTTCCCTGTGGCATTCCCCGTGACGTCACAGGGAAGTCCCGTCAAGTCACCGTGCGTCAGAGGGGGGCGGGGTCACCGGGTGGCCCCGCCCCCCCCGTTATTTAAGAACTGTCAGACGAGGAGCGCCGTCACACAGCGGGAGCCTCCCTCCATGCCAGCATGGATTGCGGAGCGGCCCGGAGAAGAAAATGAAGAAGAGAAGAAAAGAAGAAGAGAAGAAGAGAAGAGCGGGAGCCTCCCCCCCATGCCATGGGTGCGGAGCGGCCCGAGGAGAAGAAGATAGAAGACGCCGCGGAGGAGATGCTGGACGAGAACGCCGGAGGAAGAACCAGAAGAGCCAGAAGAGCCAGAAGAGCCAGAAGAACCAGAAGATGAAGGAAGATAGAAGAAGCATTTAAATAAAGGAATTGTCAAAAACTGTCTCTTGTCATTTTTAACATTTTTGACACTTTTTTCGTGAAATGGTAGGGGTACTTATGTACCCCCTTACCATTTCACACAGGGGGGGGGCCGGGATCTGGGGGTCACCTTGTTAAAGGGGGCTTCCAGATTCCGATAAGCCCCCCGCCCGCAGACCCCCACAACCACCGGCCAGGGTTGTGGGGATGAGGCCCTTGTCCTCATCAACATGGGGACAAGGTGTTTTGGGGGGCTACCCCAAAGCACCCTCCCAATGTTGAGGGCATGTGGCCTGGTACGGTTCAGGAGGGAGGGGGGGCCGCACTCTCGTCCCCCCCTCTTTTCCTGCGGCCTGCCAGGTTGCGTGCTCGGATAAGGGTCTGGTATGGATTTTTGGGGGGACCCCACGCCGTTTTTTTTTTTTTTTTTGGCGCGGGGTTCCCCTTAAAATCCATACCAGACCTGAAGGGTCTGGTATGGAATTTAGGGGGAACCCCACGTCATTTTTTTTTTTAAATTTTGGCCGGGGTTCCCCTTAATATCCATACCAGACCTGAAGGGCCTGGTATGGAATTTAGGGGGACCCCCACGTCAGTTTTTTTTTTTTAATTTTGGTTCGGGGTTCCCCTTTGGGGAATTCCCATGCCGTTTTTATCAATGAACTTCTATGTGTATTGTCGGCAATGCAATAGCCGCGGGTAGTTTTAATTGATTGACTTTAAGCATTATTAAAATCACTGCTCCTGAAAAAACGGCCGTTTTTAAAACTTTTTTTTGCATTGATCCATGTCCCCTGGGGCAGGACCCGGGTCCCCAAACACTTTTTATGACAATAACTTGCATATTAGCCTTTAAAATTAGCACTTTTGATTTCTCCCATAGACTTTTAAAGGGTGTTCCGCGGCATTCGAATTTGCCGCGAACACCCCAAATTGTTCGCTGTTCGGTGAACTTGCGAACAGCCAATGTTCGAGTCGAACATGAGTTCGACTCGAACTCGAAGCTCATCCCTACTTCTCAGTGTTACCAGCTACTCCCTTAGATGCAGGACCTGGATTTCCAAGGAAACAACCTGCTCACATTTTGTGCAGCAGTATTTGCCCTCGAACGGATGCTCAAGGAACAGATACATGGAACATGATGTGCAATTAGTCGGCTTGCTATAACCATTGGACATGGTACCCACTAATATATTGGTGAAAATTCTAGAGGGTTAGGAAATATATTTTAAATTAGTGTTAATCTACCTTCCTGATTCTGAACCCTGGTTATTCCCTCACTGTTTGGGGTATCGCGATCACTGATCACACTACCAACAATGTCTTCTCCTCCTGCTTCATGATCACACAGCCCTCAGCATCTTCGCCTCCTGCTCCCTAATCATGTGTCCTTCTGTGTCCAATCCACCTACTCCTAAACTCAAGGCCCCTGGTGTCCTCTCCTCTTGCACCCTAATCCCATAGCCCCCAGCTTTTTCTACTCTTTCTCCCTAATAACATGGTGTCAGAAACCATGATTCAGACCGAGACAGAAGTACAGTTAATCACACTAGTTTACCACTTGACCACTGGGCACTTAAACCCCCTTAATAACCAGACCAATTTTCAGCTTTCAGTGCTCTCACATTTTGAATGACAATAACTCAGTCATGCAACACTGTACCTATATGAAATTGTTGGCCTTTTTTTCACACAAATATAGCTTTCTTTTGGTGGTATTTAATCACCACTGGGTTCTTTATTTTTTGCGCTATAAAAGAAAAAAGACCGAAAAAAAAAACATTTCTTTGTTAATGTTATAAAATTTAGCAAATTAGTGATTTTTCTTCATATATTTTGGCCAAACTTTATACCACTACATATCTTTGGTAAAAATAACCCAAATCGGTGTATATTTTTTGGTCTTTGTGAAAGTTATAGAGTCCAAAAGCTATGGTGCCAATATCTGAAAATTGATCACACCTGAAGTACTGACAGCCTATCTAATTTCTTGAGACCCTAACATGCCAGAAAAGTATAAATACCCCCCAAATGACCCCTTTTTGGAAAGAAGACATTCCAAGGTATTTAGAAAGATGCATGATGAGTTTTTTGAAGTTGTCATTATTTCCCACAATTCTTTGCAAAATCAAGATTTTTTTTTTTCTTTTTTTTTTCACAAAATTCATATTAGTCATATTAGCAAGTTATTTCTCACACACAGCATATGCATACCACAAATTACACCTCAAAACACATTCTGCTATTACTCCTGAGTATGGCAATACCACATGTGTGAGACTTTTACACAGCGTGGCCACATACAGAGGCCCAACGAGCACCTTCAGGCGTTCTGGAGCACCCAGGCCAATTCTGACATATCTCTCCTACATGTAAAAATCATCATTTATTTGCTAGAAAATTACATAGAACCCCAAAACATTATATATGCTTTTTTAGCAAAGACCCTAGAAAATACAATGGCGGTCGTTGCAACTTTTTATCTTGCACGGTATTTGCGCAGTAATTTTTCGAACGCATTTTTAAAAAAGAAGAACAGTTTTGTGCTTTAAAAAAACAAAACAGCAAAGTTAGCTCAATGTTTTTGCATAATGTGAAAGATAAAGTTATGCCGAGTAAATAGATACCTTACATGTCACCCTTCAAAATTGCACACGCTCATGGAATGGCGCCAAACTTCGCTACTTAAAAATCCCCATAGGCGATGCTTTAAAATTTTTTACTGGTTACTAAGGATGAACCGAACACCCCCCTGTTCGGTTCGCACCAGAACATGCGAACAGGCAAAAAATTTGTTCGAACACGCGAACACCGTTGAAGTCTATAGGACTCGAACATGAATAATCAAAAGTGCTAATTTTAAAGGCTTATATGCAAGTTATTGTCATAAAAAGTGTTTGGGGACCTGGGTCCTGCCCCAGGGGACATGGATCAATGCAAAAAAAGTTTTAAAAACTGACTTTTTTTGGGAGCAGTGATTTTAATAAAATGAAACAATAAAAGTGTAATATTCCTTTAAATTTCGTACCTGTGGGGTGTCTATAGTATGCCTGTAAAGGGGCGCGTGTTTCCCGTGTTAAAACTACTCGCGGCTATATGAATTGTCGGTCCGACAATACACATATAAGTTAATTGATAAAAACGGCATGGGATTTCCTTTCAGGTCTGGTATGGATATTAAGGGGAACCCCGTGCCAAAATTTAAAAAAAAAATGGCGTGGGGGTCCCCCTTAAAATCCATACCAGACCCTTCTGGTCTGGTATGGATTAGGAATAGGAATAATAGGAATATGGCTTGACAGGTCCTCTTTACAGTGAGATATGGGGTCAATAAGACCCCACATCTCACCTCTAGGCTGGGAAGCCTGAAATAAATAAAAAAAAACGATCCTGGCTTCAATCGTAGCAGTGAGTCGTTAGAAGCACCTGAGGGCAGCAGGAGGAGGGACATCCCCTCTCGCCTCTCGAAAGAACGATCAAGCAGTGTAACAGCTGCTATGATCATTCTTATGGTGTAGGTAATTGCTGGCTGAAAAAGCTGATATCTGAATGATGCCTGTAGCTGCACCCATCATTCAGATATCCCCGCACAAAGTCAAGGACATCGTATGATGGCCGGCGGGCGGGAAGTGGTTAAAACGCTTTTTTTTAACACAAAGTTGTCCATTTATAAAATATTTCTAACACATAGAATGTACATACCAAAAATGACACCCCCAAATAGATTCTCCTACTCTTCCTGAGTACGGCGATATCACATGTGTGAGACTTCCACAGCCTGGCCACATAGAGAGGCTGAGTACAGCTGAGTATGACTGAGCATGGCGGAGCATGGCTGGGTATGGCAGAGTATGGCTGGGTATGGCAGAGTATGGTTGGGTATCACCGAGTATTGCAGAGTATTGCAGAGTATTGCAGAGTATTGCAGGGTATTGCAGAGTATTGCTGAGCATTGAGGGATGGCTGGGCATGGATAGATGGATGTGACTGCAATTCACACAGAGCAGTGCTGTGGGTACTACAGATCCAGCCCACAGCGCTGCTGTCATCCGATCCCTCCCTCTCTCCACTCACACTGTACCGATTGGTACACAAAGGGGAGAGAGGAACTGGCGTCATGACATGACGCCGGTTTGTTTACATGTGATCGCTCCATCATTTGACAGAGCAATCACATGGTAAACGCCCGTTATCAGCAGCCATCTACCGTGACCCATGATGGACCGGGTCCTCTGGACCCGGTGGTCACGGATGCTCTCGGGTGCGCGCCCCAGGGGGCGCGTGAGAGCAGGATTCTGGGAGGACATCACTATACGCCCTCCCAGAGTTATCCAACCGCCCTGCAGCCGTCATTTGGCTATGGGCTGGTTGGTAACTGGTTAATAATAATAAAAAGGTAAACAGAGTAAGCGTAGTCAATACATAGCCAGAGTTCAGTAACCAGATCGGGTAGTGAGCCAATGCCAATGTCAGAGAGCCAGAGTTCAACGTAGTAGAACAGCAAGCAGGATCAGGAGCCAGAAGGGATGTCAGCCAAGCAAGTCTTCAACAGGAACGCAGGAGAAGTCTCTGAGATGTGACCAAGGCAGAGATGAAGTGAGCTGGACAGCTTTAAGTAGGCAGGACTGATGAGCAGATCATCAACAGTTGAGTCACTGTGGAGAGAAAGGAGCTGGCAATTAGCTGACAGCTAAGCGTCCAGCTCAGAGAAGGAAGGGCTGAGCCCAGCCCTGACACACGGCCCCTGAGGTCCTCTCCTCTTGTTCCTGTTCCTTTCTCCCTGCCTCTGCTTCCTGACCACAGACTACCCCAGCATCCACTCTTCTTTGTCACACAACCCTTGGTGTGGTGTGTCTTCTCTTCCTGTTCTCATCTGCAAACTACCGAGCCTTACTTTCAGCCCTCAGTGCTTACAATGCTCCCAGCTAGGGATACTCACAGCCTTCAGTACTCACACAATGCTCTCAGTTACTCAGTCCTCTAAATGCTTCCAACTACTCTGTCCTCAGCCCAGGCTCTGAAATAAAGTTAAGTGCTGAATGTTAGATTTTTTTTTTCACAGAAACATTTTTTCAGCTAATGGCAGAAAAAAATCAATGTTTAATTTGTTTGGGAAACTCATGAAAATCCAACAATTTCTGCAAGGTTCAGAAGAAAAGCCAAGTGTCAATGGAATAAATAACAAATATGTATGCAAAGTACTATTACCATACAGTTCAATCCAAATGCAATACAGATACTTTGTTATACATCATTCTATGTGGTCCTGCACCCTACAGCTTGGCAGAAAATTGAACTTATTCTATGCACATAAAACATCAATTATATGATGCACAAATTGCCACATTTGTGCAACATTTCACAAATAGGGATTTACATTTTTCGGCACCCATATCTCAGTACACAATCACATATACTGCAATTCATTGTTTATTTGGTGTACTAGAATAATGCCGCGTACACACGAGCGGAATGTCGGTCAGAAAAAGTCCAATGGGAGCTGTTCATCGTATATTCCGACCGTGTGTATGCCCCATCAGACTTTTTCCGTCGAAAATTCAGACGGACTTAGAAAGAGAACATGTTCTAAATTTTTCAGACGGAACTAATTACTATTGGGAAACCCGCTCGTCTGTATGCTGTTTCGACGTACCAAAACCGACGCATGCGCAGAAGCAAGTACGAGACGGAAGCACTCGGTCTGGTAAAACTAGCGCTTGGAATGGAGATAGCACATTCCTCATTCCTCAAATTCTGTGATTTTTTAATGCAGCACATTCTTTTGTGCTTTATAATGCTAGAATAATGAAGTTGTTTTGCTGCTGATATTCACACAGAGTTCTCACAAACTTATTTCTTTATAATTTCTCATGAGCTCATGAATAATCTTTTATTTTTTTAAGCCAGAATAATGGAGAGTCATCTTTTTTATTAATTTTTTATTTCATCAAGATCTCCTTTTTTGTGATTGATCTCCCGAATTTTATATTTATTTTTTGTGTGTCAAGTTACCACAATAACATTATTATCTTGTATTTTTTAACCTCAAGGAGGCTGATTGGTGTCCCTTGTTAATTTGACATTGTCTTTTTTAAAATGTACCTGCCTACTCACAAACAAACTGTCCTTTTTGAATAAAAACACATAGGCAAGTATTTTCCAAAAATAAAATATCCATTTATTCTGGGTAACAAAATAAAAATGAAGGCAACGCTGGAGAAACTTTTGGAATTTGTGAAGCCTTTTGGCCCCCAGGGCACACATAAAGTCTGTGTAAAAAAATTGTTATCTTGAGGAGTCCATATAATAGTGATCACAACCTGGTCCAGGACTCCCAGAGATCAGGACCAGCAGCAGATGACATATATGTCCCCAGGCTGTGGTACTACACCAGCCTGTGTCTTCTGTCAGACCAGACTGAACCCAGGCCATCACTTTCTTCTCTTTGCTGCAGCCTTCCCTCCATGCTGCCCTGCACCCTTCCCTGTACCCTTCCCTGCAGCCTTCCCTGCAGCCTTCCTTGGAGGCTGTGGCTCTGGTGGTGGACTTGTGGCAGGAGGAGGAGGATGGGAGAGATCATATATGTGGCTGTTCTCAGTCAGCTGGCCCCTCAACCCCCTCTGAAGGGCCTCAACAATTATTCCCTCAGAGAGGAAGCATCGGCATTTCTCCAATTTAAACAATCTTGTGGCTGGATAGCAGCCATAGGCCTCTTCAGCGTCGGGTTGGCTTCAGAGGACATTGCTTGCTTCCCTAATGAGGCCCAGTGCTGTTTCCTCCGTCATCTTCCCCTTCCTGGGCCTTTGCGTTTGAAGGCAGAGAGGAGGCACCTGGGATTGGATGAGGCTCCTACTGGGGCCAGCCACCTCCTGGCTGTCACTGGGCATGGCCACCTCCTGGCTGTCACTGGGCACGGCCTCCTCCTGCCTGCCACTTTCCAGACCCTCGTCCTGGCTGAGCTCATCCTGTGTATAAAAAAGGGACATAGTTTTAGTTTTTGCTTCATTAATCACACACAATTTTTAGCTCATGACTTGCAAATTGAATGTTAATAAATAGAAAATAAATAGAAAAGACTATTATTCTGACCCCAGAATTTTTGATTCTTGTCCCAAACATTTTTGGCCACTACTGTCTAATGATTTAAAACAAAGTGATTTACATATCAATAATAATTTATCAATTTTAACATCTAGTTAACATCATTACTATTAGGTCAATAAATATGTATAGAAATAATATACCTGGCTCCAGCTGGGCGCATTCACTTCTTCCAGGATGGAAGGCCCAGGTTGTTCCTCGTCAACCTCTGCTGGGGTTGAGGGAAGGGTGAAGGGAAGGCTGCAGGGAAGGGTAGAAAGTGATTCCCTGGCTTCAGTCTGGTCATCCAGAAACCGCAGTTTGTTGAAGTACCACAGCCTGGGTACATACATTTGCGCTGCTGCTGCTCCTGATCTGAGTGATTTCTGTATCTTATTACGCTCCTTCTTATACATGTTCCTCAAGATCCAAATTTTACTTTCCAAAAACTGGATGGTTGCATCGGGGACCCGTCTTCACAAATCCCAGAAGTTTCTCCAGCGTTGACCTCCTAGCTTGTTTATTATAATATAAGCTGTGTTTCACCTCCCACAATTTCCTCATCTCCCTGTATCTGTCTATGAAACTGGACATGAATTCTGGGTCCTTAAAGTGATTCATCTTTTCTGTAAGACAATAAACAAGACAAAAACACTAATGTAAACCTAAACTCTCATAATCTTATCCCAATATAGGCCTCAATCTTGAAGCAGTATAGGCCACTGATGGCCCAAGTTCAAACTTTACCTTTGTTATAACATTAGTCGCTTATGGTCCTCTTTCCTCCACACACAGAACGTGCGTAAGACACACGCATGTTAACTTTTTACATTTGGTCATGCCTATTTGTCTAAAAATAAGTTTAGTACATTACTGTCTAGATGTGTTTGTAACTCGAATGAAATGCAAGCTGGATTAAGTGGTAATGTAAGGAGAGGACACTCAGCAGCTGTTTACACAGCTGGACTCAGGAGCAATAGTGTGGAACACAAGAACAAACTTTTTAAGTGTCCCACACAGGTGCTCCAGTGGATACTTGGGGTGTCTCCATGTGGGAAAATTGTCACAAAAAGGTAAGTATTCCAGCTTTGGTAAGGTAAAAAATCATTTTTTCAGCTTGGAACCCAAAACAGACCCAAAACAGACCCAAACCCAAAACAGACAATTGTACCGCACTTCCAAGCAATGTTTCATATTCCTATTTCTTGACTCAAATATTTGTGTGCTAATTATACCTTTTGTTTCATTCTCATAGGGGAGAAAAGACTCGGAGGACACCACTCAGAGGACACCAGGGACCCCCCACCTCAAAAAGAAGGGGAACTCAGAAAAACAACACACCCCGAGAATCTGGAGGAAGGAGAGATGGAGGAAGTCAATGAAATTGTCACCACAACAGGTGAGTGTCTGACACCCCAGCTTCAGGTAATATATGTATGCCTGCATATTTATTTATTTTTTTTTTTTTAAACACTTTATTGGATTTTATTGGAAGTATGAAAGGCAGTACAGTGGTGGATTTACACAGAAGAAGTATTCCACGATCTACATAAAGTTTCATAACAAGCGTAAACTATACGGTACCAAGTGAGTGAAAATTTTTTCAGACAGAATTACAGAGGTCTACAGTAATAGTGTGTTAGTAAGTACATTGCATGTTACAAGGGTACAAATGAGAGAGAGCAAGGACATTTCCAATGTTTAACATGGGATTCTCTGGTTCCATGTATTGAGCATACCAGGTGTGAGGTGGATTCTATAGTAGTCGCAAGGGGTTGTAAGGTAATTTTCAGTTACTAGCGTGGTATAAAGTATTGTTATTGTAGCAGATCTGGACCGACGGTAATAGTGTTACCCACAATCCTGGGCACCCCTATAGGGTACTAACTGTGCCCAGTGTAGGTACAGAAATTTGCTTAATATTGGGGCATGTCGGTAATGTGCATTGTGTAGAGTGCGAATCACCAAAATGTCAATATGGGTGGCGTATAAAAGGGAATAGGCTATGCAGTATGCCTGAGCTGACGTGAGGTAGAGAAGGGGGGGATAGGGGGGTGGTAAGACGAAGGATCAGGATGATATAATTAATGGTTAGTGTGTTAGCGGGCTATCCGGCCGGTGTCGTCTCCTGAGGTAATAGTAGGTGGGTTGGTTTGCATGCCTGTGGAATGTGATTTCCTGAAATGGGTCCAACATGCCCATGTATCAGTGTATTTGGATGGTGAGTCGGATGCTTGGTGTATGAGATTCTCTATGTCAGCTATCCTGTCCACTCTCCGGATCCACTCTGGGATCGAGGGGGGTGATGTGCTTCTCCAATGTACAGGGATGCATAGGTTTGCCGCATTAATAAGATGGAGAGTTAGTGACTTCTTGTATACACGTTGGGGGATCGAAGTATGATGGAGTAAGTATTGCGCTGGGGTGTAGTCAGGGGTGTATGTTGTGATCTGGGTGATTAGGCTGTGAATCGCGGCCCAATAGGATTGAATGAGTGGGCATTCCCACCATATGTGAAGAAGGGAACCCCGGGCTGCGTTACATCTCCAGCAATTTGGGGATATTGTAGGTAGAAATTTGTTAATTTTATCGGGAGTTCTGTACCATTTTGAGTATATTTTGAACCTGCATTCTTGTGTCGCTACGTTGCCGGAACATTTGTGAATATGGTAGAGCACATTTCTCCAATCATCTGTGGTTAAGGTTGTGTTCAGGTCAGTTTCCCATTGACTTAGCAGAGCAACATTTGTGATGTTTGGATGAGTGGAGAAAAGTGTGTGGATGGTCGAAATGAGGTGTCTTTGGGGTTCGTTTCTGGAGCAGAGCTGTTCGAAGGGTGTAAGTTCCCTATGAATGTTGTCTTTGTGTTGGAGGCTTTGCAAGAAGTGACGGATTTGTAGATAGTTGTAGAAGGGGATGTGATATTCTGGAAATTTAGTGGTCAGCTCCGAGTATGGTAATAGAGTTCCTTGGTGGCATAGCTGTTGCGCTAGAAGCCGGAGTCTATGTGGTTTCTTGGTTGGGTGGATTATGTGGACGCCCGGTGTAAATTCCGGGTTATCTTCGATAGGTGTCATTGGTCCCGACGCGGGTTGGAACTTGAGAATTTTGCATGATTTCATGAAGTTGATTAGGGTGGAGTTGATTAAGGGATTCGCAGTGGCGGTTTGCGGGACAAATTTTGGGTTGATCCAAGGGAGGAGTTTCAAAGGGGTTTTGGTAAAAGCATTTTCCAACTGCACCCAGTCTTTTTCTTTGCCGTGTACGTGCCAATCCACAATTCTAACTAAATGGCAGACCTGATAGTAGATTTGTAGGTCAGGAACTTGCAATCCTCCTTGTAATTTGGAGGTTGTCAGTTTGTGCCAATTCAATCTGGGCTGTTTGGATTGCCAGATGAATTTTCTACACATCTTTTTGTACGAGGCAAAGAAGGACTGCGGGAGCAATATTGGTATGGTTTGTAGAAGGTAGAGCAATCTAGGTAGAACGTTCATTTTCAAGATGGCAATCCTTCCAAACCACGAGAATGGTCCAGTCTGCCACCTCTGGAGATCACCCTCGATGGCTTGTAGGATCGGCAAGAAGTTAAGCCTAAACAAATCTGATAAAGCAGTGGGTATGTTAATGCCAAGGTATTTTATGGCTTGCGTTTCCCATCCAAAAGGGAAACTATGTTTGCATTGTGTGACCGTCTCTTGTGTTAATGAGATGTTGAGTGCCTTGGATTTGGAGAAGTTTATTTGTAGGTTCGATAAGAATTTAAAGAGGGCAAAATCTTTGAGTAGATTCGGGATGGTAGTGGTCGGTTCTGTAAGGAAGAGGAGAATATCATCTGCGTACTACTTTGTAGTGTGTTTGATTGATTTGGACGCCTTTGATGTCAGGGTTTTCTCTAATTTTGCGCAGCATGGGTTCCATTGTTAGTATGAAGATCAAGGGGGATAATGGGCATCCCTGTCTAGTACCGTTGGACACGGAGAAGGCACCCGACAGTCCACCGTTCACTCGGACTTTGGCTGTGGGAGAGGCGTAGAGGACCATAATCATATTGATGAGTCTCGACGGGAGGCCTACGAAATGTAGGGTAGCTTCCATAAAATCCCATGCCACCCTGTCGAACGCCTTCTCCGCGTCCAAGGATAGAAAGAAGCCCTTAGTACTAGTGGAAGTCAGCCAATGGTGTATGTTTAAAGCTTTGGTAGTATTGTCTTTAGCTTCTCTGCCGGGGACAAAACCTACTTGGTCTGTGGTGATTAAATTTGGGATCAGGGGTAGAAGGCGATTTGCTATGGCTTTGGCGTATAACGTAACGTCTACGTTAAGTAGAGAAATGGGGCGGTAATTAGAGACCAATTTGTCATCTTTCCCTGGTTTGGGGATAAGGGTGATGTGAGCCTCTAAGAGATCTGTGGGGGCCGTATTGGTAGGGGAGAGGTTGTTAAAGGCCGTGACCAGTTGAGGCAAAAGTATATCAGGGAATGATTTGTAATATCCGACCGTCAGCCCATCTGGACCAGGGCTTTTGCCCGGTTTCATCTGTTTTAGTGCAAGCGTTATCTCTTCCGCCGTTAAGGGGACGTCAAGAGATGCGGAGTCTTCGGTCCGGATGGGCGAGGGAGCGTATTGTGATAAGAAGTTATGGATTGCCTCATTCCGGTCTGTCAGAGTGAAGGATGATTGAGGGGTGCGAATGTTGTACAGGTTGGTGTAGTAGCGCATGAATTGCTCCGCTATGTCATCAGATTTTACCATAGTTTTACCCGAGGGGTCTACGATGGAGTGTATGGTGTGGGCCGCTTTTTTCGCTTGTAGTGCTCTAGCCAGCATCTTCCCTGATTTGTTGCTGTATTCGTAAAAGCATTTTTGTGTAAGCATGTATTTCCTCTTGATGTTGTTGTGTAATTCGTCTAGGAGTTCGGTTCGTAGTTGTGTCAGTTCAGACAGCGCTTCTAGAGCTAGAGATGCCTTGTGTTTACGTTCTAAAGCGGAAATACGTGTGGTTAGGTCCTCCAGTTTTGCTTTCCTTAGTCTGTTTCTGTGCGCGGCCTGTGACAAGAATGTGCCTCTTATGACACATTTGTGTGCAGCCCAGACTATTTCTGGAGCAGTGTCGTCCCGACCGTTTTCTGAGAAATAGTTATTTAAGTGTTCGGAAATCTTGTGGGAAATTTCAGTGTCTGTGAGTAGGGAGTTGTCTAGGCGCCATATGTGAGAGCGGGCAGTTTGATTAGGAACGTGTAGGGTTATAGAGATCGGGTTATGATCTGCCATTATCATCGGTTCAATTGAGGACTTGTGGAGTGCAGGAAGATCGGATTGGGAGATGAAGAAATAATCTATTCTGGAACATTTGGAGTGTGGTGGGGAGAAGAAGGTAAAGTCCTTAACTGTGGGATGAAGTGTGCGCCAGGCATTGTGTAGTAATAGTTCTCTGAATTGTGTTTTGATCGCACGTAAAGCCCTGTAGGTAGAGGATGAGGTGCCGTTGGATGTGTCGAGGGAGGGATCGAGAGGGACGTTGAAATCGCCCCCTACTATAAGGCTGCCTGTGCTAAAAGTTGTGAGGAGTTGTAGTGTACGGCGGAAGAACGGTACTTGTCGGGAGTTTGGAGCGTATAGGTTAGCAATGGTGAAGGTCTTGTTGTGCAGAGAGCCCTTGAGGAACAAGAATCTCCCCAAAGGGTCTCGGTGTATATCAGTGACAACGAATGGACAGTTTTTTGATATGAGGATGCATACTCCTTTCGATTTGGCTTCATCATTGGTTGCGTGATATACAGTTGGGAAGTGTTTGTTCTGCAGTTTGGGGACTGCATCGGATCTAAAGTGTGTTTCTTGGATGAGCGCGATGTGGGTGTTGGATTTTTGCAAAGAGGTGAGTAGGAGAGACCGTTTTTCGGGTGTGTTAAGGCCCCTTATGTTCATAGAGCGCAATGTGAGTGTGGAGTGTAGAGGAGCTTGTGCCGCGGTGTAGGCAGCGTGATCCATGACCTCCGTCAGGGTAAGGGTGGGTATGCACTTAGGGATTATGTGGTGAGGGGGTGCGCTATTCAGAGTTTCAACAGTAGCTTAAATCGTTTCAAACATGGCACAGGGGAAAAACCGAAGAGGCAGCAGAGGGATCGGTAGAGTCTGCTGTCTCGTAGGGATAATGTATTCGGACAGGTACAGAGCACTGATGGTCTCCAATCCGTGGAATCCGGATTGGCGAACCTCACCGCAACTGTGTGGGGGTTGGCGAAGATCTGGCACAAGTGGGTTAACGGGTTGTTAAGGTATGGAGACAGGTGTAGCCTGCCATCCTATGACCAGTGGAGTTTGAGTAAGGTGGTGATTGATGTATGTCAAGATCTCGGCGGAGCATGTGAGGTCCAGTTAGGAGGTAGAGTAGGATCAAGGCAGGGGTCTATGAGCGAGAAGTGCGTCTGTGTATATATATTGGTACCTAGAACGCTCGTCTAGGAATCGTGACAACCACTTTAGTAATAGTGCTTCCATCGGTCGGACACTGAAGTCCTGTCTTCCAGTTCGGTCTCCTATATAGGTGACCGTAGATAGCAGTGCCTATCTCAATGTTCCTTCAGGGGTGTAATAGGAGAGCTTGGGTGTAAGGCCACCTAAGAGGGCCATTTGTGGTGCATGGTGGGGTAGGGGTCAAACAGACCCGAATGTACTGTAGTCAATGCCCAGTACCCTGTATTGCAGTAGGCTGTGTAATAACATTACAAACAGTTTGTAATAGATAACCTGAGGTATTAACTTACCCATAAGCAAAACATAACAAAAACTTAATTCTTAAAAAGAAAAAGAAAAGTCAATGTGGAGGTAAAGTGCACATTAAGTAACGTGCAGGGTGTGCATGCAAAAGAGTTTCGGTGTCCTGCAGAGCCATCAGCAGAGCCACGGAAAGGGGGTGCAGGCGTCAGAGCAGAGTACCTGATTGGTGTGGGAAAGTCAAACCTCCCGTCGGGGTAGGTGGTGTCCGGCTTGGACGGTAGGTGTTTCCAGCCAGGGGGGTTCGATTGCATCAGCGAGCCTGGTGTGTTCTCGTAAGATTGTGTGGCGGTATCGCATCTGAGCTCCGTTCTTGCGCAAAAGGGCGTGCAGTATGCGTTGTAAGAGTTCCACTGGTGAGCAGCAGGGTGTTGTCAAGCCGAGGAGTGTCCATTCGAGTCAATCCCTGCCGTCGGAGTGGAGGAGTGGCTGCAGATCTGCAGGGGTCTTGCGAAGAGCCGGGCGTGAGGACCGATGGTGTCTGGTAGGTAGTGATCCGTGTCCGGTGGAGAAAGCGGGTCGTCCGCGAACCTCAGCATCCGGCGCGGCGATGATGACAGGTGCATGAGGTGCCGGAAACTAGTGTGCTACCTGGAAGGTCACGCCCAGGTACCAGAAGGCTCTCGCTATCGCGGTGCAGTCTGGTAGTTGTAGTAAGTCAAGTCTGCTTCTGACCTCCGTGGTGAGAATGAGGACATTACGTGGTAGCAACCCACGAGCATGGTGGTTGGGAAACAGGGTGAATATTCCTGTCACGTTGCTCCGGGGGGGCAAAGAGCCCGGTATGGCAGTGCGAGAAGAAAATAAAACGTAAAAACCTTAGAATCCAAAAAACAACTGAATAAAAGAACGGTGAAAAAAAAGCTGTGTCTGGGTCATCAATTGTAAAGGCCATCCAGGGGGAGAGACAGGCAGTAGGGCCCAGGTGGTCACAGCCTACTGTGGAGAGCATCAGCGTCCCCTCCTGGCTCTCCTGGAGGTGGGAGAGTGGGGGCTGTGATCGCGACGGTTTGAACGGTGCGCACCATGAGGCAGTGTGTTAGAGGGAGATCTTCTTCTCCGTAGGCCTGCGTTAGAGGCTTCCATGGGTTCCTCAGTTGGATGTTCTCTGCGGATTGTGGAGCGCCGAAAATCTGCATACCAGTTGGGTACCTCTACTCTCGGTATGTGCAGAGTGTCGCAGAAGGTCGAGAGATCCTCAGGAACTTTAAGGTAAGCTGTGCGGCCATGTGAGGTGGCAGCTAAGCAAAATGGAAATTTCCATTTGTAGGTGATGTTGTTGGCGCGTAGAGCATCTAGCAGGGGTTTCAGGTCACGGCGGTGCTGGAGGGTGATGCCCGACAGGTCCTGGTATATTTGAACAATCTTCCCCTCGTGTACGATCTGTGGTACACCTCTGGCCTGCTTAAGTATCTCTTCTTTGACTCGAAAGTCTGTGAGGCAGCAGATGATGTCCCTAGGGGGATCAGTGTCTTTCCCTTTTGGCCGCAGGGCCCTGTGGATCCTCTCCAAGTCAATTGGCGTCTGTAATGGTCTGCGTAAGAGGCCGTTGAATAGGCTGATGGTAGATTGAGCAATCTGGTCGCCTTCGATGGATTCGGGCACTCCTCTGACCCTCAAGTTATGGCGTCTGCCGCGGTTGTCAAGATCCTCGAGGTGTCTCTGCATTTCCTTCATTTGAAGCATGTGAGTGTCGACATGCCTCGTTGTTTTGCGTAGCTGCAGTTCTTGACGGTCCGCCATTTGTTCCGCCGCCTGTACTCTGTCAGAGAGGGCGCGGATGTCAATGCGTAACTCAGAGATAGCGGCAGAGAGAGTGTCTTTGATGTCTGCGGCTATCATTCTTAAATCCTGAATGTTCAGCTGAGGTACTGGACGGTCCTCCGTCGCGTTCCCGTTCGCCTGGCTAGACGGTAAGGGCTGTGGTATAGGGCCCGGTTGTGAGGAGATCATGGCCTCTGAGGTGTTATGGCGTGTAGGCACCATATTGCCTCTGCCCGACCGGAACATTTCAGGGATATTGGAGTGTCCTGTGGTGCCCGATTGTTCCCTAGGAGAGCGGGATCGGGAGGTCGAGGTATTCCGGGATGCTGTCCCCATGTTTTATCCGAGCTGGGGGTGTCCGTGTCACCGATAAGCAGATGAAAGGTCGTCGGATGGCAGGAGCTATTGAGTTAAGCAGCCATCTTCATGCCAGGTCAGGCCACGCCCCCCGCCTGCATATTTATAATACATGTTTTTACTCTAATTTTTAGGTGATGTGCTGGTTGTGGAAGAGCAAGCTGAACATTTCACAAGT
Source organism: Aquarana catesbeiana (assembly GCF_042186555.1). NCBI lineage: Eukaryota > Metazoa > Chordata > Amphibia > Anura > Ranidae > Aquarana > Aquarana catesbeiana. Next base: position 333,924,363 of record NC_133328.1, on the reverse strand, counting down.
GACAGCGCACAAAGGCTAATACAAGACATCATGGTGTGGAATGGTGAACTTGACATCATAAGGAAGAAACTCAATGTTATGGAACAACAAATGAAGAACATGACTGATGTGTTGGGAAGAATCTAAATTTCTTCTAAATGCCACCATTTTCCCATTTTTTTGGACTATAAACAAAAACTTTTTTTTTTGACATTTTGAAAGCCAAATTTTAAAGATGCACATGGTGTGTCAACATGTGCTATCTGCCAGCAGGGGATATCAATGTACGTGTTTTGTGGGTGCAACCCTTCCTCGTAACTCTAGTAGGTAAGAGGAAGTGGTTGCACCCCAAAACATGTCCATTGATGCCCCATGATGGGAGATAGCACATGTTGACATTAAGCATGGGATCAGGAGGGAAATGCCCATTTTGACTCCCAAATTGTGTGCATCTTCAAAATTTGGCTTTTACAGGGGTGACATCACCCAATCTGATGAAGGCAATATCAAGACATTTTTGACACTATAATGTCTGATATTGCCTTCAGTTTTTCTACGTTGAACTTTGTAAGTTCCAGAGTTGGGTGTGTTATGTTTAGAAACATGCGTGTTTATAACAAAAAAATAAATTTAGAAAAAAATGAGAAAAAAAAATTAAAATGTTGCTGCAAAATTTTATAACGCACATCTGAATGTGCACAGAGTAAAACATTTGCTAATGAACAATGTGTGGCTTCTTATTTTAATGCTCAATACCAGTTTTGTAGGTAATTTTGTGTTTACAGTGACAATGGGGCTTATTTACTAAAGTAAAATCCACTTGGCACTGCAAGTGCACTAAGAGAACCTAGAAGACAGCCAAAAAGAAACACAAGCAATAAAGAAAATGCAAGATTGTATCAGATATTATTTTTTTATTATTAAAATAATATTTAGACATTGTCTGGCATTGCAATGGCCCTCCTACCTGTAAAATAATTGACATATTTATTCCGAACTTCACGGGCACTTTGGGGTGCCAAGCCAGGACGGACAGTATCCAGGCCCATCAGAGGATTTGAAGGAAGTCCGGCCTAAGGCCCAACTGAGGCTATATAATTGTGGGCATTTTTTCTTAAAAAATTGTGCAATATGCAGCAGGATAAAATGATGTGGTTGAGCTTGTATTCTACCATGTGTATGGCTGTCAGAAACAGGCGGAACCGGCTGGCCATTATCCCAAAGGCATTCTCAGCGACTCTTCTGGCTCTGGCCAGCCAGTAGTTAAAAACCCTCCTCTCTGGGGTGAGGGTCCTCTGGGGAAATGGCCTCATCAGGTGCTCGCCCAGACCGAATGCTTCATCTGCAAGAAAGACGAACGGGAGTCCTTCAACGTTGTCCGCATCAGGTGGAAATCCCAGGCCACCACTCTGGAGCCATTGGTAAAACTCCGTCTGGGCGAAGACTCCTCCATCCAACATCTGGCAATTCTTCCCCACGTCCACATAGAGCAGGGATATACAATTAGCGGACCTCCAGCTGTTGCAGAACTACAAGTCGTATTGTGCCGACACCACCGCCATTAACACTATACTATTAAACCCCTTATAGTTATAATAGTAAGACCCCGAATAGGGTGGTGGCACGATGTGGACGTGCTTCTCATCTATAGCCCCTCCACAGTTGGAAAAGTCCTAACGGTCAGCAAAATGGGAGGCCACAGTCTGCCATTCCTGTGACATTGAAGTAAACTGTGGAGTCAAAACAGAAAAATATATATTAGTCCTTTTGCACATAACATTGCAAGCAGATTAGACACAAACATTCTTGGCCAACATCAGTATAACATTTATTTTAAGGAGTATTTTCAGACAAAAATATAAGGCCCACTTATCATATTCCCCCCCCAATGGCCCATTGTAAAAATTTTAGGGGGGAAGGGTTCGAGCTGAGTTTGGGACCACAAAAAAAAGCCTATGGCACTCTGCCTTAATTTAAGGACAACAATAACATTTGTACACATTTTAGGGGGTGTTTGGGGTAAAGCACTACAATGGAGCTGACAAAATACATTGTTAAGTAACTAGGCTAGGTGTATATGGGTCCAGGATAGCATGCTGGGGAGGTTAGTGAAGGCAAATATGCATGAAGGACAAAAAAGGAGCATTAAAAGATTACAGCATCTCAAACAACGCTGATGACTCTGTAAACCGTGGGATGGCCAAGATCTCCTCTGGCCATGGCCCTGCAAGCCAGTGGATGCCAAAAATGACAGCATAATGTACAGTAACTGCTGCATCCATCACAACCTGAGGAGAGGACATGGACTTCGCAGGGATAAACATGGCAATCCCATTCCAATGCTGGAGGAACTCGTCCCACATGTGCAGGTCAGCGAAAGCTGCAGCATCGAGCTTGAACCGAGAGTCTGAGTCAGGGGCTGATGGCAACAAAGCCAATAACCTTGATAAAAAAGACCTACCCTGAGGAATGATTCTCATTGTGAAGTTTAATATACCTAACAAAGATTTCAACTCCACTCTGGAACAAGCCTGAGAGAAAGTAAAACAGTATGAACTGCATGGCCTGTGTATCCAGAGTGATCCCCAAAAAGGTAAGCGCCGTCACCAGGCCTTCCGTCTTCTAGACTGCCAACGGGACATTGAGCGCTGCAAAAACTGACAGTAACTTCAGTAGATCAGCAGGGGCCTGCTTGGGACTCACTATGAGGAGGAAATCATCCAAATAGTAAATGACTTCATGACAACCCTTCACATGAGAAAGAATCCAACTGAGCACCTGCGCAAAGATATCAAACAACCAGGGGCTGCTTTTAGAACCAAAGGTGAGTTTGGTGGCAGAATAATACAGCCCCCTCCACTTTAGCCCGTGCTACTGCCAGAGTGATGGTATGATTGTAAGGAGTTTAAACGCACCTGCTATGTCTGCATTGGACAGCCAAGCACCCACCCCAACCCTGATTTGTTGTATTGCCTGATCCACAGATGCATATTTCAATTAAAATTCTTTCAACGGAATCAAGGAATTTAAGCTAGGTACTTTAGAGCAATGAGGGGTGGACAAATCATAAATTAAAGATAGTTTATTTGAAAACTTCCCTTTGACCAACCCAAGAGTATTGACCCTCCAATATCAGAAAGGTGACAAAGAAAATGGCCCAATGACAAAACATTTGTCCAGTTCAGACTGGAGCAGTGCGTCTACTGCCTCCGTATCTGCCACTGATGACCTAAATTTAGGACTTTTAAATGTGTCTGACGGCAAAGTGATGAACCCTGTGTGGAAGCCCCTCGTGAAACCCTCCGCCAGAAACAGACACAAACTAGAAGAAGGGTGAGAGGTCAAATAAGCCTGTAAATCTGCCACGTTGATGCGGCTTGGTCAACTGCTCTTACCCTGTCTGAGAGAACAGGTCAACTTCGAGTGGGCCCTAAAACAGCTGGAGCATACGTACAAAAGACGGCACCGACTGTAGTTACACACATCATGATTAAAATTATTGCAAATCTGAGATTTCCCCAGATACCGAAAAGGTGGACCTAACTTATCAAAATTAGCCCCCTGAGGGGGGCGGAGTTAGCCGGAGTCCAAGATGGACGTGTGAGAGCAGAGCTCCAACACCAGCGGGAACAACGCGGCTCACAGCACCTTGCCAGTGGCAGATACTAAGCCCAAACCAAGGCGTTCCGGTCCGCAAGAACCCAGGGAACGCACCGAGACCATGACCAGAAGAAAAAAGGAAGGGAACCGGCCGATGAGACTGACGGAGTTTTACTCCTATGAGGCCAGGCAAGATGGCGCCGGCCCGGCATCCACGCCGCAATCCGCGGCTAAAAACAACAGCAAACAGATGAAAACCCAGAAAAGAAGCAGCCCTCCTAAAGATTCAACTTCTCCACCAGCTACCCCATCAACAGGGAGTCCAGAGAAGTCACGATTCAAGGCGGATGCCATGGATGACAGCACTGAGGTGAGCTCTCCCCCTGACTCAGGCGATGATACTAGGGAGCTGCCTGACTCCATTGATACATTCCCTACAAACGGCCAGCCTGTCATGGACACTATGTTAAAAGAAATGTTAGTATCACTGAGAGGATCACTGCATTCAGACATGATCTCCTTTATGCATAAATTCAGCAATGAGATCAAATCAGTAACTAACAAAGTGACCCATATAGAACATAAAATGGGGGAATACGCCACAACCATCAATAACCTGGTAGATGCAAATGAAGCTAAAGAGGCAGACATAGAGGGGATCAAGGCCAAAATGGCGGACATTGAGGATAGATCCAGAAGGAATAATGTGAAGATCAGAGGGGTCCCAGAAACGGTTAAACAACAAGATCTGAGGGACTATGCCACCCAGCTATTCACAGCCATATTACCAGATCTAACAGCATTAGACCTCACGGTGGATAGGATCCATAGGTTACCTAAACCCGCCTACCTAGGAGAAGATATACCGCGGGACGTGATCCTGCGCCTACACTTCTACCAAACTAAGGAAAGAATAATGGCGGCTGCAAGACAGAAGGAAGCGATTCCTTCGCCATACTCAAACCTGCAATTCTACGCAGACTTATCACAATATACGCTACAAAAAAGGAGAAATATGACAACCCTAACTAAAGCACTCAGAAACCACAAAATTGGATACAAATGGGGATTCCCAACCAAACTGATCGTAACAAAAGAAGGCAAGGAGTATGTAATGGACTCCTTGGCCAAGGGCATGGCACTACTTAGCTCCTGGGGGATAATCCCGGACAAACAGTCACCCCCTGGGTCAGGAAGCCCCAACATTAGCCCGAGTCCAGAATGGCGCACGGTCGATCGCAGGAATGCCCGCACTCACCACTGATACCAGCATGGGCAAGTTACATTACCAAAGACCCGCGTTGGAGTACATATTTACACTCCGTTAAGTTTGTTTAAACTTACTACCCACAAGTTAATACCTGAGTGACTGAGTGTCACACTTTAACGAACATACTAGTTGGCACACAGCCACGAATGTTGAACCTCGGTTCCTACAAGTTTTTTTTGTTTTGTTTTCTTCTCTTTTTTCCTTTTTTCTCTCTTTTCTTCTCACCCCGACAGTCAAGACCATTGCTTCACACCTGGGAGGATGTTGCATCAATCAAGAACAGGAGATCTCCAAGCACAGCAAAAAATCAATATCCGGATCAGGCATACAAGCGAAGTAAGTGCAACCTATATCATACACCAATCACACCATCACATAAACCGAATACATGGCAGTGAATTTCCTGACCATTAATGCAAAAGGACTAAACCACCCGGCCAAGCGAAAGTCCTTATGGAAGGAAGCAATCCAAAAAAACAGCGACATCCTATGCACACAAGAAACCCACTTTCACGTTGACGCACCACCTAAATGCTCCCATCCGAGATTCCCCCATATTTTCTGCGCAAATGCAAAGACCAAAACGAAAGGGGTAATGATAGCAATTAAGGACACTATCACATTCATCCTACATAAGATCTTACTGGATCCACATGGCCGCTACATAATTATGGAGTGCGACCTCAACTCCGAAACTTTCACTTTGGCAAACATTTATGCCCCAAATGCAGGGCAATCCAAATTCCTGCACTCAGTCCTCAAGAAAATTGAACAGATACGCCAAGGAGCAACAGTGATATGTGGAGACTTTAACATGGTGCCTGACTCTGTTCTGGACTCAACATCCAACCCTAAAAGATCTCCACCAACCCTACAACCAATACTTCGCAAGTATTCATTGTACGATGCATGGAGATGCCTTAATGCCAATGAAAGAGACTACTCTTTTTTTTCTCACTGCCACAAATCTTACAGTAGAATTGACTTATTTCTGGTAGATAAACGACTGTTGTTTAAATGTAGAACTGCCAAAATACATAGTATAGCTTGGTCGGACCATGCCCCAGTGGAGCTACAAGTGGGGAAACCCTCTACAATTAAAAGCACTTACATATGGAGAGCTAATCCCAAACTGTTTCAGCATGGCCCGACCAAGACGTACATAGAACAGCAGATGAAGGAATTTTTCTCACTTAATAAGGGGTCGGTCTCAGATCCATCTACCCTGTGGAATACCCACAAGGCATTTGTAAGGGGGGTGTTGATGCAACAGGAAGCGAGGCTCAGGAGGATGAGGCAGCAGCGGACAACGAAAATCATAAACCAAATTGGAATTTTAGAGAAGCAAAATATGACACTTATTTCTCAAGATTTGACAGATCAACTAAATATGCTTCGCACAGAGCTTAGGCTAAATCTACTGGAGGATTTTGAAAAGGCCTCCAGGAAGCTAAAATTGACATACTACACTAGTGGTAACAGAGCAGGGAAACTACTTGCCAATCAATTAAAAGGGCACAGACACAAAACACACATACCATATATCATTCATCCAAAAACACAAATCAAACACCAACATCCACAAGAAATAGCGGATGCCTTTAGCCACTATTACGGCTCCTTATATAATCTTAAAAACGACACCACAATACCACAACCTAATACAGCAGACATTGAAACTTTCCTACAAAATATTCACTTACCCAAACTCACTGCAGAACACCTTCAGACATTGAACTCCCCTATAACAGAACCGGAAGTCAATCTCACCATTCAATCACTACCTACAAACAAATCCCCCGGACCAGATGGCTTCTCAGGGGAATATTATAAGGCCTTTCACAGTATACTAACCCCACACATGACAGAGATGTTCGGTGCTGCTGTTGCCTCCTCGTCATTCCCTCAGGAGATGTTGAAAGCAACCATAATAACATTACCTAAACCAGGGAAAGCTCCGGATTCCCCACAAAATTTCAGACCTATATCCCTATTAAATATGGATATTAAGACTTATGCAAAACTAATAGCGAATAGGTTAATGCACATTCTTCCTGAAATTATTCACATAGATCAGTCTGGATTTACAAAGGGAAGGCAAACTTCAGATGCCACAAGAAGACTGATCAACGTAATCCACATTGTAAACAGATGCAAAACGCCTTCTCTGCTCCTCGCCTTGGACGCAGAGAAGGCGTTTGATAGAATCCATTGGCAGTTTCTCTCTCAGGTATTGGGGAAATTTGGGTTTGAGGGTACAGTATACTCTGCCATTATGGCCCTATACACACAACCATCAGCACAAGTTCTCGTAGCAGGAGCGCTTTCTGCCCCGTTCCAAATTACTAATGGGACGAGACAGGGGTGCCCCCTTTCCCCCCTGATCTTTAACTTATTAATGGAACCACTAGCAACCCATCTACGAACGCACAAAAATGTCTCCGGGATACAGATAGGCCAAAGAAACCATATCATCAGCTTATTCGCAGATGACATCATATTAATGCTCACAAATGCAGAAACCTCCCTACCTTTAGTCCATAAGGCCCTACAAATGTTCAACAGAGTATCGTACTATAAAATAAACGAATCTAAGTCCTATATCTTAAACCTAGGAATAACACCTCAGGTTAGTCACAAACTAGAACAAAACTTCCCATACATATGGAAAAAAAAGGGCATAAAATACTTAGGCATTATACTAACCCCTAAATCAGAAGATCTATTATCAGCCAACTACACCCCATTTCTGAAACAGCTTCCCGATAAACTAAAAATTCTGGCTAAAACTGAACTCTCGTGGCTGGGTAGACTCGCAGCTTTTAAGATGCAAATTCTACCACAGATACTGTACTTATTTAGGACCCTCCCAATACCGTTACCAAATTCTTTCTTTAATTCCCTTCAACCCATGATAAATAGATACATATGGCAAGGGAAGAAGGCAAGATGTGCATTCACTAAACTAATAAAACATAGAACAGCAGGAGGGGTGGGACATGTACACATGCAAGACTATTACTTTGCAACCATATTAGCACAATCAAGAAATTGGATGATATCGGAGATGAATATGCCTACATTGTGGGCAGAGATAGAAAAAACCCAAATAAAAAATAAATCTATGAAAGACTTTCTCATGACAGCCCATATGAACTTCTCCCTAGATGCAAAACTATCCCCAACCATACTAGCAACAATAAGAGCATGGGGTTACCTTAGAAATTACCCAGATTGGACGGGAACAGTGGCTCCATTTAAGCTCCAGATCTCAGCACTCAGCAATATCATTCCAGATATTAATTTAAAAATATGGAGGACGAAGGGTATACAACATATTGAAGATCTAATGGAGGGTAATTCCATCAAAACATTCAACACGTTACAGGAGGAATTTAGTATACCACACACAGAATACTACAAATACGCACAGATTACTCAACTCCTGAAAAAACACCCCAACATATTTACCAACCTACCAACAAAGATTCTCCAATTTCTATCACAAACTACTACAAAATTAAAAGGGATATCAACTTTTTATCTGGGTCTTCAAGAAAAAAAGGTTTGTACAAAATCCCCAAACATAATAGCCTGGGAAATAGAAATGGGACAATGTTTCCCGGCAAAAAAATGGGAGACAACTTTTAATAGTATTTACAACTCCACCAAAAGCACCAATCTTAGGGAAATGCAGCAAAAAATATTCCATAAGTGGTACCTCACACCCAGTCGTATTTCTAAAATTTACCACAACTCCTCTCCTGAATGTTGGAGACGATGTGGGGAGTGCGGCACGTTATCTCACATACTATGGAATTGCCCCAAGATAAAACCACTATGGAGGCAAATAGAAAGTTTAATAAGAAATTTTTCGCAACAAACCCCTCCTATAAGCCTATCAATGGCAATACTATCAATGAACCTAGATTCTATTCCAAACCAATCTAGAACAATAGTATCACACATATTGCTGGTAACCAGGCTTACAATTCTTAGACACTGGAAGGATATAGAACCCCCATCCATATCAGAAGTAATAACTACAGTTCATAACTACGGTACATATGAAGTTTTACATGCATCAGCTATAGGGAATTATGAGAAGATAACTAAATTATGGGCACCATGGAACTCATGGTATTCAAAGAGATTGATTTACTGAGAGAGAGATAAGCTGATTTGAACCATCTACCTAGGGGAAGTGATACGACTGTCGGGTCAAGTTTTATTTGCATAATTGTTATTTTATTTTCTTCCTTATTTTTCTACAAGTTATCTTAAATAAATACTAAGACCAGAAGTAATTTATCTACAAAGGTACAAGAAAGTATTAACTTACCAATACAACAGTAAAGTATCTGTAGTAGCTAAAAGCATTTAGAGCAAAACTATAGTATACATGGCTTCATGTCGGAGGATGCGACCATAATGAGAGATCGCTCAATCCAAAGATAGAGAAGCCATGGATATCTACCACAACAAGAATATTACATATACTCATCACAATGTAAGATACAACTATTGAAAAAAAAAAAAAAAAAATGTGTAAAATGCTACAGTATTATGGAAAGAAAGTTAACAATACACAATTGTATGTAACATATCTTGTACAATGTTCAATAAAAAATATTTAAGAAAAAAAAAAAAAATTAGCCCCCTGAGCTGGGGCCGGTAGGGAACTATGGAAACCCATGGACGTGCCTGGAAGAACAGGAAGTTCAGTATTATGGCACCAGTATGCCGTATGCGAGGATGACTGGCATGTTACACAAACCGGTGACCTCAACCCAGCAAAATGTCGGCAAAACAGCTCAGTATCCACCCTACTCCAAACTGTGACTACCTGAGGTTGGGCAAACATGGCAGCGGCTTTGGCGGAAAATGATCAATGGTAATCATAGAACACTTTGCCTCCAAACTTGTGTTCCAACTCTACCACTGCATAAAGATAATGGTCCAGCTTCTCCCTCCTATGGGGACTCACTGAGCATACAATGTCCCTGAACATGCTAAATGCCAAGACAAACTCCGGAATAGAAAGCTTGCGGTTCAGCCTGTGGTCCCTGGTATTAACAATTACTGACACGTCACCACAGGCATAAGACTTATTATCAACCACATAATGGGCAGCAATCAACAAAGATGTCAAATTAACATCCGTGCCTTCTAAAATGTATTTCCTGATACTCCCGGGGATAAAATGAGCAGGGTTAATGGAGGGGACACCAGCGCTTATACCTGAAGCCAATGACATGGGGCTTGACACCATGGGGACTTCAGAACCTGCTGAAATCCCAGAAATCCCAAGATCCAATGGGGCCGGACTCGGACGGCTCTCCAAAATCTCCACCCTGGCCTGTAATTCCTGAAATTAGTTTGCCAGAGAGCTTAGGGTAGAGTGAATCTGCGTGAGAGACGAAGCGGCCGTAAGCAGGGTAACCTGCTCAGCAGTGGAACCTGAAGTGCTGTGAAATAAACTAAACTAAAAAGTTCTGCCTTGAGGGCTGACGCCGGGTAGGAAATACCCTTAAGATGTAATTCCACATCAGTCTCGGTATGGTCCAGGACCTCAGAGAAGGCTTGCTGTCATGTTCTCAACCCCTAGCTGGAGAAGGAGGGATGGAAGCAAAGTCCTCAATGTCCGCTGCTTGAGACATGACCTAAATAACCAAAATAAACCATCATAAGCACATATTACATACCAACTGACTCCACCTGACCCTAACAACCCTCTTTAACCCCTCCAGCTGTCTCCAGTTTCCTTGGAAACAATCTCCTGTGAGCCTAAGAAAGCATGCATAATGCCAAAATTAGGAGGCAGAGTAACCTGCGGTGCAACAGGCCAATTAAAGAACATTAACTCAGGCCTACAGAAACCTGAAAACGTGTCAGGTTCAACATGACTAGTAGTGTAAAGAATCATAACGTATGTAATGGCCTAACGTAAGCTGATTGAGAAACGGGTGACGAGACTTGCCACTGCACAATTAAAAACGATCCTCTCAACTCGCTGTAACCTAAAACGTGATAGGTAAAAACTGCAGTGCTGAAACGTAACCTGAAAAGTATGATGTAGTGAACAATACCTAGGCAATCATGACTTACCTTTGACCGAGAATACTTAACGTACGAGGTCTGCACCTGACGATCAATGCCCACCCCGAAATACAACGTATGAGCGGGACTGAAAAACGTGTCACACCCCTGCAACCAGACCGAGTAACCTAAAGCATAGCAGATGACAATTTGTGTAACCCAAACCTACGAACAACCTGAAGATGTGTCAGGCAACTAAACGAGTGTCGAGAAGACATGATGCATGACCGTGACATGAATGTGTATGAAGCGGATGAGGAGACTTGCCACTGCACAAGTCAATTAAAAATGAAACATCTCAATCCGATGACACCCATAAACGTGATGGGTGACCCAGCAGTGGTATGAACCATCCAGCCTAAGATAACCATGACCCCTGTGTGTGTGTATGGCAGCCTATAAAAAAATAAACCAACAAACACTTACCTGAGCTGGACTGAAACCTGGAAGAAAGGCACTTCGAGGCCCTTGTTTGCTAAGCAGGAACAACAATTATAAAGGAAAAACGTACTAAAGCTAACACTTGACATGACGCATGGCTGAATGAACAAAAGGTAGGAAATAATCAACATACATACGACAACAAATCGCATGATTACCATGTATTCATGGTGCGTGACCTCTGAACGGTGGAGGGTCAGACAGGACATGATGATTGACCAGGCCACCGACCCGTGAGATACCTGGAACCCCTGGCGGGTGCCCCCACTGGCCCACCCATCATGACGTGGTGGGATATGGCCGAACCGATTGAAGGAAGGTGGAAGTCATGCTGCCTTGGTGTCCCAACCAAAACTACCCCACAACTGTGGCAGTAAGCCTAGCGCTGATGACTTGACCAGTGCAACATATGCTGCTGCAGCAACCCTCCCTCATGTGGCCCTGAACAAAGTGAGACTTGATGGCTGTAACAAACATGAGCCCCAAGCAACCTACCATGCCTTACCACCCTACCTAAAGTCCCAACCCCAGCCTCACCTTGTGACTGTCACTAAGGGAACCTGTGTACAACAATATGAGTGGACACTTGTGAACCCAAACTGCCAATGACTAGTCACATGAAACTTACTGAGCACTCTGAACTGAACACAAACTGGCGGAACGTATGCACACTTTACTCAGGTTCCTAAAGAAAAATATATGACAGACGTGTGAGCAACAGATATGAGGAGTTAAAATCAAGATGGCTGCTGAACAAGGCATGCTTGTTCAGCTGATTTAACAGGTGTGATTTGTTAGCCAATCTTAGCATTCATGCCATTTTGACAAAAGAAATTTTTTGTTTTTTGTTTTCTTCATCTTCCGTTATTTTTATACACACATCCTCTCTTTTCTTTTTATTTAGTCTGGTCAATTTATACGGTCCATTAGTAGCACTGATCGATCAACTGCCATCGAGCTTTCAGCGTCCCGGTTATTTTTTCTATATAATTTTAAATTTTTGGTGAGTATCAAGGACTTTTTTGTCCCTTCTCTCCTTTTTGATTTAATTGAGCTAGTTAGCCTTACATATATATTATATATATATATATATATATATATATATATATATATATATATATATATATATATATATATATATATATATATATATATATATTTTTTTTTTTTTTTTTTTTTCTACAGTTATTTTTTAAGGACTTTTCATCAAGCCCCCTGCAGTCACACTAAGGCAGTGAGGAGGTGGCCCTCACTTTTGGAGGTTTCCTGTGTGGCCCTCCGGGTCTCTTTGGGTATGTATGTGCGACCCTCAATTGATGATATTTCCATCCATGCTGGGACCTATTGATTGGGTGCTCTTGTCTAGTTTCCATGCACTTCTGTTAGGGATTAGCATTGCGCTGCTCTTTGTGTATTCAGTTAATTCCTCATATTCATTTAATTTTCCTTTTGTAGAATTACAACCTAATACATCCCCTGAAGAAGCCAATGTATTGGGGAAACTAGTAGGGATTTGTTTGATTGCTTCATCCATTGGTTGTAATATATTTGTATATGCTCCTGTATGTATCTGTATTGTAAATGAAATGCATTTATTTTTAACCACTTGCTGGCCGCCTAACGCAGATATACTGCGGCAGAATGGCACAGGCAGGCAAAATCACGTACCTGGTACATGATCTGCCTCCTGCGGGCTGGGGGGCATCGCGCCCCCCCGGTGCCCGAGGCGGTCGGCATCAGTGGGGAAGCATAACAGGCTGAGGGGGAGGCCACTCATTCGTGGCCACCCCCTCACGATTGCTCCCCATGAATGAAATTCTTCCTCGGCTGCTGTAATGTAAACAGCGGCAGAGGAAGTGATGTCATCTCTCCTCGAGCCGGTCTTTTTCGTTCCGGCGCCGAGGAGAGAAGACATCAATGTGAGTTGCACCAACACTACACTTACAGTAGAACATGCAGGCACACTTTTCACCCCCCAGTCACCCCCTGATCACCCCCCCTGTACCCCTTGTCACAGTGACACCAATAGCAGTTTTTTTTTTTGCATTGGTGTCAGTTTGTGACAGTTATAAGTGTTAGGGCAATTAGGGTTAGCCCCCTTTAGGTCTGGGGTAACCCCCTTTAGGTCTAGTGTACCCCCCTAACACCCCCTAATGAAGTTTAACCCCGTGATCACCCCCCGTCGCCAGTGTCACTAAGCGATCATTTTTCTGATCGCTGTATTAGTGACACAGGTGATGCTAGTTAGGGAGGTAAGTATATAGGTTTGCCGTCAGCGTTTTATAGTGACAGGGACCCCCCATATACTACCTACTAAAGGTTTTAACCCTCTGATTGCCCCCTAGTTAACCCTTTCACCAGTGATCACCGTATAACTGTTACGGGTGATGCTGGTTAGTTAGATTGCTTATTATAGTTTATTATAGTTTTAGGGCACCCGCCGTTTATTACCTAATAAAGGTTTAACCCCCTAATTGCCCGGTGCTGATATAAGTTAAGTTTTTAGGGTCAGATAAGGTCTGTGTCGCTGCATACACCTCCCTTAGTGCTAGAGTATCTAAACGGATCAATATCTGATCCGATCAGATCTATACTAGCGTCCCCAGCAGTTTAGGGTCCCCAAAAACACAGTGTTAGCGGGATCAGCCCAGATACCTGATAGCACATGTGTTTTGCCCCTCGGCCCAGCCCTGCCCAGCCCACCCAAGTGCAGTATCGATCGATCACTGACACTTACAAAACACTAAGCACACATAACTGCAGCGTTCGCAGAGTCAGGCCTGATCCCTGCGATAGCTAACAGTTTTTTGGTAGCATTTTGAATCAGTCGCTAACAGTCAGGAGCTTTTTTGCCTGTGAGTCTCACTAGTGTACCCCTAAATTTAGAGCCCAAAATGGCAAATGGAAGGTACACCAATGAAGAGGCCTACACGTTTCTGAGAATGACAGATAGTGAAGAGGAAGTCACTCATCTGTCAGATTCAGGCTCAGAATACGATTCTGTAGACAACAGCGGCTCCATGACAGATAGCTCTGACAATGGAGTTGTGGTCCCTGCCAAGGTCAGGCGTACCAGACCCCAATCTTCTTCTTCTGTCCTTGAAGTGCAAGAACCGCAGGGCTCTCATATGGAGCAGAGCAGTACTAGCGCCGCTATTCCTTCTGGTGAACTGGCAGGCACCAGCGGCCTAGTACACCCTGGTCGTACGTTCAGCACTGTAGTATCACGTGGTGACGTGGCGAGTCCCATAAGTGCAGTTCAAGCTGGCGAGGTGGCAAGCACAAGTAGTGTCCCGCTGCCACCAAGAAGACAAACACAGGCCTCTCGTGCCCATAGTGCCCTTCCTGCTGCATTCGCCAATCCGAATTGGGTACCCACCACTTCTGCAGCACCCGTACTTCTCCCATTCACTGGCCAACCCGGAATTCAGGTGGAAACAGTTGATTTTACGCCACTTGATTTTTATTCACTGTTTTTCACCGAAGATCTCTATAGATCTATTGTGGACCAAAGCAATTTATATGCTGGTCAACACATCGCCACTATTCCCCAGTCCTCCCTTGCAAGAGATTGGAGACCAATTACGGTCTCCCAATTTAAGCTCTTTCTGGGCCTTTCCCTCAACATGGGCCTAACTAAAAAGAGTGAGTTGCGGTCATATTGGTCCACTGACCCAATTCACCATATGCCCTTGTTCTCTGCCTCCATGACCAGGGCATGATACGAGCAGATTTTATGGTTCATGAACTTCAACAACAATGAACTCTGTCGTCCTCGTGGAGACCCTGAATACGATCGGCTCTACAAAATTCGGCCTCTCGTAAACCACTTCAACCAACGTTTTGCAGACTTGTTTACTCCCCATCAAGTTGTCTGCATTGATGAGTCCCTGATTAAATTTTCTGGCCGCTTGTCATTCAAACAGTACCTTCCCAGCAAGCGTGCCAGATACGGGGTCAAGATGTATAAGCTCTGTGACAGGGCTACAGGCTATACATGTAGTTTTATGGTTTATGAGGGCAAAGATAGTCACGTAGAGCCGACAAACTGCCCTGACTACATAGGAAGTGCTGGCAAGATAGTGTGGGACTTGGTGTCACCCCTATTCGGAAAGGGGTACCACTTGTACGTGGACAACTAATACATGAGCGTGCCACTTTTTAGTCACCTTTTTGATCATCAGATTGGAGCATAGGCTGGGGGAGAGAGCCTGCTTGCAGTGTAATAATTTGCTCACTATGAAGTGGAGGGATAATAAGAATGTTTTCGTTCTTACCTCCCTTCATGCAGACACGACGGTCCAAATTACTACGGCGACTGGTGTTGTGGAGAAACCCCTCTGTGTCCACGAATATAACTAAAATATGGGAGGGGTGGACCTCAACGACCAGTTGTTGGTGCCGTACTTTGTTGCCTATAAGGCCAGACACTGGTACAAAAAAGTGTCTGTTTATTTATTTCAATTGTCTTTGCTGAACACTTATGTGCTATACAGAGCTTCAGGACGGACTGGATCCTTCCTTAAATTCCAGGAAGAGATCGTCAGAGCCCTTCTGTTTCCAGGCGGTGCTCCACCTCACCTTTCCCAACTAAATGCAGTAAGCCGGCTGCATGAGAGGCATTTTCTTTATGTCCTCCCGAGTACCCCTACCCAATGAGCCCCCCCAAAAAAATGTCGTGTCTGCAGCAAGTGCGGATTTAGGCATGACACCCGGTATTATTGTCCCTTCTTTCCTGACAATCCTGGTCTTTGCATTGGTGAATGTTTTGAACGCTACCATACACTAGTTGAGTATTAGCGTAGGGTACAGCACTGTACAGACTAGGACACACTTTCACAGGGTCTCCCAAGATTCCATCGCATTTTGAGAGACCCAAACCTGGTACCAGTTACAAAAGTTAAAGTTACAAAAAAAGTATAAAAAAAAAAAAAAAAAAAAAAAATTAAAAAAAAAAAAAAAACACAAAAAAATATAAAATAATAAAAACCAAAAATAGTTATCGTTTTATTGTTCTCTCTCTCCATTCTTTCTCTATTGTTCTTCTCTTTTTTACTGTATTCTATTCTGCAATGTTTTACTGTTGTTATGTTTTTATCATGTTTGGTAACCATTTTTTTGTTTTCAGGTACGCCATTCAGCTGCAGAGCTGAATTTATTCATCTTGACAGCAACAGCATTTGCTCCCACGATACATAAAGCCGTGACTCCAGCGCTGTCGGAGGTGATTTCACTACCACAGTTACATACTTCAGCATATATGCCGAAGCGTTAGGTCAGCAGTGGGTGGTGGAGCGATTTGCTCCTGCCTTTTGTGGGAGGATGCCCCCATGCTTCGGCGTATATACATTTTAGGCACAGGTTGCGTTTAAATGTTTTATTTTTTACTATTAGTTTTTGGGATTTGCTTTGCAGGTATGGTAAGTCTTACTGTTATACTGTAATGTTACTTTGTTTTATTGTTAACCATCATTTGCTTAGCAGGTACGCCATTCAGCTGCAGAGCGGATTTATTTATCTTGACAGCAACAGCGTTTGCTCCCACGATACATAAAGCCGTGACTCCAGCGCTGTCGGAGGTGATTTCACCACCACAGTTACATACTTCAGCATATATGCCGAAGCGTGGGGGCAGCAGTGGGTGGAGGAGCGATTTGCTCCTGCCTTTTGTGGGAGGATGCCCCCATGCTTCAGCATATATATATTTTAGGCACAGGCTGCGTTTAAATGTTTTATTTTTTACTATTATTTTTTGGGATTTGCTTTGCAGGTATGGTAAGTCTTACTGTTATACTGTAATGTTACTTTGTTTTATTGTTAACCATCATTTGCTTAGCAGGTACGCCATTCAGCTGCAGAGCGGATTTATTTATCTTGACAGCAACAGCATTTGCTCCCACGATACATAAAGCCGTGACTCCAGCGCTGTCGGAGGTGATTTCACCACCACATTTATATACTTCAGCATATATGCTGAAGCGTGGGGGCAGCAGTGGGTGGAGGAGCGATTTGCTTCTACCTTTTGTGGGAGGATGCCCCCATGCTTCGGCATATATAAATGGTGCATGTATGCCCATCATTAGAAGTGGGTGGATGAAGGGAGGTATTCTAATGGTGGGCATACCCACCGATCAATATCTTTTTTTTGTTCAGCCCACAGGCTGCATGAAAAAAAAGTTTACAATATATGCCCAACAAGGACCAGCAACGTACTGGTATGTTGCTGGACTTTGAGTGGTTATACCAGAATGATGCCTGCAGGTTTAGGCATCATCTTGGTATCATTCTTTTCAGCCAGCGGTCGGCTTTCAGGTAAAAGCAATCCTAGCGGCTAATTAGCCTCTAGACTGCTTTTACAAGCAGTGGGAGGGAATGACCCCACCGTCTTCCATGTTTTTCTCTGGCTCTCCTGCCCCAACAGGGAACCCGAGAATGCAGCCGGTGATTCGGCCAGCTGACCATAGAGCTGATCAGCGACCAGAATGGCTCCAATCATCTCTATGGCCTAAGAAACCAGAAGCTACGAGCATTTCGTGACTTAGATTTTTCCGGATGTAAACAGCGCCATTGGGAAATTGGGAAAGCATTTTATCACATTGATCTTGGTGTGGTCAGATGCTTTGAGGGCAGAGGAGAGATCATGGTTCTAATAGATCCCAATTTTTTCAAAAAAGAGTACCTGTCACTACCTATTGCTATCATAGGGGATATTTACATTCCATGAGATATCAATAAAAATGATTAAAAAAATTAAAAAATGAACGGAACAGTTTAAAAATAAGATAAAAAAGCAAAAAAAATAAAGAAAAAAAAAAGCACCCCTGCCCCCCCTGCTCTCACGCAAAGGTGAACGCAAGCGTCGGTCTGGCGTCAAATGTAAACAGCAATTGCACCATGCATGTGAGGTATCACCGCAAAGGTCAGATTGAGGGCAGTAATTTTAGCAGTAGACCTCCTCTGTAAATCTAAAGTGGTAACCTGTAAAGGCTTTTAAAGGCTTTTAAAAATGTATTTAGTTTGTCGCCACTGCACGTTTGTGCGCAATTTTAAAGCATGTCATGTTTGGTATCCATGTACTTGGCCTAAGATCATCTTTTTTATTACATCAAACATTTGGGCAATATAGTGTGTTTTAGTGCATTAAAATTTAAAAAAGTGTGTTTTTTCCCCCCAAAAAAATGCGTTTGAAAAATCGCTGCGCAAATACTGTGTAAATGCCAGGACAGTTCAAACCCCCCCAAATGACCCCATTTTGGAAAGTAGACACCCCAAGCTATTTGCTGAGAGGCATGTCGAGTCCATGATATATTTTATATTGTGACACAAGTTGCGGGAAAAAGACATTTTTTTTTTTTTTGCACAAAGTTGTCACTAAATGATATATTGCTCAAATATGCCATGGGGATACACCCCAAAATACATTCTGTTGCTTCTCCTGAGTACGGGGATACCACATGTGTGAGACTTTTTGGGAGCCTAGCCACGTACGGGACCCCGAAAAACAAGCACCGCCTTCAGGCTTTCTAATGGCGTAAATTTTTTATTTCACTCTTCACTGCCTATCACATGGAATGCCCAGGTGATAGGCAGCCCCCCCCAAATGCCAGGTGGCAACCCCCCCCCCAAATGACCCTATTTTGGAAAGTAGACACTCCAAGCTATTTTCTGAGAGGTATAGTGAGTATTTTGCAGACCTCACTTTTTTTTACAAAGTTTTGAAAATTGAAAAAAGAAAAAAAACATTTTTCTTGTCTTTCTTCATTTTCAAAAACATATGAGAGCTGCATAATACTCACCATGCCTCTCAGCAAATAGCTTGGGGTGTCCACTTTCCAAAATGGGGTCATTTGGGGGGGTTGTGCTATCTTGGCATTTTATGGCCTTCGAAACTGTGATAGGTAGTGGGGAGTGAATCAAAAATTTACGCCCTTAGAAATCCTGAAGGCGGTGATTGGTTTTCGGGGGCCCCGTATGAAGCTAGGCTCCCAAAAAGTCCCACACATGTGGTATCCCCATACTCAGGAGAAGCAGCAAAATGCATTTTGGGGTGTAATCCCACATATGCACATGGCATGTTTGAGCAATATATCATTTAGTGACAACTTTGTGCAAAAAAAAAAAAATTGGTAATTTTCCTGCAACTTGTGGCAAAATATAAAATATTCCATGGACTCAACATGCCTCTCAGCAAATAGCTTGGGGCATCTATTTTCCAAAATGAGGTCATTTTGTAGGGTTTTGTGCCATCTTGGCATTTTATGGCCTTCAAAACTGTGATAGGTAGTGAGGAGTGAAATCACAAATTTACGCCCTTAGAAATCCTGAAGACGGTGCTTGGTTTTGGGGCCCCGTACGTGGCTAGGCTCCCAAAAAGTCCCACACATGTGGTATCCCCATACTCAGGAGAAGCAGCAGAATGTATTTTGGGGTGTAATTCCATATATGCCCATGGCATGTTTGAGCAATATATCAATTAGTGACAACTTTGTGCAAAAAAAAAAAAAGTTTGTAATTTTCCCGCAACTTGTGTCAAAATATAAAATATTCCATGGACTCAACATGCCTCTCAGCAAATAGCTTGGGGTGTCTACTTTCCAAAATGGGGTCATTTGGGGGGGTTGTGCCATCTTGGCATTTTATGGCCTTCAAAACTGTGATAGGTAGTGAAGAGTGAAATCAAAAATTTATGCCCTTAGAAATCCTGAAGGTGATGCTTGGTTTTCGGGGCCCCGTACGCGCCTAGGCTCCCAAAAAGTCCCACACATGTGGTATCCCCATACTCAGGAGAAGCAGCAGATAGTATTTTGGGGTGCAATTCCACATATGCCCATGGCATGTTTGAGCAATATATCATTTAGTGACAACTTTGTGCAAAAAAAAGAAAAAAAAAGTTTGTAATTTTTCCGCAACTTGTGTCAAAATATAAAATATTCCATGGACTCAACATGCCTCTCAGCAAATAGCTTTGGGTGTCTACTTTCCAAAATGGGGTCATTTGGGGGGGGGGGTTTGAGCCATCTGGGCATTTTATGGCCTTTAAAACTGTGATAGGTAGTGAGGAGTGAAATCAAAAATGTACGCCCTTAGGAATCCTGAATGCGGTGCTTGGTTTTCGGGGCCCCGTACGCAGCTAGGCTCCCAAAAAGTCCCACACATGTGGTATCCCCATACTCAGGAGAAGCAGCAGATAGTATTTTGGGGTGCAATTCCACATATGCCCATGGCATGTTTGAGCAATATATCATTTAGTGACAACTTTGTGCAAAAAAAAGAAAAAAAAAGTTTGTAATTTTTCCGCAACTTGTGTCAAAATATAAAATATTCCATGGACTCAACATGCCTCTCAGCAAATAGCTTTGGGTGTCTACTTTCCAAAATGGGGTCATTTGGGGGGGGTGTGCCATCTGGGCATTTTATGGCCTTTAAAACTGTGATAGGTAGTGAGGAGGGAAATCAAAAATGTACGCCCTTAGGAATCCTGAAGGCGGTGCTTGGTTTTCGGGGCCCCGTACGCAGCTAGGCTCCCAAAAAGTCCCACATATGTGGTATTCCCATACTCAAGAGAAGCAGCTAAATGTATTTTGGGGTGCAATTCCACATATGCCCATGGCCTGTGTGAGCAATATATCATTTAGTGACAACTTTTTGTAAATTTTTTTTTTTTTGTCATTATTCAATCACTTGGGACAAAAAAAAATGAATTTTTGATGGGCTCAACATGCATCTCAGCAATTTCCTTGGGGTGTCTACTTTCCAAAATGGGGTCATTTGGGAGGGGGGGTTGTACTGCCCTGCCATTTTAGCACCTCAAGAAATGAGATAGGCAGTCATAAACTAAAAGCTATGTAAATTCCAGAAAATGTACCCTGGTTTGTAGACGCTATAACTTTTGCACAAACCAATAAATATACGCTTATTGACATTTTTTTTACCAAAGACATGTGGCCGAATACATTTTGGCCTAAATGTATGACTAAAATTGAGTTTATTGGATTTTTTTATAACAAAAAGTAGAAAATATCATTTTTTTTCAAAATTTTCTGTCTTTTTCCATTTATAGAGCAAAAAATAAAAACGGCAGAAGTGATCAAATACCATCAAAAGAAAGCTCTATTTGTGGGAAGAAAAGGACGCAAATTTTGTTTGGATACAGCATTGCATGACCACGCAATTAGCAGTTAAAGCGACGCAGTGCCAAATTGTAAAAAGTACTCTGGTCAGGAAGGGGGTAAATCCTTCCGGGGCTGAAGTGGTTAAGCAATTTTTTGTAATAAAATTAATTTATTTTAATATTTCGTTTTGTTGTATCTCTGGCACCGTAATAATCCCATTATTCCACCTATTGTTTCTACTTACCCATTGGGATGAGGTGCCTTATCTAATTAAAAACACACACACCACCAGCTCCACTTTTTTCTCCAATATCTAGATGTGTGATCACATCATATTTTAGTGGCTGTGTGTGTTCTTTTAGATACAATTACAAATTCGTGTTGAATTAATCTAGTTTCCTTATTTATTCCCTAAGAAATATAGGGTTTTCTTACTCTGATGATTGTTCCCTTTATGTCTATATAATGTCTATGTAAGTTTAGAAATATTTGGTAAGGCTTATTTTCTTTTTGTATTTTCAGAGAATTTTAGGCACCTACACTTGTGTTTTATCTGGGCAACCGCGGTCATGGCTGGTTTCTGTGGTGAGGCCTGGGATGACCTTATGACCAAGATCCAGTCATCTCAGACAGAGGCTAATATCTCTGATGCAGACTTAGATCATGCATTCATGAGGCTACAATGCCTCCTTGAAAAGAAGGCACGCATTTATTGGCATAAATCGTATTTTGAAAAATACTCCGAAAATTTGATCATCCCATGGGGTTTGAGAATTCAAATATTCCCTAACATTAAAGAGATCAACAATTCCCTAAAACAATCCTGGGAATAAAATCTTCAAATGTGTTCATTTCAAATGATTTCACTAATTTGTAAACAATACCAGGTAGAACTTGTACAGTTAGATGTTCAAATCAATAATTGGTATCAAGAGTTTGTCCTTCTTGCTACTTCCACCAGATTTACAAAGTGGGAATTGGAACTGCAGGTACGTCTGGAGGAATACACCCATGGTGTGATTAACACTAAGGAAAACAAATTCCTTTGTGATAAATCAGCCCATGATAATGGCTATGCATATGACTGGAATCAAACACCCTCAAATAAACCCAATCCGAAACCCTCTAATTTGGGTGATCCTAAAGTTGACATTGTTGCACCTGATATACCTAACAATAATTCTGTTTCTTTTTTTCACCTAGTAATTCCATTACATATCGTGAACTTTCCCAGGATAGATTTCCTAAAAAAAGAAAAGGTGACCGAACCCTGGCTTCAACGGACTCTCTCCATCGCACTTTTAGACCCACGCCTACAGTAGGTGACCGCGATATTGTGTCAATCTCGCCGAATTTCTCGGCACACAGCATTCCAGCCAGAGAGAGCGTCGTGTCAACATCGGAAGAAGAGAAGAAGCGGCGAAACAGCGGCGAGACAACGGCGACAAGACAGCGGCACCAGACAGGGCCCCCACTGGCAAAAGAGCTGGAAGAAGATAGCGGAGGGGCCCAGGAGAAGAAGCGGCGAGACAGCGGCAAGACAGTGGCAGCAGACCGGGCCCCCTGCTGGCAAAAGAGCTGGAAGAAGATAGTGGAGGGGCCCGGGAGAAGAAGCGACGAGACAGCGGCAAGACAGCGGCAGCAGACCGGGCCCCCTGCTGGCAAAAGAGCTGGAAGAAGATAGCAGAGGGGCCCGGGAGAAGAGGCGGAACACTGGGAGAAGAGGCCGAACACAGAAGTCGGAAGGAGACCCCCGAAGTCGGAAGAAGACCCTGGAGCTGCCTAATAAATTACTCTTAAAATCTGTGTACTGTTTTTTTTTATTGACACTTTTTCCCCCCAGGTGAATGGGTAGGGGTACCATGTACCCCATACTCATTCACATAGGGTGGGGGGCCGGGATCTGGGGGCCCCCTTATTAAAAGGGGCTCCCGGATTCCGATAAGCCCCCCGCCCGCAGACCCCGACAACCAACGGCCAGGGTTGTCGGGAAGAGGCCCTTGTCCTCATCAACATGGGGACAAGGTGCTTTGGGGTGGGGGGGCCGCAGGGCGCCCCCCCTCCCCCAAGGCACCCACCCCTCATGTTGAGGGCATGCGGCCTTGTACAGCTCAGGGGGGGGCGCTCGCTCATCCCCACCCCCTTTCCTGGCTGGCCGGGCTGCGTGCTTGGATAAGGGGCTGGTATGGATTTTGGGGGATCCCCATGCCGATTTTTCGGCGTAGGGGGTTCCCCTTACAATCCATACCAGACCTAAGGGCCTGGTATGCCCCTGGGGGGGAACCCACGACGGTTTCTTATTTAAAATTTGGTGCGGCGTTCCCCCTCAGGATTCATACCAGACAGCTGTCAGCGCTGCCTGTCACTCATCGCAAAAGGAAAAAAAGTTTTCCTTTCCCGATGAGCAAGCCAGCGTGACATGCACAGCACCCTGTCGCCAAGAACCAGCGTGATACCACCAGTGGAAACACAATCTCGCGGTCAGGTACTGTACTAGACTACCCTCAGTGGTTCGTACTCACTCTAACAAAATGCACTCTTCCACTCCTTTCCCTGCACCTGGTCCAATTCTCTCTGCACCTTCTACATTGCATCCACAACCACATGCTTCTACTGGTGCCACTAACTCTGGCGCCCCTACAATGCCTTCCACTATCACTCGTAGGGTAAGTGAACCTACATTATCCACATTATTTCCTTCAAGCACTCAAATGATGGATCCCAAAATTGCACCGATTTTTTTTAGGGAAGAGCCCCGATCAGATACACAATCAAGCACAACCCCTACAAACCCAGGAACTTTGGGACTAGAAATTCTCAATCTATCCTCAGTTTCTTTAACTGAGGAACAAATCTTCGTACTTAAACTAGGGCTAACTTTTTGTCCGTCTACCAACCTGGATAGATTTCAATTAATTAAAGACATACATTTATTTGCTCGACGTTTAATGTTCAAAGTTATCTATGACAAATCTACGGTCACCACATCTTCCAACACTTCTTCACTTGAACTCTCTCTAACGGAACAGCAGACTATGGAAGATCTTATGTCACTATGGGAAGAAGGTCACACAGGGGGCGACGAGCCATCTGGCATTATGCCAATGGGCGTTGCTGTACCAGGTGTCTCCTTTCCCCCACCCACTCCATTTAAACCCAAATCCCGGACATTCCCTTCACTTCAGTCCAATCCCAACATCTGGGCATTTGTCCAACAGACTTAACCTGAACAATTTCATGGGACACAACTTATCCCCTAGGCATCGTAAAGCTTTGAAGGACCTCCAATGTAATCCAAATTTGATTATCAAACTGGCAGATAAAGGTGGCAACATCGTTCTCATGGATGTCCAGGCATACGAGCGTATGTGCCTGCACATCCTTGACAATCGACGTTGGTACAGACCGAAAACATTAATTCAAAATATAATTCTTGAATATTACAACCTAATTTTTAAAGCCTATCAACTAGGCACTATAGACTTGAACACTTGGAATTATTTAAATGTTAAGGATCCAAAAATACTCACATTTTATGCTCTTCCTAAAGTGCATAAATACTTGCAGCACCCCCCTGGACGTATCTGGTTGTTCCAGCTTAACGGAAAATGCGAGCGCCATAGTAGACAAATATTTGAATCCACACGTTACATCGCTATTCTCCTATGTCAAAGACACCATCGACCTACTCAAAATCTTAGATGGCAAAGTACTCTCCCTATACCTGGTTGGTGGCTTGGATGTGGAGAGCTTATACAATTGCATTCCACACACTAAAGGTATGGAGGTAATCCAGGAACAACTAAATGAATGTGGACCTTCGTTTACCTCATATAGTCAGTTTGTTCTCCAGCTGTTGAAGTTTATATTGACAAGAAATGTATTCATGTTTGGCTCCTCCCACTACCTCCAGGTGCAGGGAATGGCTATGGGGACCAAATGCGTGACCTCATACGCCAACATGTACCTGGGGCTGTGGGAGAGAGACCTTTTTTCTAATGATCATTTTTCTGAACTACTCAAACATGTCATTGCCTGGCACAGGTATATTGATGACATTTTGATATTTTGGTCTGGAACTCGGGAGGAACTGACACAGCTGGTTAACTTACTGGCTGTCAATAATTATAATCTTACTTTTACCATGGAGTGCAGCCAATCCAAAATTAGTTTCTTGGACTTGCAAATCCATGTGGACTCTGATGGAACTCTTTATACATCTCTCTATCGTAAGCCCTCTGCGGGAAAATACTTTACTACATGCAACCAGTGCACACCCGCAACCCCTTTTGGATAGCATTCCATATAGCCAGTTTCTCCGCCTTAGGAGAAACTGTACCCTGGATCACGATTTTTACCAGGCATCTAGAGATTTATCTGATAGACTAAACCAAAGAGGTTATAGCCGTTCTTTACTTAAATAAGCTTTTATTAGAGTGGTTAAATTGAACAGGCGGGACCTTATTCACTCCAAACAGTTTTCTAAACCCAATCAATCAGTTTGAGTTATAACCCAATTCTCCCAACAACACATGCAAACCAGAGCAATTCTTAAAAAATATTGGCCCCTACTGACGGCGGATTCCACCGTGAGTAAGTATGTCAAAACTTACCCTGAAATCACCTACCGACGGGCCCCCTCCATGGGAGATCGACTAGTAATGAGCCATTATACACCTTAACAATCTATTAGGGTCTTTAACACTGGCACCTTTTCTTGTGGACACTGTGATACCTGCCCCTTTATCATTAATTCTAAAACGATAATTCTTCCCAATGGACAGATTCAGTCTATAAAATATTGTATTACCTGTAACACTATTGGAGTGGTCTATCTGGCCCTATGCATCTGTGGATGTTTTTACGTCGGCAAGATGAAACGTCCATTTTTCAAACGCATTAGGGACCACATTATGCCACTCCATAAGCAATTGGCTACTACAGCTTTAAATAGACATATTGCCATTCAAAATAATTTTGATCCCAATGTAGTACGATTTGCGGCACACATGTTCGAGGCAGCAGTATCGACATTCCTCTTTTGCGACTAGAAACCAGGCGGATACATTGTTTAGATGCTACCAGATATCCTGTCTTAAATGAGTATATTAGTTTTAAATCCTTTCTGTAAGGTTATTGAATATTATTAACACTTTTTATTATCAATTGTTTCAAGAACTCTGTGGGTCCCCTGATCTATCTGGCCCTTGTGTTTGGTCTTTTTTTCTTCTCCCCCCTTCCAATCTCTCTCCGCCTTTCCACCATGACTGCCGTTGCCCTATTAGCCTTTTCGATCTTACAGGCCTAACGCTTGTGACAGTAACCTTTTTGTTCTCCCCTTTATCCACAAAAAATATTAATTATTATTTATATTTCTCATTACTGTGTTTATTTTTTAGTTTTTATTTTTATTTTTTTTTATTTTTTCGCTGTTCATTGTTTTTCTATTACCCGTATTTATTGGCGTATAACACGCACAGGCGTATAACACGCACATTCATTTTCAGAGGGAAGTTTCAGGAAAAAAACTTAAATTTTAAATAAGGAACTTTGAAGCAAAATATGGGTCAGTGCCCATCTGCAGCCTCACCATTGCCTTCAATGCAGCCTGATCAATGCCCATCTGCAGCCTCACAAGTGCCATCAATGCAGCCTCAAAAGTCCACATCAATGCAGACTCACCAGTCCACATCAATGCAGCAGCCTCACCATTGCCATCAGCGCAGCCTGATCGATGCCCATCTGCAGCCTAGAGGGGACAGGGAGAGGGGTGGGATGAGCGCCGTCAGATTACATACAGTGAGAATCTCCTATGATAGACAGAACAGTGGTCCAATGGCGGCCCAGGAGACGGGACTTCCTATTATAGAGGCCACCAAGTAAACAGGAGTTTCTGACTATGTAATCTGACGCCGCTCATCCTGCCCCCTTCCCTGTCCCCTCCGAGGCAGCTAAAATTGAAGTATTGGCGTATAACATGCACACACTATTTGCACCCAATTTTCATGGTGAAAAAGTGAGTGTTATACGCCAATAAATACAGTACTTTGAAACTAATGCAATTGAACGTGGTTGTAAATATAGACTGCTCAAATTCTTTATGCGTGTTATTACAATGTCTATGTAAATTGTGCTCATCATCTGCAGCACTGTGCAATCCTTTGCTTTACAAGTTCATGGGTGGTTCTACTGCTTGGCTTGGAGCATGCCCAGTGGTTCCCTACTCGATTCCGCCCTCTCTATGTTTTCCAGTCTATTCATCCTTTTGATTCGCTGCCTGCCCTGTGCCCCGCTCGGCCATCTGCCCCTCCTCTGTGTTGGGTCACTCCCATCACAGCCCGTGACTGCATGGACACCCAAGGTCTGGCCGTCTTTGTCGGCCAGCCCGCTCTCCAGCTCGTCATCGCCCCCTACTCCCCGCCTACTCCATCAATTACAACACCATCCTCCATCTGTAGCCTCGCCCCTGGAGGTGTGTGTTGGACATATTGTCCGTCCGCGCTTCCGGGAGGAACAAGGGACTATGGGTGTTGTAGGCATTCGTGGCAGCTAGTGCGCAGGTGCACGGGCCGTCTTTTGTCCGCTCCTGATTGGCTGATTAATTTCGCCAATCAGGTGGGGGGCTTTAAATAGGTGTACTAATCGTCCGTGATTGCGGACACACCGGGACGCTACACCGATCGCACTGAATGAGGAGGTAAAATTTGTTCTATGACTAATTACAACAATTTTAAATGCAGTGATAACACATCACAGCATTTACTTTATCACTCTGTTCAACTTAGGAACCTCGCCTACATCTCGCAGGCTCGTATACCACACTCGATGTGGCAAACTGTATACATCTACTGCAGAAAATGTTCCATCTGAAAGTATTAGACTGCTCCCTGTTTGCAGCTTAACCTGTTCAGCTGATTTAACAGGTATGATTTGTTAGCCAATCTTAGCATTCATGCCATTTTGACATAATAAGTCTTTTGTTTTTTGTTTTTTTCATCTTCTGTTATTTTTATACACACATTCTCTATTTTCTTTTTATTTAGTCTGGTCAATTTATACAGTCCATTAGTAGCACTGAGCGATCAACTACCATCGATCTTTCAGGGTCCCGGTTCTTTTTTCTATATAATTTTAAATTTTTGGTGAGTATCAAGGACTTTTTTGTCCCTTCTCTCCTTTTTGATTTAATTGAGCTAGTTAGCCTTACATATATATATTTCTACCGTTATCTTTTAAGGACTTTTCATCAAGCGCCTTGCAGTCACACTAAGGCAGTGAGAAGGTGGCCATCACTTTTGGAGGTTTCCTGTGTGGCCCTCCGGGTCTCTTTGGGTATGTATGTGCGACCATCAATTGATGATATTTCCATCCATGCTGGGACCTATTGATTGGGTGCTATTGTCTAGTTTCCATGCACTTCTGTTAGGGATTAGCATTGTGCTGCTCTTTGTGTATTCAGTTTATTTCATCATATTAATTCAATTTTCCTTTTGTAGAATTACAACCTAATACAGCCCCTGAAGAAGCCAATGTATTGGCGAAACTAGTAGGGATTTGTTTGATTCCTTCATCCATTGGTTGTAATATATTTATATATGCTCCTGTATGTATCTGTATTGTAAATGAAATGCATTTATTTTTAAGCGATTTTTTGTAATAAAATTAATTTATTTTAATATTTTGTTTTGTTGTATCTCTGGCACCGTAATAATCCCATTATTCCACCTATTGTTTCTTGCAAATAACAATACGTGAATGAATACGTGAAGACAAGGAGATGTGGCCTGCGTGATCCCAGCCTGACATCTTGTCATCATTTTTTTTTGAAGGAGCTGTGATATCAGGGAAAATGCCACACGTGGCTGGTTCTCTTGCACCTGCTTGCCCCATCCCGACCTGCATGGGGCAGACACCAGACCTCCCCCTGTCCCCCCACCTATAGCTATAGCCAAACACCCCAGCCCCTAAAGCCTCCCAGCATGAAAAAAGTAACCCCCCTGGATGCATGAGGAGCAGGCCCCCTTAATTGAAGGCCCCACATCCAGAGTGTGGAACTAACGGTGGCATCTAGCCTGCCCATGGACCCCCTCCCGACCGATGCATGCTCAGTCTCCTGATGCTTCCAGGTTACCTGAAAATTGACCAAGTTCAATGCCCTGAAGGGAGTGAGGCCGCCTGCCCCCACTTCTGGATGGCCCGAGGAGCACCCCTTTACCGCTGATATGTTGCAATGACGGAGCCCCCCCCCGTGGGCAGCCTGGCTCTGGCCATAGACCCCCCCGGACGATACCTGTGCCCTGAAAGGGAGACAGCTGTCTCCTGCTGCCACTGCACATCCACCTAGCGGTGCCGAAAACCGGAAATGGCATCCGCTGGTCACCCGGAAATTAAGCAAAACATTCGTAGCGTCACTACGAGAAGGAAGCCCAATAGAAGAAAGGATGAGGAGGGCAGGTTTAAGTACAGACTGACTCCTCCTACAAATTCAGGCTAACCTGTGGCCAGCCTTCCCATTAACCATATACAAATAATCATTTAAACTTAGAGTGAAACATTACTTCAGGTCTCCCTTGTTCCCACCGCCACTGCACACTAATGGGTGCTGGCCCTGTATGTCACAGGAATCCTGGTGTAAAGAAAGTCTGTCTGGCTGCACCTCTATAAAATCATCTTTATTGATGTTGAAAAGTCACAACCATCCACAAAGCATGTGTTTCATGCCATTCTTGGTGCTTAATCATAGCATAAATAGAATAGAATAAAATAGAATAAATGGAATGGTGTGAAATGCATTAGCTGTATGCTATATCCCTCATTTTTGGATTGTCATTGTGATTTTTCTACATCAATAAAGGTGATTTTATGGAAGTGCGGCCAGCTAGACTTTCTTAAAACCATTTAAATTAATTTGGCTACATTATGCATGCAGAGAAAAAATTTACTTTTTCATTTGAAATAGTCCTCAGCTGTTTTGCACTAGAGTTGGGCGAACGGTTTGGTCAGAGCATGATTTTGATGAACACCCAAATTGTCGGGGCGTTCGACCGTTTGTTGACCACAATGCACTGCATAGTGTTGACCACAATCCACCGCACAGTGCATTGAAAGCCCTGATTGGCTGAAGCAATGAAAGCTTTGCCCAATCAGGGCATAGAACACTGTCAGAGCCATCATTGGAGAGAGTAACGATGACTCTATCCAATCATGGCTCATTGCTCTTAGTCCCGCTCCACACTATAAAAATATTCTCCCCATAGTGGCCATTTGCAAAGTGTGATATTGGCCTGGAGAGAGATAGAACAGGGCTCTGTTCAGTGCTACTAGAGAGTTAGTGTGCTATGGTGTGCTATTGTGCTTCCATTGTCAGTGTAACACAGTATATATCACTGCACCTTTACCACAGTATATTTAAGTGCGTTACTGCACGATTAATGCAGTATATATTAGTGCATTACTGTATGATTAATGCAGTATACATCAGTGCATTACTGCACGTTTAACGAAGTATAAATCAGTGTGTTACTGCACGTTTAACACAGTATAAATCAGTGCATTACAGCACGTTTAACGCAGTATATTTGAGTGCATTACTGAATGTTTGATGCAGTATATATCAGTGTTAGGGATGAGCTTCGAGTTCGAGTCGAACTCATGTTCGACTCGAACATCGGCTCTTTGCCAGTTCGCCGAACATCGAACAATTTGGGGTGTTCGCGGCAAATTCGAAAGCCGCGGAACACCTTTTAAAAGTCTATGGGAGAAATCAAAAGTGCTAATTTTAAAGGCTTATATGCATGGTATTGTCATAAAAAGTGTTTGGGGACCTGGGTCCTGCCCCAGGGGACAAGGATCAATGCAAAAAAAAAGTTTTAAAAACTGCAGTTTTTTCAGGAGCAGTGATTTTAATAATGCTTAAAGTGAAACAATAAAAGTGTAATATTCCTTTAAATTTCATACCTGGGGGGTGTCTATAGTATGCCTGTAAAGGGGCGCGTGTTTCCCATGTTTAGAACAGTCTGACAGCAAAATGACTTTTCAAAGGCAAAAAGTAATTTAAAACTACTCGCGGCTATAATGAATTGCCGGTCCAACAATACACATAAAAGTTCATTGATAAAAATGGCATAGGAATTCACCACAGGGGAACCCCGAACCACAATAAAAAAAAAGATGTGGGGGGTCCCCCTAAATTCCATACCAGGCCCTTCAAGTCTGGTATGGATATTAAGGGGAACCCCGGCCAAATTTTTTTTTAAAATGGCGTGGGGTCCCCCTCAAAATCTATACCAAACCCTTCAGGTCTGGTATGGATTTTAAGGGGAACCCCACACCAAAATTTTTTAAAAAATGGCGTGGGGTCCCCCCAAAAATCCATACCAGACCCTTATCCGACCACGCAACATTGGGAGGGTGCTTTGGGTAGCCCTCCAAAACACCTTGTCCCCATGTTGATGGGGACAAGGGCCTCATCCCCACAACCCTTGCCCGGTGCTTGTGGGGGTCTGCGGGCGGGGGGCTTATCGGAATCTGGAAGCCCCTTTTAACAAGGGGACCCCCAGATCCCAGCCCTCCCCCCTGTGTGAAATGGTAAGGGGGTACAAAAGTACCTCTACCATTTCAGAAAAAAAACTGTCAAAAATGTTAAAAATGACAAGAGACAGTTTTTGACAATTCCTTTATTTAAATGCTTCTTCTTTCTTATATCTTCTATCTTCTATCTTCCTTCGGTTTCTTCCACCATCTACTTCTTCTTCTGGTTCTTCTGGTTCTTCTGGTTCTTCCTCCGGTGTTCTCGTCCGGCATCTTTCTCCGTGGTGTCTTCTTCCCTTCTTCTCCTCGGGCCACTCCGCATCCATGATGGCATGGAGGGAGGCTCCCGCTGTGTGATGCTTCTCCTCTTCTGACGGTTCTTAAATAATGGGGCCCCACCCCCCTCTGACGCATGGGGACTTGACAGGGACTTCCCTGTGGCATTCCCCGTGACGTCAGAGGGGGGCGGGGTCACCCTTTACTTAACCCCGCCCCCTTCTGACATCCCGGGGAATGCCACAGGGAAGTCCCCGTCAAGTCTCCGTGCGTCAGAGGGGGGTGGGGTCACCGGGTGGCCCCGCCCCCGTTATTTAAGAACCAACAGAAGATGAGAAGTGTCACACAGCGGGAGCCTCCCTCCATGCCATCATGGATGCGGAGCGGCCCGGGGAGGAGAAGGGAAGAAGACGCCGCCAAGGAAGATGCCGGACGAGAACAAAGGAGGAAGAACCAGAAGAAGATGGAGGAAGAAACCAAAGGAAGATAGAAGATAGAAGAAAGAAGAAGCATTTAAATAAAGGAATTGTCAAAAACTGTCTCTTGTCATTTTTAACATTTTTGACAGTTTTTTTGTGAAATGGTAGGGGTACTTTTGTACCCCCTTACCATTTCACACAGGGGGGAGGGGTGGGATCTGGGGGTCTCCTTGTTAAAGGGGGCTTCTAGATTCCAATAAGCCCCCCACCCGCAGACCCCCCATAACCACCGGCAAGGGTTGTGGGGATGAGGCTCTTGTCCCCATCAACATGGGGACAAGGTGTTTTGGGGGCTACCCCAAAGCACCCTCCCAATGTTGAAGGCATGTGGCCTGGTACGGTTCAGGAGGGGGGGCGCTCTCTCATCCCCCTCTTTTCCTGCGGCCTGCCAGGTTACGTGCTCGGATAAGGGTCTGGTATGGATTTTTGGGAGGACCACACACCATTTTTTTTTAATTTTGGTGCAGGGTTCCCCTTAAAATCCATACCAGACCTAAAGGGTCTGGTATAGATTTTGAGGGTGACCCCACGCCATTTTTTTTTAAATTTTGGCCGGGGTTCCCCTTAATATCCATACCAGACCTGAAGGGCCTGGTATGGAATTTAGGGGGACTCCCACATCATTTTTTTTTTAAATTTTGGTTCGGGATTCCCCTGTGGGGAATTCCCATGCCGTTTTTATCAATGAACTTTTATGTGTATTGTCGGACCGGCAATTCATTAATAGCCGCAAGTAGTTTTAAATGACTTTTTTTCCTTTGAAATTTAATTTTGCTGTCAGACTGTTCTAAACACAGGAAGCATGCACCCCTTTACAGGCATACTATAGACACCCACCAGGTACAAAATTTAAAGGAATATTACACTTTTATTGTTTCACTTTAAGCATTATTAAAATCACTGTTCCCGAAAAAACGGCCGTTTTTAAAACTTTTTTTTGCATTGATCCATGTCCCCTGGGGCAGGACCCAGGTCCACAAACACTTTTTATGACAATAACTTGCATATAAGCCTTTAAAATTAGCACTTTTGATTATTCATGTTCGTGTCCCATAGACTTTAACGGTATTCGCGTGTTCGAACAAATTTTTTGCCTGTTCGCAAGTTCTGGTGCGAACCGAACAGGGGGGTGTTCGGCTCATCCCTCAGTGTGTTACTGCATGTTTAAGGCAGAATATTTCAGTGCGTAGTGCACATTTACCACAGTATATTGCAGTACGTCAGTGCAGTTTTACAGCAGTATATTGTAGTGTGTCAGTGGAGTGTGTCTCTGTAGTGAGTACTCAAGTTAAAGTGCACCAAACACTACTTTCTGTCGACTAAAGTGGATCCACGTACACATTTCCACATATTTGTTATATTTTGTTAATTACCCCCCCAACACGTCTGGGAGGCCAACAAGGAGAGTCAGATGTTCCCATGGCATTGTGAGAGGGCCAGCAGCGTATGTGTCCACAGGCAAAGGTGGACATGGTCCATCCAGGGACAGGGCATAATTTCCTCTGTTTAGTGATATTACCTGTGCCATTTAGTCACAGCATGCAGAGGAGGTGGTGGACTGGCCTACTAAACCATTATCATCCTTGATCACACAAGCAGAGACTAGTGCGCAGTAAACTAGAACTGCCAAAGTGGCTTATTCTGACACCTTGTCCACAGCTACTCCTGCCATAGCCTCAGCATCAGGTATTGAACACAACATCAGCCACTTGCTCCTTGATGATGCACAGCCATTACTTGATTCAGATCTTGGTTCTGAGTTTGAGGAAGGTAGGAACATGAGCCTACCGAGGGGGGAGGACACTAGTAAACTAAAAATTACCAGTCATGTCCCCCCAGCTGCAGCGTATTGCCAAATTGTCTCCAGTGATATTGAGGATGGAGGGGCTGATGGAGATGATGAGGTCACTGATGCGACTTGGATGCCGGATAGAGCAGAGGAGGAAAATGAGGGTGAGGCACAACTCAAAAGAGGCAGCCATCATGGAAGAGTAGAGAGCAGCCACCCTATTCCACCAGATTGTGGAGCTGTTATCTCCTGGCCCACTTCCCACAGCTCAGCTGTTTGGGCCTTTCTTAGCACATGTGCAGCCGATCGCACTGTTGCAATTTGCAAACTTTTCCTCAAGCACATCAAGCGTGGCAAAAACACCAGCCATTTGCTTGACAAAGCATTTAACCTCCCCCCACTCAGCCCAGTGGCAAGAGCATCCGGAAAGCTACACAAAAGGAATGCAATTCTGTTCCTCCTCACTCTTCACCTTTCCAGTCTACCCCTGCTATACCTCATGACCTTTTAGCAGCCTCAACTGACAGGGATGATGGTATAGCACAGGGTGTCCCAGGTCCTTGCAGCACATCTTCCAGTAGCACACCACCAGCTGTAGACAACAGCAGGCAAATTTTTGTGCCCTATCTACTGCAGCTAAAAAAATACAGTCACTGATACCCACATGCCCAGTCTCTAAAGTCTCTAAAATCAAGCTTGTCAAACCTGCTGGCTTTACAACTCCTGCCTTTCCATCTGATGGATTCTGCCACCTTCCATGAATTTGCGGAATGTGCTGTACCAAATTACAGGCTCCCAGTCACTATTTCTTTTCACATAAAGCTAATCTAGCTCTCTGCCATCATGTGGAAGGAAATGTTGTGGCATTGTTGGGTAAGGCAGTCAGCCGCAAGGTCCACGGTACTGCTGATATATGGTCCAGAAAGCATAGTCAGGGACTAAATATTTAGTTCACAGTACGCAGGGTAACTCTGCTTGCAACTTGGAAGGATGCAGGACAGGGCTCAGTGCTGCAGCTTGTTGTGCCGCCACATATCCGATCAGCTAGTGGTGGTTATGCAGGATTTGTCAGCTCCACCCTCTTTACTGAATTGTCCCATGAACTAAAAGTACCCCCTAAGCGTTTAAGAGGTTATTCAATGAGTCAGGCTGAAAGGTGCCATGCAGTGCTTCAGCTAGTCTGTCTAGGGCACAGGAACCACACCAGAGCAGAGATTCTGGCAGCTCTGCAGGGGCAGGCCCAGAGGTGGTTCTCGCCATGGCAGCTGGGGTGTACTCACTTTTGTTGCCAGCGGTTTAGACATTAATGGCTGTGTGTTGAGTTATTTTGAGGGTACAGCAAATTTAAACTGTTATACAAGCTGTATACTCACTACTTTACATTGTAGCAAAGTGTCATTTCTTCAGTGTTGTCACATGAAAAGATATAATAAAATATTAATGTACTCACTTTTGTGAGATACTGTACATGAACTCTCACAAATATAAATAAATTTGCAGCACTAAATCATATAAGGTGCTTATATGGTATACATAAATAAAAAGTCCCACATACTGTTAAATTGTCCAAGAACTATTGTATTCATCCCAAAGGTGTCAAGAGAAAATTGTCCACATTCACCACCACAGTGAGATATCATCAAACAGCAAACAGGCATTTACATCCAATAATCCGGCATCTATTACAGCTCCCTCAAGCCTCTACAGGTCTTGTCACCAATTTGTTTATCCTCCACTGGGGTAGTACTGCATACTTGTGCTCACCAGATAACGCCATACACCATGAGTAAGACCACACAGTCTTAGTGTAGTATTTACTAAAAGTCTACTCTACAAATTACAAACCATTTCTTTAAAAACAGCATATGTAATGGGCTAAAATGACAAGTAATGCCACTGTACACTTATAGAGGTCGCCCTGCCACAACCGAGATCGATATGCAGAGCTACGCACGTGACATCACTCTGCAGCATCGGTTGTGGGGGGTGCGATATGTAAGTGTACAGTGGCATTACTTTTTTTACCCTTTTGGCCCATCAGAGGAATATCTACATATGCAGTTTTTGAAATAGTGCTTTGTATTTTGTGGAGACCGCTTTTAATAAATACTATACTAATGCTGCGTACAAACGGTCGGAATTTCCGACAACAAATGTTCTATGTGAGCTTGTTGTTGGAAATTCCGATCGTGTGTATGCTCCATCGGAATTTCCGACAACAAATGTTTCGGAGCTGGTCCTCAAATTCTGAGCATGTGTAGACAATTCCGACACACAAAATTCCACGCATGCTCGGAATCAAGCAGAAGAGCCGCACTGGCTATTGAACTTAATTTTTCTCGACTCGTCGTACGTCTTGTACGTCACAGCGTTCTTGACGTTCGGAATGTCCGACAACATTTGTGTGACCGTGTGTATGCAAGACAAGTTTGAGCCAAGATCCATTGGAAAAAAATCCACGGTTTTGTTGTCGGAATGTCCGATCATCTGTACGTGGCATTAGACTGACATTTTACTCATGGTGTATGTGAACACAAGTACAGAGGAGGATAAACAAGTTGGTGAACAGACCTGTGGAGGCTTGAGGGAACTGTGATTGATGCCTGATTATTAAATGTGAATGCCTGTTTGCTGCTTATCATCTGGAAGCATATATTTGTGGTGAGTGCACATTGTGTCCATTTGATGAGAGGAAATTTACAGTTTCTTCAGTGGTAATACCTCACTGTGGTGGTGGATGTGAATTATTTTCTTTTGAATTCAATAGTTCTTGGACTATTTTATGGGGGACTTTATTTATTTATACCATGTATGTATTTTATATAATTTAGCGCTGCAAATTTATTTTATACTTACACAATTTTTTGCTACTACTACCACACCACCCCTACCCTAATTTCACTGGTCTTTATATTTGCTTGTTCAGATACCCTAAACAGATACCGCAATACTTTCTGTGTATGAAAATATTTGAATAGCTTTAATATAATAATAACAAAAAATTGAAATACAAGTTTGCAGCATGACTATTCAGATACACCATTCTCTGTAAGTGCTGGTATAGTTATGTGGTCAGTCTGATTTAGCAAAATAAACATCAATAAAATAAGATGCCACACGTTTTGAAGAAAAGCAATGAATTTATATATCCTAATCTTGATGAAAATGGAGAGATAGGTAATGGGGGTGTATGTGTGTGCACTGCATAGTTTGTGGTTCATGCCCATTTAAAAGTGTGTGTGTGTATACACATTATATAGTATATGTATACTTCACTTAGATATGTTATAAAAGACAACACAAATCCCTTTACACCTCATTTCTCACAGAAGCTTCTAAACTGGCTCACATTACTCTGCAGAAGAATCCTATATGCATGTCAGTATGATGGGGCTGAATTTTAAATTCCAAATGTATAACTTCTTGTTGAAAATTGTTTAGCTTAATGGCTTTGACTTAATATTGCAAACCAAGGAATCGGAGCCATAAATGTTCTCTTGTCTTTACTTCTGACTACAGTAACTGCTTAAAATTCCTCCTATTTTATTTCATGTCAGAGTCATTTGTTACTGTTGGATATAATAAAAAACCATCAATCCTTGAAGAATGGGGTGGGGATCTATGATTGAATACTGTGGTCCTGAAGCATAAAGTCAACTCCCTAAGTTTGTAGTCTATGGATTTATTTTTCTCTCTATTCAAAATTCATATAAAATGGATCACTGCCTGCTATACATAGGACAGCAATATTAAGTATACATGATTGCATAGCATTCATAATTCTGATCAAAAATGTTTTTGCATATATCAAACTGATATTTTATGTAATAGCATTGAATGATAAGCATATTTTTGCATGAAGCAATACATTTTAAAACTGGTGTATGTACACAGATGGGCATCGCAGATTAAGGACAGTAGCTTCTGTTTTATATTCTGGCAGCATTCTACCAGTATGAGGAAAGACAATTCTGTTTTATTTTTTAAGGCCACCTGCAGTTTGTGACCGAGTCCATCTCCTCTCCAGAATGCTGGAAGGGCAAAGGTAAAGATCTTTGTCATTCCTGTGGTGACAGCTTGTCTGAACAAGGTTGTTTAATTAGCAACCTGTCGTGCAATATGATGGAAGATGATGTTAAACCTTTCATTTTTTTTTCTCTTTTGGTCTACAGCAAATCGCTGACTTTCCCATCAGTTCAAAAACCCTTTGCAATACTCAGCTGTTTAATGGATATTATACATTTATTGTTCTCCAATGAAACATTTACTTTGTTTCCTGTCTCCACTAGTACTGTACAGAGCAAGAGGTTTGGAGCCTCAGCAGTCTAATGGCAGAGGTCATTTCCTCTCCTATATCTAGCCAAATTCTAAAGAAAAAACACTGATGTTAATATAATGTTCAGTTGTTCTACAAGCCATTGTAAATGTTGTTGTTTGTTCATATTTGAGTGCACATAGAAGTGTATCTAAAGTCCTAAACAGACTCTCCTTTCCCTTCAATTAAATTTGACACTTCTACGTCACTATGATTAAGCTGATACAAAATTCCTTTCCACACATACTTTTTTCCTTTTTTTTGTGTAAAAATTGTAAAGCAGTCCATATTTTACATTAACGTCCCATTTGTTATTGCTACTTACAGACCCAAAGCTGCGTATTTCCTTTTTTTAGCCTGAACATGTTCCTGATGTTATATAAATCACTTGCTGCAATACTAATTTATTGCTCATGTATTCATAATAGCTTGATTAGTGAGGAGTATAGGCTTGAGTAACGCTTTAAAACGAACACAAAAGTCATGCTGACCTGCTTAAAAGGAAAATGTCAGGATAGAAACTTGTTGAAGCTATCACTGCTGACTTGTCTTTCAAAAGTCCTTATGTGCATATATATTTATTTGTCACTGAATACATTACAATGGTCTTTTTTAATTTGACACTGTCACTGAAAAAGTTCTTGCAGTACAACTGATGGTTTGACTAGGTTCAAATTTGTGCATTGTGGGAACACGCACAAAACCGTGTGAATTTCTGCAACACACAAAAACATGCAGCCATTTTGCAGGGTTCAGTGGCACCCCCCATGGAACCCATTGGTGAGCCATCACAAAGTATCATACGTTTTGGTGCAGAGTGTTTTTTAAAAGGGCCATGTACTTCTTTTGTGTCAATTTTGCAAATAGGGCAGCCCATTGAAATGAATGGGCCACCCTAATTACAAAATTGTACAACAATGTGTTTGCTCCATTGTACCTGCATATATGTAAATGGAGCTTTAATTTAGACCCACTGTTCAAAAGAACCACCTAAAACATTTTTGCAGAATCTTGTTTTGCCCAGACACTTGACTGTGTCCATTTAGTATTTTACAGTATTGCTGCAAACATGTATTTATAACAAATAGAGAACTTTGAGTTTCAGTATTGTAAACAGTGTGTCCAATTCTTTTGATCTACTAACGACAAATAGGCTGTTCACTTTGCAAAGGAAGGTATATTTTGCAGGGTGAATTTTTTCCCCAGAGCTTAGTGATTGTGGTGAAATTTCACTGTGCAAAGAATATCCAATCACATGCAAGGAAAGAACAAAAAATGAATTTTTGCTTGCATATGATTGGATAATAAACATTTCCAGTGCATCGTTACATTTCTGTGGAAAATTAATTTGCAAAGTGCAACTTCATTGAAAAGTGAACAGACTTTATTTTTCTTTAGAAAATCATCCCTAATTTCTATTTCGACAGGTTGTATGTTTCCTGCCAGGGTGTATGAAGCTTTAGGGAGAAAGGAGGAAGAAAGTGGGCAGTCATGGTACCACTCCTTTTTAAGCTGTATCTCACGCTACAAATACAGAGCATCTGGCTTCACAACATGCAGGAAGTGGTATCACAGATACCACAAGGACCCTGCAAGATGTCTACTGTACTTAAAATGTTTATAGTTTCTCCAGGTTGTAACTATACCCAAGTGAAAGTTTAAATAAGAGTCACATCCTCCTGTCTAATTTTATTATTTCACATTTACTTTCAAACTCCTCAAAATGTATAGCAGTATAAGAAACTCATTAAAGCAGTCTGTAAGTGCCTGAATTTTAGCTAGTATCAGCTTTTTTGTGGTCCATGTACATCATGGTTGGAATGTAAGAGTAAGCAGCAACACAAATATAAATCCTGTTCATGTGCTGAGAAAAAGCATGCTGACTGGCAGAGGAAGCAGAGTGACAGAGAGATGAGCTCATAGCATTGCTGATTTTCCTTTCATTAACCAGTCATAGGTTTGGGCAGGTCCAGGACAGCCTGGGTTTATATCAAGTAGGTTGAATGTTGCTGGCCATCAGACCAAGGATATTAATTGACTGAAAAAAACATTGCATAGGAAATCTCTGGAATGAAGGTGAATAGTGTAGCAGAAGCTGGTTTTGTGATTTAATTAACAAGGATATCAAACAACCAGGGACATGGTCGAGGAACATCGGACATCGAACAACCAGAAAGCAGGAAATAGACCAGGCTATGGAATGCAGAGCAGAGCCAACCGGAAATGACGTCAGTGCTGAAAATCAGAAGGGGCATGGCTACACGTTTCTGAGCTGCCCCTCTCCTTTGTCAAGTCTTTGTCAAGATGATTTTTGTTTTTATCTATTAAAGGTTTTGTGCATTATGACACTCAGATTAGCACCCTCTGTTGATTCATTTATCATGTTATTTGGCTGTGATTTTATAAAATGTTGGCATTGTTTGATTTTATTATCTTCATTTTATTATTCTTGATTTTTTTTCATTGTTGTTTGGAAGTATTATATTCATTTGATTTACCAAGCTGTCTCCTGTTACTATGCTGTTATTTAAATGAATGGCATATGTGCCCCCCCTCCATTGGCCATAGAGAACTCTTTATAAGACATTTATAGTTTGTTCACATCAGGCTTGAGAAAGAGGGTACCTTGGTAATGCGTTGCCTGTGTCTGTGTAGGAGATAGCATACCCAGGAGTGGCCGCTGAGCTTTTTGACAGCCTGGACCTCCACTGCCTGCTAGTGAGGACAATTGCAAATGTGTATTTGTGCTGTGCCTGCTGCTTCCTGCTGTCTGCACCCGATTGTCATGAAATGGGAGCTGAAAGCTAGCCTTACATCATGAGTGGAAGATACAACTTTACTTCCAGGAACCTGCCTCCTTTTTTGTGGTTAGTGGCTACTTTGTTTTAATAAATATACTACTGAATGTAGTGTTCTGTGTGTTTATATCTCCCCTGAGTGGCCATGGATATGTTAATCAAGCTGGATATTAATACATGATGAATAGACAGCTTTCTTATGGGACTTGTCAAGTTTTTATGGCCATTCAGAGTGTTTTAATTACAGTGTGCTGCTGGTTTGTGAGTGCACAGAAGCTACAAGCTTTGAAACTAGTATGTATTGAAGACTTTATTACAGATGGAAAGTGGGTTCTGCACCTTTGTGTTTTTCATTTTTGAAGCTTTATGCTTAAACAGATCTTTGGAATATGAGGCACCACTGACCGCCAAGGGTCTTTTAGCAATGGACAAAAAACGTAAACTGAAAGTCTGTGTACTAA
This sequence comes from Aquarana catesbeiana, assembly GCF_042186555.1. Classification (NCBI taxonomy): domain Eukaryota; kingdom Metazoa; phylum Chordata; class Amphibia; order Anura; family Ranidae; genus Aquarana; species Aquarana catesbeiana. The sequence goes on along the minus strand of NC_133328.1, from coordinate 333,882,214 downwards.
TCTGCTAGAGAGAGAGCTTGGGTCTTTTACAAGCCCATCATTTTTTAGCAACAGCATCCTATGTGTGTTTCTTTACATGCTTCCCCTGTTTTTTTCCCCCCATGTACAACATACTGGTGAATTTTGAGGCTGAGAACAATATGCTGAGAATGTATATGCTGTCATGATCAGAGGAAAAAAAAGGTATCTGCATCACAAGTCTATAAACGAATGCCTCGTGCACACGATCGGACATTCTGACAACAACATCCATGTTTTTTTTCCGACGGATGTTGGCTCAAACTTGTCTTGCATACACACGGTCACACAACATTGGTTTCGAATGCCGAACATCAAGAACACGGTGACGTACAACACGTACGACGAGCCGAGAAAAATTAAGTTCAATAGCCTGTGCTACTCTTCTGCTTGATTCCGAGCATGCGTGACACTTTGTGCATCGGAATTGTGTACACACGATCGGAATTTACAAGAACGGATTTTGTTGCCGGAAAATTTAAGAACCAGATCTCAAATTTTGTGTGACGGAAATTCCGATGGAAACTGTCTGATGGAGCCTACACACTGTCGGAATTTCCAACAAAAGGCTCCCATCGAACATTTTCAGTCGGAAAATCTGACTGTGTGTATGGGGCATTAAAGTCCACTTTATTATCAACAAAACACAAAAGAACAGGCTTTGTCTTCAAGCTTCGATGAAAACCACACAGTCACTTCCCTTTAACAGCACCAGTCTTTATACACAGGAGCCTGCAAAACATTGCACCCACAATTAGGGATGAGCTTTAAGTTCGAGTTGAGCTCATGTTCGACTCGAACATCAGCTGTTCGCAAGTTCGCCAAACAGCGAACAATTTGGGGTGTTCGCGGCAAATTCGGAAGCCGCGGAACACCCTTTAAATGTCTATGGGAGAAATCAAAAGTGCTAATTTTAAAGGCATGGTATTGTCATAAAAAGTGTTTGGGGACTTGGGTCCTGCCCCAGGGGACATGGATCAATGCAAAAAAAAGTTTTAAAAATGGATGTTTTTTTGGGAGCAGTGATTTTAATAATGCTTAATGTGAAACAATAAAAGTGTAATATTCCTTTAAATTTCATACCTGGGGGGTGTCTATTGTATGCCTGTAAAGGGGCGCATGTTTCCCGTGTTTAGAACAGTCTGACAGCAAAATGACATTTCAAAGGAAAAAAAGTCATTTAAAAGTACTTGCGGCTATATGAATTGTCGGTCTGACAATACACATATAAGTTCATTGATAAAAACAGCATGGGATTTCCCCACAGGGGAACCCCGAACCAAAATTAAAAAAAAATGCCGTGGGGGTCCCCCTAAATTCCATACCAGGCCCTTCAGGTCTGATATGGATATTAAGGGGAACCCCGCACCAAAATAAATAAAAAGGTGTGGAGGTCCCCCTCAAAATCCATACCAGACCTTTCAGGTCTGGTATGGATTTTAAGGGGAACCCCGTGCCAAAATTTAAAAAAAATGGCGTGGGGTCCCCCCAAAAATCCATACCAGACCCTTATCCAAGCACGCAACCTGGCAGGCCACAGGAAAAGAGGGGGGTGCCCCCCTCCTGAAACGTACCAGGCCACATGCCCTCAACATTGGGAGGGTGCTTTGGGGTCCCCCCAAAGCACCTTGTCCCCATGTTGATGAGGACAAGGGCCTCATCCCCACAACCCTTGCCTGGTGGTTGTGGGGGTCTGTGGGCGGGGGACTTATCGGAATCTGGAAGCCCCCTTTAACAAGGGAACCCCCAGGTCCCGCCCCCCATGTGAAATGGTAAGGGTTGCACCCCTACCATTTCACAAAAAAAGTGTCAAAAATATTAAAAATGACAAGAGACAGTTTTTGACAATTCCTTTATTTAAATGCTTCTTCTTTCCATCTTCTTTCTTCTATCTTCTTTCTTCTATCTTCCTTCAGTTTCTTCCCCTTCTTCTGGTTCTTCCACCGGTGTTCTCGTCTGGCATCTCCCTCCGCGACATCTTCTACCCTTCTTCGTTCACGGGCTGCTCCGCATCCATGATGGGAGGCTCCCACTGTGTGACGCTTCTCCTCTTCTTATGGTTCTTAAATAACGGAGGGCGGGGCCACCCAGGGACCCTGCCACCCTCTGACGCACGGGGACTTGACAGGGACTTCCCTGAGGCTTTCCCCGTGATGTCAGAGGGGGCAGGGTCACCCGTTACATAATGGGTAACCCCGCCCCCTCTGGCGTCACTGGGAAACCCTCAGGGAATGCCCCGTCAAGTCCCCGTGCGTCAGAGGGGAGCAGGGTCACCAGGTGGCCCTGCCCTCCATTATTTAAGAACCGTCAGAAGACGAGAAGCGTCACACAGTGGGAGCCTCCCATCATGGATGTGGAGTGGCCCGAGAACGAAGAAGGGAAGAAGACACCGCGGAGGAAGATGCCGGACGAGAACACTGGAGAAAGAACCAGAAGAAGAAGAAGATGGAGGAAGAAACCGAAGGAAGATAGAAGAAAGAAGATAGGAGAAAGAAGATGGAAAGAAGAAGCATTTAAATAAAGGAATTGTCAAAAACTGTCTCTTGTCATTTTTAACATTTTTGACACTTTTTTGTGAAATGGTAGGGGTACTTTTGTACCCCCTTACCATTTCACACGGGGGGGCGGGATCTGGGGGTCCTCTTGTTAAAGGGGGCTTCCAGATTCCGATAACCCCCCCGCCCACAGATCCCCACAACCACCGGGCAAGGGTTGTGGGGATGAGGCCCTTGTCCTCATCAACATGGGGACAATGTGCTTTGGGGGGACCCCAAAGCACCCTCCCAATGTTGAGGGCATGTGGCCTGGTATGGTTCAGGAGGGGGGTTTTCTCATCCCCCCTCTTTTCCTGTGGCCTGCCAGGTTGCGTGCTCGGATAAGGGTCTGGTATGTATTTTTGGGGGGACCCACGCCATTTTTTTTTTTAATTTTGGTGCAGGGTTCCCCTTAAAATCCATACCAGACCTGAAGGGTCTGGTATGGATTTTGAGGAGGACCCCCACATCCTTTTTTTTTTTTTGGCACGGGGTTCCCCTTAATATCCATACCAGACCTGAAGCCATTTTTTTAAAAATTTGGGTCAGGGTTCCCCTGTGGGGAAATCCCATGCTGTTTTTATCAATGAACTTATATGTGTATTGTCGGACCGACAATTCATATAGCCGCGAGTACTTTTAAATGACTTTTTTTCCTTTGAAATGTCATTTTGCTGTCAGACTGTTCTAAACACGGGAAACATGCGCCCCTTTACAGGCATACTATAGACACCCCCCAGGTATGAAATTTGAAGGAATATTACACTTTTATTGTTTCACTTTAAGTATTTTTAAAATCTCTGCTCCCGAAAAAACGTCAATTTTTAAAACTTTTTTTTGCATTGATCCATGTCCCCTGGGGCAGGACCCAGGTCCCCAAACACTTTTTATGACAATAACTTGCATATAAGCCTTTAAAATTAGCACTTTTGATTATTCATGTTCGAGTCCCATAGACTTTAACGGTGTTCGTGTGTTTGAACAAATTTTTTGCCTGTTCACATGTTCTGGTGCAAACCGAACAGGGGGGTGTTCGGCTCATCCCTACCCACAATCAATGGGTTGTCAGTGCAGTGTCAGGCCCATGCAGACTCTGCCTATACCTCCGTAGGAGCTGTCAGTTACTGAGCTGCAGGAAGTGTCAATGATCTATAAGGGCAACATCCATCTGCAGCAATGGAAGATGGGACTTATAGTTTATTCATTTACAGATCACTGCAAATGAATGATGCAGCTGTGCAGGTGAAACCCACACAGTTGCACCAATTTAAATGTGACAGGAGCTGCAGAGGAGGGAGTGGAACCTCGGCTGCCATCACAGGGGTGGTAAGGGGGGATGAGGGAGACCTAAATATGGGTGTAATGAGTAACACTGATCTAAATGAAACTAATACCCCGTACACAAGATCAGACTTTCCGACAACAAAACCGTGGATTTTTGTTTGAAGGATGTTGGCTCCAACTAGTCTTGCATACAAACGGTCACACAAATGTTGGCCAATTACGAACGTAGTGACGTACAAGACGTATGTGATATCTCCATTACGAATGCTAGTTTTACAAGGCCGAGCGCTTCCGGCTCGTACTTGATTCTGAGCATGCACGGACTTTTGTCCGACGGACTTGTGTACACACGATTGGAAAGTCTGACAGCAAACATTTGTTGGCGGAAAATTTGAGAACCTGCTAGCCAACATTTGTTGGCAAAAAGTCTGACAACAAATGTCCGATGGAGCATACACATGGTCGGACTTACCGCCAACAAGCTCACATCCAACATTTCCCGTTGAAAAATCTGATCGTGTGTACGCGGCATTACAGTGCCGTTCTAAACTGAGACCTAGATCTCCCTGCTATTTGCAGTGAAGGAAGCTGGCATCAGTGCACATCAGAGTTGTGAGAGCATTATCAAAGAAAAAAACACTCACTAACTAAACCAGTAAACCGATAACTAATTGGTATACTAGAGGAAAAAGATAGGAAAATGTCAGCAGTTTAGGTAATCTGTTAATAATAATCTTTATAATGAGCAGCTAACAAAGGATGTTCCAAATCTGCAGCAGTGATCAGCACCGCCCTGCCTGCTAAAGAAATTTAAGTAAAATTATTTCACATTTATATATTTCAGTAGTCTGTTTAGATGTATGGTTGAAGTTTCCCTTTAAGCTTTAAAATTGAAAAGTTGCTCAGGTTCTTACTGAGCATACACAATTCTGGAACAGTTAATATGCAATTACCTGACTAAATAAAGGCTAAAATCCAAATAAATGAAGATTTATGTTCTTTGTTTTATTTTCTAAGTCTGATAATAATACTAAAACAAATGTAAATGGTTTGCTGTGCCTTCAAGGCTGTGTAATTGATTCACCTATGACTCTTAATATTATGTTGGAAACAATCAATACTGAACGGTTTACATTAAAAAAAAACAAAAAAAGTATGTCAGAGTAAAGCTTTTTAGAAATGGAACAACTCAATATGCTTTCACATTCAAGCAATTAGTAGATGAAGCAGATGTTTCTAAACTTAATCTGAAAGCAATCTTCAAGACACACACTGTAACAGTACAATAGCTGCTCCTAGACTGATGATTAATCATAATCTTACCGTTTTGTCCCTGTACAGTTTCAGTAATATGAAATGTTATCCTCTTGCAGAACTATCAAGAATATGCATACCCAGTTATTGTAATGTTCTTATCTTCCATATTAAGCAACATGAAAAAATACAAATTAATAAACCCAACATATTTTTAATATTTACTGCCAAAATATGAAATATAAAAATGAAATAAAAAATATCTATTATGATATGAAAGAGAAACGATGTATACAATGAACTTTTTTGTTGTCACTTATTTGTGTGCAAATTGTGTTTTTTTCTTTTGTTTTGTTTTTTGCTGCAAAGTTCCATCTATTTTTTGCATGATTATTATGTTTAAAAAGGTTCTCTGTTCTTTTCCCAAAAAGGACACAAAATAAAGAGTGAAATAAATAAGCACAGGTGGGGTGGAAAGTAAGCTGAGTTGGACTCTTCACATAAAATAAGATCTGACCAACTTAATCTTATCCCCTGTGAACTTAAACCCAGAACATAAATGCTTAAAATTCAGCACCACAACATTCATACATCTGAGGGGTCCCAAGAAGCATGATAAAGGTGAATCCAATACAACTTACCTTGTTAAGTGTTCCTTATGAAAACAGCTTGCAGATTTAGTTAAACAACCGCAAGACACTCATTTCATTACTTCGAAAAAAAGTCAAAATAATCGCCTTAGAAAAAAAAGCAAGTGTTTTACACCAACTGCATACAGCTGAACTAAAAAAAAAAACTGATTAACTAATCAATATGAGCAGCTTTAAAATGTTTTGACAAATAAAATATTTTTATGGTAATTTGAACACATACTATATATAAATAATACGTAGATACATATGAAGTTTAAAGAGACCCTGTAGTTTAAAAAAAAAGCTCCCTGCAATGGACACTTATGAATACTGCTATAAATAATACTTAACCAATTAATAATATACTGTGTTAGTATTGTGGAAATAGGAAGTGGGCATATGCATGTGTAGAATGCAATCTCCTTCAAGCTAACATCCAGTCAACCTTGGTCCAGTTTCAGGGAATGAAGCATTTATTGGATCCCAGCAACAGATGAAAAGTACTAGTACAGTATATGTGAAATAATACAATAACCAAAAGCCTTGTGTATACCCAATGCCTTTGTCATATCTCAGCGAAATTAACCTTCACTAATATACATCTCCCCATTCATTATAATAGCTAGTAATTTTTATGTTTGACAAACAATGCTCCTTGGCCTAGGACAGATGCCTCAGGTACTCCTTGTAGTGTTCAAGGTAATATTGCATTCTATACCACCCTTGTACATAAGTTACTTTTGAAATGTCATTTACCATAAACAAGTACCCTGTGAATATTTAAGACCCCTCATGTCTGTTTACCATATTTGAATTACTTGAATAGAATTAGCAGTATAAAGAGTCTGCCAATTCTATTCTGTCAGTCCTGATAATTTTTCTTTTATTGTGTAACAGAAGTTTCTGCCAAACTGTCCGCTCTCCAATGGGAGGCAAGTCTAAACTCTGATGTCTTCAAGCACTACAACCTCTGGAAACATTTTCAGCATTCAGTACTTTTATGAGTGTTGGATATCCGTGTCCCCTGTCCTGCTCGGGGGTTCCATCTGCTATATACAGTGACACCCAACACAGTCAGAAGACTCTGCTGGAGGCTGTAGCAATTAGGGCCCTTTAGGACTTAAGCCTGGTGCACACAATTGGATTTTCCAATGGGAGTTGTGTGATGACAGGCTGTTTGCAGAAAATCCGTTTGTACACTCCATCAGACAATTGTTGGCCAATTTTCTGTGGACAAATGTTGGATGGCAGGTTTATAAATTTTACGCGGACAGCGTTCTGTTGATGGATTTTCCAAGCATGTGTACACAAGTCCGTCGGACAAAAGTTCAAAGTACAAACACGCATGCTCAGAAGCAAGGATGAGCCAGAAGCGTTCGTAATGGAGAATTAACATTCATGACGCTGCAAATTATGAAATCTGGAAATGCAGCACACATTCTCTTCTTCTTTAATGGGATAATAATGAAGCTGCTTTACTAGTGATACTAATAGAGTTATGGCAAACAAATTTTCAAAGGCTTTTTTTTTTTCTAGTGATATCAAGAATAATATTATTATGCTTGTTATTTTATTTTTTTTGGTGCAAGTTACCACAACACCATTATCCCGTAGTTTTTAAGACCAAAGATACAAACTATGTTGGTGTCCCTTGTTAATTTTACATTGTATTTTTTAAAATGTAACTGCCTACTCCCAAACTGTCATTTGAAGTAAAACACATAGCCAAGTATTATTCGCTACAATTTTTTTATTGTTCACTAAAAAAAGAAAACAAATAAAATTAGACATGCTATCTGCCAATAGAACTTAACCAAAAAGTGCATTCTATGTATGCAAAAATATAGAAAATATAACAAATCAAATCATTATTATTCAACCAAAAATAAAATAAAAGCTCCATGCATGTGTCCTGCTTCTTAACCACCTCAATACAGTGCACTTACACCCCCTTCCTGCCCAAACCAATTTTCAGCTTTCAGCGCTCTCACACTTTGAATGACAATTACACAGTCATACAACACTGTACCCATATGAAATTTGGGTCCTTTTTTCACACAAATAGAGCTTTCTTTTGGTGGTATTTAATCACTAATGGGTTTATTATTTTTTGTGCTATAAATAAAAAAGTCCGTAAATTTTGTGAAAAAAATGCCCTTTTCTTTGTTTCTGTCATAAAATTTTGCAAATTAGTCATTTTTCTTCATAAATTTTGGCCAAAATTTATACTGCTACATATCTTCGCTAAAAATAACCCAAACAAGTGTAAATTATTTGGTCTTTGTGAAAGTTATAAAGTCTACAAACTATGGTGCCAATCACTGAAAATTGATCACATCTGATCACACTTGATGTACTGAAGGCCTATCTCATTTTATGAGACACTAACAAGTCAGGAAAGTACAAATACCCCCCAAATGACTCCTTTTTAGAAAGTAGACATTCCAAGGTATTAAGTAAGTAGCATGGTGAGTTTTTTTAAGTTGCAATTTTTTCTCACAATTCTTTGCAAAATTAAGATTTTTTTTTTTTTTTTTACAAAATTGTCATATTAACGGGTTATTTCTCTCACAGAGTATATGCATACAACAAATTACACCCCAAAATACATTCTGCTACTCTTCCCAAGTATGGTGATACCACATGTGTAAGACTTTTACACAGCCTGGCCACATACAAAGGCCCCACATTGAAGTAGCATCTTCAGGTGTTCTACAAGCATTAATGACACATCTCATTTCTCAACCACCTATTACAATTTTGAAGGCCCTGGAGCACCAGGACAATGGAATTGCCCCCAAAATGACCCCATTATAGAAAGCAAACATCCCAATGTATAATGTATGAGGCATAATGTGTCTTTTGAATGGTTCATTTTTTTCCAGAAGTTTTTGAAAAATGTGGAAAAAAAATTAAAACGCATTTTTTTTACACAAAGTTGTCCATTTATCAGATATTTCCAACACATAGCACGTACATAGCAAAGATGACACCCCAAAATACATTCTGCTACTCCTCCTGAGTATGGCGATACCACATGTGTGAGACTTTTTTACGCAGCCTGACCACATACAAAGGCTCCACATTGAAGTAGCATCTTCAGGCGTTCTACGAGCACACATCTCATTTCTCAACCACCTATTACACTTTTGAAGAATTGCCCCCAAAATGACCCCATTTTGGAAAGCAAACTCCCCAATGTATAATCTATGTGGCATAATGAGTCTTTTGAACGGTTCATTTTTTTCCAGAAGTTTGTGGGAAGAAAATGAAAACGCATTTTTTTACACAAAGTTGACCATTTATCAGATATTTCCAACACATAGCATGTACATAGCAAAGATGACACCCCAAAATACATCCTGCTACTCCTCCTGAGTATGGTGATACCACATGTGTGAGTCTTTTACACAGCCTGGCCACATACAGAGGCCCAACATCCAAGTAGCACCATCAGGCATTCTAGGAGCATAAATGACATATATAATTTCCTGGCAACCTATCATCTTTGATGGCTCTTCATATTTCTAACACATAGCATGTACATACCAAGAATTACAATCCAAAATAAATTCTATTGCGGAAAGGGTAAAAAAAAGTATTACCTGTGCTTTTATTAGTATCCACAGAGGAGAGAACTGGTCCAGACAGCAGACAGGGATGTAATTAGTGACAGCAATAGTAATTATCCAGGCAGCAGGCATTAATATTGTCTATAGTCAGCACAAGGATATTGTCAGCACAGCACAGTCCATAGAAATTGTCCAGGTAGAGACAGCCAGCACAGCCATAATATTGGTCCTGGTACACTGTTACCTGCAGACACTCATTGTACCACTCTCCAGCCCTTCATAAACATACTGCTTCTTGTTACAGCTAATTATTTGCATAATCCAAGTAGAGGTATGGTCCGTTCATGCTGCAGGCAGAGGCATGATGGCAGTAAGTCAGCAGCAGGCTGAGGGCCGCAATCAGGTAAGACCTGTGCACAGGGGCACAGGGGTAGAGGCTTCGACCCACCCAAATCTCTATGAAGCCTCTGGACTCCAGACCCTAATCTGGAAATTCCGAAACCCGGAGAAAACAAAAAAAATGTTTTCTCCATCCGGAAAAACAATTCTGGAGCCCCTCACATATGTGAGACCCCTGTGTACTACAGTAGCAGGGCAACAGATCAGTCCAAGCGGTAGGCAAAAGCATAGTCCATAAAACAGGTCAGGGTCAGTTTACATGCAAGCAGTCCAAGCGGTAGGCAGTAGCGTAGTTGATAAAGCAGGCCAGGGTCAGTTCATGTGAAGGCAGTCCAAATGGTGGGCAGAGGCATAGTCACAAAACAGGCCAGGGTCAGTTCACGTGGAAGCAGTCCAAACGGTAGGCAGAGGCATAGTCAAAAAACAGGCCAGGGTCAGTTCACGTGGAAGGCAGTGACATGGTTATTTGGGGAAGCATGGAAAATGGTCAGCACAGATGATGAAAATGGGGAAATGGTTAAAAATATGGGCTAATATTTTAGGGATGTATGATAAAGTTGGAAGCATTCACCAATGCATAGGCCAGGTTGGGAGGGACACTGGGGACAATGGTAGCTGGTATCTTTTCAAAATCCTCTTTTGGTGCACATGTGACTTTTTTTGCCATCTTCAGCCTGCTTCAGATGGTGGAATGTTGAAGGGGAAGTGGCGCTCATGAAGTCGACAAACAGCCTCAGAGCGAAGGTCTTCTGGGGGAGTCTTTGGTGATAGATGAGGGACGTAACAACTTCTTCTATGAATTGTAGGAAGGGGGCGGGGCTTTTTGTGGATTTGGTGTAGACTACATAGGAATTATAAACAGCCAAATGGATGAAATAAATTGCTACCTTCTTGTACCGGACCTCCTTATCGACAAATAGGGCTGAATCATTTGATCATTGAAATCCAGCCCCCATGTAGAGATTATAATCTTGGACACATACTGGCTTTTCAATGGGACCTCGTCTTCTTTGAACCTCAATTGTAGTGTCGTCATGGATGGTGGACATCATGTGCACGTCCCTTTTATCCTTCCACCTCAAGGCCAGCACTTCGTTGCATCTCAATGCTGCTCTTTCCCCCCTTCGCAGCTTTTTGTTTGCTAGAGATTGTGGGAAGTTCTTCCTATTTTTTATGGAGGTTCCGCAGGCCAGGGTTTTTGCAATGTATAGGTGTTTGAAAAGGGGCAGGCCAGTGTAGAAATTGTCAAGGTATATGTGATATCCTTTGTTCAGAAGTGGGTATGCCAAGTCCCATACAATCTTTCCAGTTGTGCCTATGTAGGCCAGGCACTCAGGGGGCTGGAGCTGGAAATCTTTTCCTTCATATATGCGGAACGCATACAAATATCCTGTGGCTCTCTCACAGAGCTTGTATAATTTTACTCTGTATCTGGCCCTTTTGCAAGGAATATATTGCTTTATTCCTAGCCGGCCTGAAAAGGGTACCAGGGACTCATCGACACATATATTCTGATCGGGAACATAGAGTTCTGCAAATTGTTGGGAAAAGAAATTTATCAGTGGGCAAAGTTTATATAATTTGTCGTAATTTGGATGATTGCGGGGAGGGCACTGGGTGTTGTCACTAAAATGAAGAAAGCGCATTATCATTTCGTATCGGGACCTGGCCATTAAGGCAGAATAAATGGGCATGTTGTGGATGGGGTTGGTGGACCAATAGGCATGTCCTTCATTTTTTTTTGTAAGCCCTATGTTTAGGGTGAGGCCCATAAACAATTTGAACTCCTCCAAATTCAGATCTCTCCACTCAAACAGACGGGCATAGGATGATTGGGGGTTGTTGGTAAAATACTGCTGGGCATATAAATTTGTTTGGTCCACAATGAATTGCAGCAAAGTGTCGGGCAAAAACAAATAAAAAAAATCAATTGCTGTGAAATTTTGGGTGTTGGCCTGCACACCTGGCTGTGCTGTGAAAGGGGGAATAATTGGTGATCCTGAGTCAGATGGCAGCCATGTTGGATTGGCAAGACCATCTGGCATATATGTAGAGGCCCTGGCTCTTGGGGGACGTGACACTCCAGTAGTTGGGGGATTTTAATTTCCTGTATCAGTACTCAGGCATGGTGTGGCAGCACTGGTACTGGGTCTGTGCATTTGTTCCTGGGGCCTATCGCAGGCGGCAGTGCTGGTACTGGGCATTTGTTCCCTGGGCCTATCGCTGGCGGCAGCGCTGGTACTGGGCCTGGGAATTTTTTTTTTCCAGCAGTTTTTATTGAAAAGAATGCAGATTACAAAGAATAATACAACGTAACATGTAGCCATGTGGCTATGTAACACAGCAATAACAAAAATGTTGGTGTACTTTCACAATGTGAGGTTGAATAGGTAGTGATAAAATAAACATGAACGGAAATAAGATACAAGATGACACAGCTATGCTTACAACGTTCTATGGGAGTCTATGATACTCCAGTGAGATTGTACTAGCCCCTCAGACAAGCACTGCTTAAGAATCCGTGATGGGATGTATCTAGAGGTTACATCTTAGAAACAGGTATCTCTTCTCTGGCACACGCACCCCCAACGGGAGCTAACTGTGCGTGGGCAATACTTGTAACCATTTGGCTTAGGAAATGTAGGTCTTTCGGTGATATAACCGTCATGACAACCATAGTCTTTGTCGCTGAAGGTGAGTATAATGTTGCTCATTAGATATAATCTGTCTGTTGGATTGACTGTATATGTGGATGGGATGGGCAAGAATGGGGGGAGAAATGGGGGAGGGGGGGAGGGTGGGCTTGGTTGAGGCTAAGGTGTGTTTGAGAGGTGGCTCAAGAGACCCCCTCAGGTCAAACTATATAGGTTTGGACATGATGTTGGTGTATTCAGTTGTTCCTTTGAAATGTAGCCAACATGACCATGTTTTCTGAAATTTGTTTGTTATATCTTCTGTTTGATGAATTAGGTCCTCCATTTCCGCTATCTTCCCTACTCTGCGGAGCCATTCAGATATACTGGGGGGAGAGGTTGAACGCCAATGCATGGGTATGCAGAGTTTAGCTGCATTTATGACGTGCAGGGTTAGGGATTTTTTATATGCCGATTGTGGTATGGACGTATGGTGCAGGAGATATTGGGCTGGTGTGATGTCTTGGGTATATGTCGTGATCTGTGTGGTGAGGCGATGAACTTCGTTCCAATAAGGTTGGATTAGGGGGCATTCCCACCATATATGGAGTAAAGAGCCGTAAGCGGAACTGCATCTCCAACAAAGTGGGGGAAGATTAGGGTGGAATTTGTGTATTTTATCTGGGGTTCTATACCATCTGGAGTATAATTTATACCTATTTTCTTGTGCAGAAACATTCAGGGAGCCTTTATGAATGTGTGTGAAGATGTTGTGCCAATCCTCCTGTGTGAAGTTCTTAGCTAATTCTCTTTCCCATTTTAAGCATGTAGCATCTTCTTTGGTAGGTGACTCGGGGAACAACATAGTGTATATTTCAGATATAATGTGTCATTGAGGTTCTTGTTTGGAGCAAAGGGTTTCGAATGGCGTGTGATCTCTGTACCAATGAGCTTGTGTTTGTGTGTTTTGTAAAAATGTCTTATTTGGAGATATTTGTAGAAAGGAATGTCTGCGTTGGGGAGATGTTTTAAGACTTCTTGGAAGGATAGCAACTTTCCGTTATTGTAGAAAGCTTTTGCTCTGATGGAACACCTTATTGTTTGACATGTGTCGACAAGGGTGCAATACCCAGGAGAAGTCCGGGTTCTGATCTATTGGGGTTTGCGGGCCCAGTGTGGAGGCAATGTTCAGTTTCTTGCAAACCGTTTGAAAGACCTGTAACGTAGGGCCCGATAGAGGGTGTGATTTGTGTTCTTGTGGTACCCTGCGAATGTCTATCTATGGTAGGTGATGGATAGGTAGGGGGGAGAACACTTCCTCAGCACCTATCCATGCTTTGGTCTTGGAATGCACATGCCAATCTAGTATTCTGGCTAGATGACAGGACCAATAATACTTTTGCATAACAGGGAGGCCTATTCCCCCTTTTAATTTTGGGGTTACAAGTTTTTTCCAACTTACCCTCGCTGGTTTATCGGCTGGGCCTGGGAATTTGTTCTTGGGGCCTATTGCTGGCGGCAGCGCTGATACTAGGCCTTGGAATATAATCCTGGTTTCCAGAGTGCCGTGCCCTTTTAGGAGGGACCCATTCTTCCACTGAATCATTTGCCGATTCACTATTCGGTTCAAATGCCGAATTTGATTCGGGATCAGAATTAGAATCTGATGAGAACTCCCCGTTGCTCTTATCAGTCATGGAGAGGATCTGGAATGCCTCCTCACTGGTATATAATCTTTTGGACATGACGCTGATGGCTGTGTGGCAGGTGGCAGGTGGCAGGTGACGGTCACTGATGGGCTGTGAGATGGGTGGCAGGTGACGTTCACTGATAGGTGATGACGGTGTGACAGGCGATGGTCACTGATGGGTGACAGGCCACGGATGGTGACGGTCACTGACGGGTGATGGTCACAGACGAGTGACAGGCCACGGTTACTGATGGGTAAATGGTGCACCGCTGATGGTCACTGATGGTTGATGGGTAATGGCTGACGGTCACTGATGGGTGATGGGTAATGGCTGACGTCACTGATGGGTTCCTGGCCAACACCCTTCGGACAAAAGTCCGAGGTTTTGTCTGCGAAAAATCTGATCGTGTGTACAAGTCTTTACACTTGGGGGCATTAAAGATGTGCTGTTGAGCTGCATTTTTAGCACTCACAATTGCCTCACCTAAGCTTCAAAATCAGTGGACACAGATGTTCACATGCAGCTATCGATTGCAAAACTATTGATCCTATCACATACGGTAGACAGGAGCTCCACCAAACGCAACCTATTTAAGGAAATGGGAAAGTGGTACAAACACCCCACAACCCAAAATGCATGCAGTTGTGCTGTTAAAACAAGTGATGAGGAAATGTCACAAGGCCTCTGAAAACCAATATGAATATGGTCACTTTTCAGAGGTGTGCCAGTTTAGACAGTAGAATTTGGACTTACCTCACACCTATGAGGTAAGACTCAGAGTCTTCTATTTCAGGGAGCTTTAACCCTTTAGCTTACATGGAAGTAAGGCCTGCTTCAGATTAAGAACACTTCCAGCTAGCTAGGTCAGTAAGCCTTATGTCCATTGCTTTCTGGTATGAGCTCCTGATCACTTCAGCAACCATAAACTCATACCAGAGGTTTTTTTTTATTATACTCTACCTAGTAAAACAAACAGCTGTGATCAAAGCTATTCAGTCAAAAAAGTGAAAACTGTTGTGTCTTCTGTGATCACTGCTTCTCTCCCCCACGTTTGAGGCCTCCCATCTCCCATGTCCTTCAATCCCCTCATGTCCACTGATCCTCCTATGAGTGATTCAGTCCCCTTGCAGCTTTTCCTGCCTGTGCCTACTTCTCCCCCTCTCTAGGCATGCCACCTATCAGTGACTGCAGATATACAGGGATAGGATCAATCTAATCAGGATGGCAAGCAGAGTGCTAGGTAAACATGTTTCTCGTGTTTACTGACCTCTTGAATGAACATAGAAATGCTCAGTACAGTGTACTATATCAATTCATGATGGAAGACACTGTAAACATCAGTCATATGTTCACTATGTTTCCTGTTTGTGAATGAACACAGAGTACTTTGTACTGACTGTAAGGATGAGCTCAGATGTGTTCGCAAACCGCACATGCAGAGCCCGCCAGGAAGTCAGCACTGCGGAGCGCTAATCACAAGCAGTGAGATATTGTCCCGATGCACGGCTGCAGAGATCGGGAAATGTCTCACTGCTTGTGATTAGCGCTGTGCGGTGCCAACTTCCTGGCGGGCTCTGCACTTGTGGTTTGCGAACACGCCTGAGCTCATCCTTAGTACTGAGAATGTCTGTGTTCATTACAGAGGACAAGGCTGCAGAGGAGATAAAGAGTGAGAACTCTCTGTGCTCAATCTTTATATCTAAGTCAAAAGTAAAACATCAGAGGTCTGTGTGTTGGTGCATTAGTGTTACCCAACCCACTAAGGGCCTATTCAGACCAATGGACATGCATTATGGTGCACATAAGAGGACATAGACTGGGTTCACACAGGTGGGAGAAGTAGTGCTGACAGCAGAGGTGGCAGGGCCATTATTTTTAAAATGAATAGCTGCAATCACAGCTATTCATCTACTCAGTATGCCTGCACAGAAGAAGAAATAAAATGATACAATACAGGGATACATATCAATCATCAGAAGATCTTTGCAGTATGATAAAAAAGATAAATAAATAAGTTAATAAAATAAAGTAATTTTAGAGATATCTTACAAACGTATTTACTATACACTAGTTGGGATTCTAGATGTAAGATTAGAGAAATAAATCAAGTTATTAGACTAAGTATCCATAGGAATATTTTAGGAAATAATAAAAGAAAAGGATAGGGAGGAGAGATAAAGATGGAAAGAAGGAAAGAAGAGAAAAAAAAAAGAGAGTTTCCTGGGATGATGATCCAGCTCTCATTAGGTATACAAATATAATATATATTTCAGTAATAATATGATATATATCTTAGTGTGGTAACAACAGAGATTGGTCAAAATCTGTAGGGAGGTAGTTTTTAACCCATGGTTGCCAAATTTTGCGAAATTTATTTATTTTATTTTCTTCAATAGCTGTCATCTTGGCATATAAAAGTGCTTCATTCTGTGTTTAGCTTCAGCAAGAATTAGATTTTAGGACTTCCATGCCTTGGCAATCATTTGTTTAGCTGCAGTGCTAAGTTGGATAAACAATTGGAATTGAGTATGGGTGAGTATTGTGGGTTTAAGGTTTAGGAGTGCCATTGCAGGATCTGGAGGAATCCTGATTTCCAGGGCTTTAGAAGCCATAAGAAATATATTCTTCCAGAATTCTTCAACTACGGGGCATTGCCACCATATGTGAAAATGTGTTCCTGCTGTGTCACATCCTCTAAAGCAATTAGGTGAATATGTGGGGACAAATTTAGCTATTCTAGCTGTTACAAGGTACCAGCGTGCTAGAACCTTGTAATTAGTTTCTACAGCAAAACAATTTGGAGAGGAAGTTTTGGTGGCTGACCATATATTCGACCAATCTTGTTTATTAAACATTCGATTCATATCTTGTGCCCATTTAGTTGTGTATGAGGGTAGAAACTCACTAGATATCATATTAAGTTGGAAATATAATATTGAGATAAGCCCTCTAATGTGTGGATCACTTATACAAATCCGCTCAAATTGAGTCATTTGATTAAGAGTTGAGCCTGTACTAAGAAGTGGTTCATAAAAATTTTTAATTTGTAAATATCGAAATATTTCAGTTTTAGGTAACCCAAAGGTTTCACATAGTACAGGAAATGTATAAATAGCTTTAGTCGAGGAAAAATTGTATAAACGAGTCAGGTTCGTAGAGGTCCATGCAGAGAATGATTTTGGGAATTTCCAGGCAGGTTAAAAGGCTGGATTATTAAGAAATGAAAGCAAGGGATTATGTGTTGATTGAAGATTATGTGCAAATTTACATTTATCCCATACTGCTAGGGTCTGTTTCGTGATAGGATTAGAAAGATGTATTCTATCAGCAGGACAGAGCCAAAACATATTTGCCACTGAGATAGGGTCACTTTCCACTGATTCAATAGCTACCCATAGGGGAGCTTCTACAGAAGTATGATACTTGGGTATAAGTGCTAGCTGTGCAGCGTAGAAATAGGAGGAAAAGTTGGGCAATCCCAAACCACCACTCAATTTATTAAGGTAAAGCGTAGATTTAGGTATACGAGGTTTGGTGGTACCCCAAATGAAGGACATAACTCTACGTTGAGTAAGTCTAAGAAAGTAAGATAGTAAAGAAATAGGGAGTACCCTAAATAAATATAAGAATTTCGGCAGGATTGACATCTTTACCGCATTAATCCTTCCCAACCATGACAATGATAGAAGAGCCCATTGTTTCAGGAAGCCGGAAGTTTGTTTAAGGAGGGGTAAGTAAATTGCCGCAAAAAGGTCTTTAAGAGAGATTGTGAGTTTTATTCCTAGGTATGGAAGCTGCTTTGGAACCCAAGTAAAGGGTAAGGAAGTTTGTGCCTGCTGAAGTTCTAATTGAGATAAGGAAATACTTAATGCATTTGATTTTGTTGGATTAACATGTAGTCCTGATATTTGGGCAAAATTATCTAGTGTTTTTAGTAGATTAGGGGTGGATATATGGGGATGAGACAAAAATATGAGAATGTCATCCGCAAAGAGACATAGTTTATGGTGATAACCACCTAGTTCGATACCTTTAATGTCAGGATTGGTTCTAATAAGGTGTGCCACAGGGCAAAAAGTAGAGGGGAAAGAGGGCATCCTTGTCTAGTGCCTCTTTTGATATCAATCATTGTTGACTTATAGCCTGCATATTTGATATATGCTCTAGGATTATTGTATAAGGATGAGACCCAGGTTAAAAAATTGTTTCCAAATCCCCATTTACCAAGGACATATTTCATATAAGGCCACGTAACCGAATCAAATGCTTTCCTTATGTCTAAGGATACAAGGCAAGCTGGGATTCATCTAGTTTTAGCCGCATTAATAAGTAAGACTGCTCTCCTGATATTATCTCCAGCTTGGCGTTTAGGCATAAAGCCTGTTTGGTCTTTATGGATTAGTAGGCCAATAATATTATTCAGTCTAGTGGCCAAAATTTTAGCAATTAATTTTATATCGAGATTTAGGAGGGATATAGGACGATAATTAGTCCAGGAGGTGGAGTCAGAATGTGGTTTGGGGATCATTGCTATTATAGAGGTGAGAGTCTCTGTTCTAAATGAGTTACCTTTAAGGATCGAATTGAAGGCTTTAGTTAAGACAGGTGTTAAGATTGATGCAAATTGTCTATAATATGTTGCCGAAAATCCATCTGGGCCTGGTCTTTTACGTAATTTTAAAGATTTTATTGCGTTAAGGACTTCAGTATCTGTAATTGGACATTCAAGAAGATCTTTCTGTTGTTGATCAAGGTTAGGAAGCGTGATATTGGAGAACAGTGTGTCTGCTTTAGTTTTATCAAAATTTGAGGCAGAAGAATATAGTTTAGATAACTTAGAGCAAAAAATTTCAAGTATTTTCACTGGGTTACTAGTGTAAGATTCCCGGGATACTTTCAATCTGATAGGCGTATGTATATGTTGTGCATTTTTTAAAATTCTGGCCATAAGTGTATCAGGTTTATTTGCCCTGCGATATTGAACATGCTGGCGTTTACTTATAAGTTTATCTGCAGTATCAGTAAGAAAAAGATCTAGATCCAGGCGGGCTTTTTCTAGTTTGGTACTGTTGGTAGCATTTGGGGAGGTTTGAAAAGTTTGATGACAGTCATAAAAGGTAGATTCAAGTTTTGCAAACAACAGTTTGCATTCTCTTTTAAGGTTAGTTGCTTGTTGTATCAGTCTACTCCTAATGACTACCTTGTGCGCCTCCCATAATGTAATAGCAGAGACATCGTCTGTATCATTGGATTTTAGGTAATCAGAAAGTGCTTTTTCAATCTCAACACGATGAGAAGGGTGGGTCAGAATTGAATCGTTTATACACCAAGTGGTATCGTATGATCTAGGAATTGTGGAAGCAATGGTAATGAATACTGCGCAGTGGTCTGTCCAAGGAAAAGGAATGATTTTGGATGATATGATTTCTGGTAGCATACTTGACGGGATTAGAATATGATCTATTCATGAAAAAGAGTTATGCGGATAAGAATAATGAGTGAAGCGCCTACTAATAGGGTTCATCTCTCGCCAAGTATCTACCAGGCTATGAGTGGTGAGTAGATGTTGAAAAGTTAGGTTTATTGAGTTTGTGGTAGGTCCAGGGGGAGATTTATCTAAGAACGGGAAAATAGTAGCATTAGAATCCCCACAAATAACAACAGTACCAAACTTATGTACTTCTATAAGTTGAAAAAGGTGGGATAAGAAATCAGTTGGGCGTTTGTTAGGGGCATAATAAGACACAATAGTAATAGGATTATCAGAAATAAATCCTGTTAGGAGAACATATCGTCCTTCAGGGTCTGTTATTTTGGATACAAGGTTAAACGGAATGGAACGGTGAAAACCAATGAGAGTTCCGCGCTGTTTAACCGTAGCTGAAGCAGTATAGAATTGTGGATAAGATGATGAAAGAAATTTGGGATAAACTTTGTCAGTAAAATGCGTTTTCCTGCAAACATATAATATTAGCTTTTTTCATAGCAAAAGAGCGTAAAGCCTTGGTTCGCTTATGTGGAGTATTAAACCCCTGTACATTTAATGACAAGATATTTATAGGAGCCATAAAACAACGAATGCGAATATTATAGCATAACGAGCAGAGTACTCACCGAGAGCCAGGATCACCAACCTGAGAGTCAGGAGGGAATAGCAAAGATTAAAGAAACAAGCAATAGAATAGAAAAAGAAAAAAGGAGAGGAGAATCGAACAAACCCAATATGAAGACAATTTAGCAGTATATAAAGGCTAAATAATAGGGTGTAGGAGCATCTCAGGAGAGTTTTTAGAACTCTCTGAGAGGGTCCGGGACCACCAATAGAAACCCTCATAACAATAGTAGGAGTCCTTAGGTGGAATAAAGGGCAACAAGAAATTCCTAAGGAATGTATAACATCGGAGGACCACAGGAACTATTCCATTACTATCATGGAAAAATTTCGCTTAAATTGTTACAAAAAAAAAAAAAGAAAAAATAAAGTTCAAAAACTTGAGAGGAAAAAAAAAAAACAGAAAAAAGTTAATATAAAAAAAATTAAAAAAATATTTAAAAAAAAATATATATATTTTTGTAACATAACAGTAGTATGTAGCCATAACTCATTTTAGTCATGAATATGGCCAGTTAATTAACTCTGTCAGCATACTGTGCTGGAAAAAAGTAGCAAGGACAAATAACTAGTCTGGTTTAGATTGTCAGTCCATTGAATCCTCATTGTTTGGTGGTGAATGTTCATATCGACCTCGCTTGTTAAGATTTTGATGGGAAGATGTGGAATAACTGGGTTTTGGGTCTTTGTTTTGCTGTGTAGAACGAAAAGCTGAGTGCCTATGAGACTGGTCATTTGGTAAGATTGCTTCGGCTAGGCCCATATCAAATAGGGCTGACTTCAAGTCCTCTGAAGAGCGACAAACATATTTTCTTTGCAAATGAATAAATCTGAGACAAAAAGGAAATCCCCATTGATAGGAAATTTGATTTCTCTGGAGTACCTGGAGTTGAGGTTTAAGTGCATGTCTTTTTGAAACCGTTAGTGGGGAAACTGTGAGGTAAAGATTTTCCAGTGTATTCACCGCTGTGCTGACTGTGAGGTAAAGATTTTTTAGTGTATTCACCACTGTGCTGTGGGAGAGAGGATGCCGTCGCCATTCCAGCCGCCAGCCTGTGTGCCGTTTCCTTCGTTTTTCCTGCTTTAATTTTCGTTTTAGGAGCTCCTAAGATGCCTGCATCATTTAAACGGCCTGTGTGCCGTTTCCTTCGTTTTTCCTGCTTTAATTTTCGTTTTAGGAGCTCCTAAGATGCCTGCATCATTTTATCTCAACACACAAACAAAGCACACACAAGGCACTGTAAATCGCCATATTACATAAATGTAAAACCAATTCTTATTTATAGTTATTCATACTTTCAATTTTCACCATTTCACACAAATGTACATTTTAAAATGTACAAATATTTTGTACCTATTATCCTAATACTATTATCCTAAGTTTTTTTACTTTTAGATTGTGTAAGTTTTGTTGTGTTTGCGTGCTTTTATTGAAAATCACTTTTTAATAATCTTTTGCACAGCTATTGAAGGACCTACAAAATCAGTAGCATCATCTTTTTAGTATTTTGGTCCTTTTCATAACTCTGGTTCGGACTCTGTTGCCACACCCTGTCTCTCACAGGATTCAGCATTTTCTCTAAAGTTGGCCATAGATGTGTGGAATTTTGAATGCAAATTTTTAGACATGGAATGTGGCTCTGCCTTTGCTGGTTTGTGACTGTTGGATGGTATATGGCGGAATGCCCCTTTGGTGTTTGCTATGTGGTGGGGTTGGTTTTGTTTTTTTTGTCTCCTCTGCGTATTTATACTTATGTCTCCTTCTCACAATGACTGACAGGACTATATTTGGCGCAGCACATGCTTCTCGATTAGGTTGCCATAGTTTGTTTCCGTGCCCATATCGTCATCCACAATCTTGCAGATATATGGCACAGTTCATGCATGATGATAGTTTGCCGCGTGGTGACTTAATTTGTGGCTATGTGCCTGCTGCAACTTTTCCCAACCCTCCTCCTCGTCATTTCCAGGCAGTACTTGGTGGGGATGTGTTGACGTGCACTCAGAGTGCTGACGCCGTCCGCCTGTGCTGACACTGAGATGTGTCTTTCCACCCCCCCCAAAATATTTCCAGCTAGTGGGGGCGAGGCCTCATCTATGTGACGACATGATGCTTCACGTGACAAGGCCGTTTGGCGCCAAACACGCGCTGTCATACCCACCTTTGACATCACATCCGGTATATAAGCTGCTATGCACAAAGGCCTTGGTTACACTGTGAGGACAGCTGCACGTATCTGAGCATGACTTAAGGGTAAGCTAAACCATTAGGATTCTGCATAATGGAACTACTCTTTGATTATTTTATCACATACCTGCCTTACTTTGAATCCTTTATCTATATACTGTTGCAGACCCTCCACCTCTTATTCAGCATAAACTGCCAGGGCCCTACTAATAAACTTCCCAAATTGGGACATTTGCCATACCTATAGGATTTAGGTGGGTCTCTTTTAACCTATCTAGTAATGCCATTTCATATGCTTTCATGGCCTATTTTTGTGCTTAGAAGCTCTTTTATACTGTTTCTCCTCAGATGTTGCCCTGTCCCCCACAACTTGGAGAACTCTCTCTATCTATTTGATACCTTGCCCAAAAGCTACATTTTGGTAAGTGCCATCTACAAACACTGCTTCATCCTTTATAAACTGCCTGTATGGCTAATTGCTGATATTGCCTATATTTTTAGGTATCTTGATTTCTGACGGTTTATGCCTTATTCTATAACAATTTATTTATATTGTTGATCTGGATTCCTATCTTGCTACATTGCTGGCTTTGCATTTACTATACACCAGGTGAGAATTATCTCAGCATCGTTTTGTCCCTGTATATTTGTATGATCCCCTTCAATGTTTTGGAGATCGTGCCTACATAAACATTTATCTATTCTAGGTACTTGCATGATAGAGATCTGCTTTACAGTGGTGTATAATCCCAGCTGTAGCGGGTTTGCTACAGCAATACGTGTCATCCATGTATACGTATCGATCTGATACACATATACATTAGATTTGAAGCCTCTGTTTTTGAATGTCTGTCTAGTCTAATGGGGTGTCCCTCTACCCCTGGAAACAGGCTCACCAGGCAAGCATGTATGTTTGTGTATATGTCTCTATGTATCGTTATGTCTATATGTACCTCTCTTGAATATATTTGAAATAACTACTGTTGTGCTTATACAGATGTTTATCGTATGCAATACTTATATACATCCTTTTGCTTTGTTTTTAAATATACCAGCATCTACCCAGTATTTGTCCTGAGGAATCTAATATCTAGTGAAACGCGCCGACGAGCAAGTGTGGAGGCGATATTGGATCAAATTTTATTCAATTTGACTTATCATTAAGTTAATCTCTATACCTTAGATTCAACCTCTTTAACAGCATTATTGGGCAACTGGTAACCGTGCCTATATAGGGTGTTGATTTTATGTTTTCATGTTTTTTAACTATGTTGTAATAAAATGTATAATTTTTTAATCAGTTCTCCTCTCATTATGTGCTCACAAAGTCCACCTGTTTTTTGAGTCCTTAAATCCTTACATTTAATATTCTAAGAAAGCTTGTTTGTTTTTCTAATCACTAGTGGGTCAATTTTACTTTGTTTTAAACCTCAGTTCCAAGAGAATTCAAAATTCTTGAACAAATACATTTCTAACAGTGTACAGTATGCAGTGGCGGCCTGTCCATAAGCACATGATTAAAACCTAAGGCTCTAATTGGCATAGGACTCCCAGCCAATCAGGTCCCACTTCATGTTTGGCCTGGAGGAGAAGCAATGGCCCCAGAGTGAGGGGCAGCAGCCCTACCCCGGATCCTTGTCATCTGCCTTCGTTGGTTTTCCACCCCCCCCCCCAAAATATTGAGCATAAGCTGCCAATGACAGTATGTGGTTTTCATTTGGTAAAGTCCATTTATTCCAAAACAAAATGATAAAAGCAAACAAAATTTGTGCAGTGGTGTGAAATGCTTTGGGCAAACTTAAAAGTGTGAAAAATTAAAGGTGAACCCTCTGTATTATTAATTCTAAACAATTCTCAATAAAGTGCAAAGTGCTAAAAAGTAAATATGAACTATATAAAAATATAAAAAATCATGGACAATAAATAACAGTAATGATCCCCACATCAGATAATAATATCAAGTAACGTGCTAAATAAATAAAGGGGTTAATTTAATAAGTAAAAAGTACCCCCATGTGAGTCCAAAGAGAACGCTTCAAGCAAGTGAGTATCAAAAATTAATGTGTAAAATGAATAAAATGAAAAATAAAAATAAAAAAATGCCAATGAGTAGTATCCAAAAAAAATTTTGATAAAAAATTGTGATCAAAAAAGTCCAACTAGATGTGTATGTGTATATGACTATACACTGAAAATAATAGTCTGTGTGTAATATCCATATATGAAAAAAATATATAATAATAATAATAGTATTGACTCTTCAGTGTTCCCTGCCTTCCTCCGCAACTCCCACTTGTGCCCGCACTCACCGGAGCCCCTAACCCTTGCAGGGGTAACAGGCGTGTTAGCTGAGATCCAGTAGCGGTGTCCCCTTATGGTGGATAGCCCTTCGGATGGGGGCCGTAATCTTCCCCCCTCTCCATGGAAGTCTTTCTAGGAATCCCCAGCGGCAGACATTTTCACTTACGATTTGCTAGCAGACAGACACACACACCGAATCATTTCAGAAGGCAGTCAATCTTAGCTGGTCCATTTGTCAGAGAACCTGATTTCCTCTCTAGTTGAAGTAAACTCATAATTATTATTTTAAACAGAACCAAAATAACACCAATATACAGTAGATGTAAAATATGTGGGTTTTATTCGGTACTTGTTTGCAATCTGATCCTAAGACAGTAACACCTTGGACTATTGGAGTTGAGTTGATTACCCTTGGATGACTTTCTGTAGCTGTAATATAGTTCAGTGTGAGTGGGGACCAACCCATCAACTGATCTTCACTCCCCTCCACCAGTTTTCTGAAGTATCTAAATATTTTTTTTTTTGGATACTGCTCATTGGCATTTTTTATTTTTATTTTTCATTTTTTTCATTTTACACTTTAATTTTTGATACTCAGTTGCTTGAAGCGTTCTCTTTGGACTCACATGGGGGTACTTTTTACTTATTAAATTATCCCGTTTAGTTATTTAGCACGTCACTTTATATTATTATCTGATGTGGGGATCATTACTGTTATTTATTGTCCATGATTTTTTATATTTTTATATAGTTCATATTTACTTTTTAGCACTTTGCACTTTATTGAGAATTGTTTAGAATTAATAACACAGAGGGTTCACATTTAATTTATCACTCTTGAACAGCACCATTACCCCTGAAATAGATTTTCTTTGACCTCTGCACCTCACTGAGGTAATGTTCTTTGTTAGGGGGGCTGCAGTTCTTTTCTCCTAAGCACGTAAATTTGGTGTTTTAAACTTAAAAGTGTGTCATCACACTGTTACATCGGGTTACTGTGTGGCAGCTGTTGATGTAAGTGGATAAGCAGATTTTTTACTGGATAGAACTAACGTTTTGCATTTATTTAGGTTGAATAAATGATTCCTGTTCTTTGCATTGGCAGCAAGCTTTCCATGGTGACCAGTGAGCCCCTAATGGATGAGTAGAAAATCTTCATGTGATGGTTAAGACCTGGAATAAATGAGAAAATGGAAAATTGAATACTTATCTTTCCATTTATTTTCCTTTCCTGGTGGCTATCCATGGCAGCATACACATGGTTGGTTGTTGCACCCCCAGCCAACCCACAGGACCATTATAACTCTATAAAAGAGAGCGACGCCCCCCTACCCCCATTCTCTTAGTTAGACTCAATTCAGTCACAAGAACAAGAACAAGGGAGGGGAATATACTGCCATGGATAGGCACCAGGAAAGGAAAATTACAGAAAGGTAAGTATTCAACTTTCCATTTTCCTGGTGCCTTCATGGCAGCATACACATGGTACATAACTCGCTACAAGGGAGGGAATGCAGGAAAAAACAGAATTTTTGATTAACTATTACTATTAATTAATATATATAAAACACAAAGTGCTGTGATGCTAAATAGCTGATAATTACACATAAAACCAAGTGAGGCTGCTATCAAAAGAGAGTGTTTTCAGAGTCACTTAAAAAGAATAAATAATGATATTTGAAGCGCTTCACAATGTGCATGAAAATGAATATATAAGAATAAATATAAATAGTCAAATAAATCCAGCGGTGAGTAAAAATTCCTATAAAATCCAGCAATCAAAATAGTGTAAAATTATAAAAAATTAGTGACACCAAATGTGTAAAAAATTCACATAAAAAATCCACATAAAAATAAATATATAGGGATGTATTCAGAAGGTTCAATTATACAGGTGTAGAATCCTGATTGGTATAGAGCTTTTGATCACTAGCACAGCTGTTTAAAAACACTTGCTTAATTAAGGTGCTCATTGATAGTACCAATGTGTTTTTTGCTTTTATTCACAACCAATGTGAGAATCATAAACAGGCAGATAAGAGAAAAAAACAATCATTGTGCAATAGTTAGGATACCAAGGTACACAGGCAAACTTCAATCCACTCACGTGTGCCTTATAATGATAAGGCATATGCAGGTTTTACTATAGCAGTCAGCCGCCTTAGACAGGAGCAGATTCAGTGCAGTACACTGTGTGAAACTGCTGATCTGCACAGAGCTTCCTTGGCTCCTCCCACGCGTTACATCACAGTCACGTGACTTTTTCAAGGATCATCCTGTCCAGGAACAGGAGTTTGTAACCTCCCAGTCTCTGGGAACGCATTGCACAGACCTTTCTGCAAGGCCTCCTTGAAAAAGTCACGTGACTGTGATGTAACGCGTGGGAGGAGCCAAGGAAGCTCTGTGCAGATCAGCAGTTTCACACAGTGTACTGCACTGAATCTGCTCCTGTCTAAGGCGGCTGACTGCTATAGTAAAACCTGCATATGCCTTATCATTATAAGGCACACGTGAGTGGATTGAAGTTTGCCTGTGTACCTTGGTATCCTAACTATTGCACAATGATTGTTTTTTTCTCTTATCTGCCTGTTTATGATTCTCACATTGGTTGTGAATAGAAGCAAAAAACACATTGGTACTATCAATGAGCACCTTAATTAAGCAAGTGTTTTTAAACAGCTGTGCTAGTGATCAAAAGCTCTATACCAATCAGGATTCTACACCTGTATAATTGAACCTTCTGAATACATCCCTATATATTTATTTTTATGTGGATTTTTTATGTGAATTTTTTACACATTTGGTGTCACTAATTTTTTATAATTTTACACTATTTTGATTGCTGGATTTTATAGGAATTTTTACTCACCGCTGGATTTATTTGACTATTTATATTTATTCTTATATATTCATTTTCATGCACATTGTGAAGCGCTTCAAATATCATTATTTATTACTATTAATTGACTATTATGAAACAGAAAATTGTAAGGTCTTCCTCCCAAAATCTTTGGAGGTGAAACTAGATGGATCTAGGCTGTAGTGAGCCATAAACGTGGAAAATTAGGACCAACTTGCAGCTTTGCAGATTATTTCAGGGGAGACCTTTGCCAAGGCTACCCATGAAGATGAAATCCATCTTGTTGAGTGCTCATTCACTTCCTGAGTAGGGATGAGCCGAACATCCCCTGTTCGGTTCGCACCAGAACCTGCGAACGGACCTAAAATTTGCACAAACGTTAGAACCCCATTGATGTCTATGGGACTTGAAAGTTCCAAATCAAAAGTGCTAATTTTAAAGGCTAATTTGCATAGTACTGTCCTAAAAAGGGTTTGGGGATCCGGGTCCTGCCCCAGGGGACATGTATCAATGCAAAAAAAAGTTTCTAAAAACGGCCGTTTTTTCGGGAGCAGGGAATTTAATGCTTAAAGTAAAAAAAAAAAAAAAAAAGTGAAATATTGCTTTAAATATCGTCCCTGGGGGGTGTCTGTAAAGTGGCATGTGTTTCCCGCACTTAGAACAGTCCTTGCACAAAATGACATTTTTAAAGAAATAAAAGTAATTTCAAACTGCTTGCGGCTTTAATGTAATGTTGGGTCCTGGCAATATGGATGAAAATCAGTGAGACAAACGGCATGGGTACCCCCCAGTCCATTACCAGGTCCTTTGGGTCTTGTATGGGTATTAAGGGGAACCCCGCACCCAAATTATAAAAAGGAAAGGCGTGGGGCCACCAGGCCCTATATACTCTGAACAGCAGTATACAGGCAGTGCAAACAAGACAGGGACTGTAGGTTTGATGTTAGGTATAATCTGTTTGTAATTTTGAACTGGTACATTTTTAACGTGTTTCGCTCCAGCCAAAAAATCTATTTTAAGCTTTTTGGAAAACATAGGGAAGGGTTATCACCCCTGTGACATTTGTTGTGCTGTCTGTGCTCCTCTTCAGAAGATTTCACCTCACTTTCTGTCCCAATGACAAATGTTTTTAGAAAATTTGGGGTTTATAGTGAAACAAGGATTGGTGATAAAGCATCAGTGGAAAGGAGAAATGTTTTTCCCATATTAACTCTTACAGGAGAGAATTTCCCTTCCTAGGGGTAGATTTCATCTCACTTCCTGTTGTCTCCTTCTGTTTGCAAGTAGGAGTCATTTGCAAGTTGGATGTTTTAAATTAGGGGCCTGCCCTATATACTCAGCAGAAATTGTGTCCTTAGTTGTTGGTGTTGCCACAACAATGTAAGCCCTCACAGGGTCCTGCTGTGAAATATTAGATCAAGAATTGTAATTACATGCCCCTGTTGAACAGGGGCAGAAAAATTGGGCCTTAGGCACTGGTGCTGGTGCCACAACACTGCAACCCCTCATAGATACTCTAGCTGGAGTGCAGAAACGAGCCCTCCTGCAAAGTATTGCATCAAAAATTGTAATTACACACCCCTGTTAAACAGGGGCTAAAAAATTGGGCCTTAGGCACTGGTGCTGGTGCCACAACACTGCAACCCCTCACAGATACTCTAGTTGGAGAGCAGGAATGAGCCCTGCTGCAAAGTATTGCATCAAAAATTGTAATTACACCCCCCTGTTAAACAGGGGCTGAAAAATTGGGCCTTAGCCACTGGTGGCGGCGCCCAGAACCAAAAATGTTCTTACAAGCTATCAGCATGATCATTGAGGAGGAAGAGGATAATCACTCAGCATAACAGGATAGTCACTCAGCATCAGCATAGGCAGTCTTGAAGGAATCTGACATTTCAAATAAAAATATTCAGTTACATCAGCATCAGGTGCTTGGTAGCTGGTGGTGATCTAAGACTGATTTATCACCCTGTGATCGGTTACAAAGCCTCCAGCAGCACTGAATGTGCGTTCCAAAAGAACGCTGGATGCAGGACAGGCCAGTAGCTCAATTGCATACTGTGCAAGCTCTGGCCAGTAATCCATCCTCAAGACCCAGTAACCCAGAGGATTTTCGGTGGGAAAGGTGTCCAAGTCAGATCTTGTCCCTAGGTATTCCTGCACCATGTAAAACAGACTTTGGCGATGGTTGCTGGAACCGATCATACCTTGGGGCTGCGGACTAAAAAATTGTCTGAACGCATCGGTCAGACAGCCACCTTCTCCACTGCTCCTTCTTTGACTGACCGAAGCCTCAGTAACATGTTGTCCAGGAACAGGAACAGGAGTTTGTAACCTCCCAGTCTCTGGGAACGCATTGCACAGACCTTTCTGCAAGGCCTCCCAAAGATGTTTCATCCTCTGCTCCCTCTGCAATGGCAAAATAAGGTCCGCAACCTTACCCTTGTAACGAGGATCAAGGAGGGTTGCCAGCCAGTACTGATCTCTCTCCTTGATACCACGAATACGAGGATCCTTCCGCAGGCTTTGCAGGATCAGGGAGGCCATGCAGCGTAGGTTTGCTGAGGCATTCGGTCCGGAGTCCTCTGGGTCACTAAGGACGACATGATCCGCAGCTACCTCCCCCCAGCCACATACAAGTCCATGGGTTTCTTGGGACTGTAAATGATCCCTTAAAGACTGCTGCTGATGCTGAGTGCAAGGCTCCACCTCCATGCTGACACAATCCTCCTCAACCTCCTCCTCTTCCTGTGTGATCGGTGGGCACGCAGGAACACTGTCTGGATAAAGGGGGCCTTGAGAGCTAAGGAAGTCCTCCTCTTCCTGCCTCTGTTTTGCCTCAAGTGCCCTGTCCATTATTCCACGCAGCGTGTGCTCCAACAGGTGGACAAGGGGGACAGTGTCACTGATGCATGCACTGTCACTGCTCACCATCCTCGTGGCCTCCTCAAATGGTGACAGGACAGTGCATGCATCCCTGATCATGGCCCACTGGCTTGGGGAAAAAAAAACAAGCTCCCCTGACACTGTCCTGGTGCCATAGTCACACAGGTACTCATTAACGGCCCTCTGCTGCGTGTGCAGCCGCTGCAGCATGGCCAACGTTGAGTTCCATCTGGTGGGCATGTCACAGATTAGGCGGTTCTTGGGCAGGTTAAATTCCTTTTGGAGGTCTGCCAGCCAAGCACTGGCATTATATGACCTGCGGAAACGCACAGAGACTTTCCTGGCCTGCCTCAGGACATCCTGTAAGCCTGGGTACCTGCCCAAGAACTGCTGCACCACCAAGTTAAGGACATGAGCCAAACAGGGCACTTGGGTCAGTTGTCCCTTTCGGAGAGCGGAGAGGAGGTTGGTGCCATTGTCGCAAACCACCATTTCTGCCTTAAGTTGGCGTGGCATCAACCACCTCTGAACCTGCCCCTGCAGAGCTGACAGAATCTCACTGTCCCCCAAGCATACCAGCTCAAGCTCTGCATGGCATCTTTTGGCCTGCGTACTTGCGTAGCCCCTTGAACGCCTACGGAGCACCGCTGGTTCTGAAGACAAAGCACAGGAAGAGGCCATGGAGGAAGAAGAAGAGGAGGGGGTGGAGGAGAGAGGTGTGTCAGAATCACCAGTAGTGGCATTTTGAAGGCGTGGTGGTGGAACAACCTCCAACACTACTGCATCTTGTCCTGCATCCTTCCCAGCTGCCA
Organism: Aquarana catesbeiana; assembly: GCF_042186555.1. Classification (NCBI taxonomy): domain Eukaryota; kingdom Metazoa; phylum Chordata; class Amphibia; order Anura; family Ranidae; genus Aquarana; species Aquarana catesbeiana. The sequence continues at coordinate 333,851,038 of NC_133328.1, read as the reverse complement.
GCAGAGTCACCCAATGCGCCGTGAAACTTAGGTAACATCCCTGTCCATGCCTTCTGGACCATGAGTCAGCGGTATATATATATATATATATATATATATATATATATATATATATATATGCACCTTACCGCTGACCGCCCTGTCCAGCGAGGCCAAGACATTGCCTTCCACATGCCGGTAGAGAGCCGGAATCGCCTTCTGTGAGAAAAAGTGGCGTTTGGGAACCTGCCACTGAGGAACCGCACATTCCACAAACTCACGGAAGGGGGCAGAGTCTACCAACTGAAAAGGTAGCAGTTGAAGTGCTAGCAATTTTGCCAAGCTAGCAATCAACCGCTGGGCATGTGGATGGCTGGGAGTGAACTTCTTTCTGCGGTGCAGCAGCTGGGGCAGGGAAATTTGCCTGGTACAATCTGATGTCGGTGTACAGATAGCAGATTGCCCCCAAGTACTTGGCTGTGACACACCTAATTCTACACCTTCATTCCTCTCAGTGCAGGTCTCAGAGAGGACTGAAGGTATAGTGGGGTTGGAGATCCCAGCTGATGAGGAGCAAGGTGTTCTTTGTTCTTTGGTGTGGGTCTTTTAGGTACGCTTGCCAATGAACTGCATGGCAGGTCAACATATTTCTGGTCAACCATGTGATGCCCAAGCGTGAGATATTTTGGCCACGTGAGATACGCTTGAGACATATGTTGTAAATAGCAGCGGTGCGATCTGATGCACTCGTCTCAAAAAAGACCCACACCAAAGAACTTTTGAAATGACACGCAGAGACAGCAGCGCCCTGCACATGCGGAGCTCTGTGGTGTGATGCAGTCAGTGTGCTGCCCTTAGGCTGGCCCCTGGAGGGCATCCTGCCTCATTGGTGATGTGCCGCCTCCTTCTCCTCCTCTCTCCTATCAGGCACCCACGTTGAGTCAGTGACCTCATCATCACCTCCCTCCTCATCACTGGAGCAAACCTGGCAGTATGCTGCAGCAGGGGGAACATGACTGCCAGATTGCTGTCCTTCTTTGGCACCCCCTCTGTCCGGGCTCACGTTACTGCCTTCATCTAGCTCAGTACCACCATCAGAGCCTTCAAAACGCTGGGCATCATCCTGGAGCATGTACCCAACACTGTGGTCAAACAGTTCGAGGGACTCCTCAGGAGGACATGGTGGGGCTAGGGAAGGAGTCACTGATGCCATTGAGCCGAGGGAAGAGGCCGCGTTGGCAGCTGCTTTGCCAGACAAAGTACCCTGAGCCTGGGTGAGAGAGGATGAGGAGGATGAGGACGGCTCCACTTGACCAAGTCTTCTGCACGTTGCGGCTCAACACAGCCAGCTGCTGAAAAAAAGGCCAAGCGTGTCCCACGGCCACGTGCTGATGAGGATGCACCGTGTCCACGACCAGCACTGTTGCCTCAAGACACAGAGCCTGCTTGCCCCCTTTTATTGACTTGAGACTGTCTGCCTCTCCTGGTTGGCCTTCCAGACATACTATTGGCCTGCAGTGAGCTGCACAAAACTGAGATGTATATATATATATATATATATATATATATATATATATATATATATATATATATACCGATTATACTGCAGCTAGCAGAATCAACTGCCTGCCTGTAGTATTATTAGTATGATAACACCTGCACTTGTCTTCAGGTAGCTATACTGTAGGTGCAACTGTGCAGGGTACACAGTACAGTAACTGGAAATACTTCAAGAGCCTACACAAGCACCTGGCTGCAGGTAGCTATGCTGTAGGTGAGACTGTGCAGGGTACACAGTACAGTAACTGGAAATACTTCAAAGAGCATACACAAGCACCTGGCTGCAGGTAGCTATACTGTAGGTGAGACTGTGCAGGGTACACAGTACAGTAACTGGAAATACTTCAAAGAGCCTACACAAGCACCTGGCTGCAGGTAGCTATACTGTAGGTGAGACTGCGGGGTACACAGTACAGTAACTGGAAATACTTCAAAGAGCCTACACAAGCACCTGGCTGCAGGTAGCTATACTGTAGGTGAGACTGTGCAGGGTACACAGTACAGTAACTGGAAATGCTGTAAAAACACCTGCCTGCCTGTCAGTATATTAGGAAGAGAAGAACAGGATCTAGTTAAACTGAATACAGTATATATATATATATATATATATATATATATATATATATATACACAACACCTGGGATGCATATATTTACTTAATACATTGTAACTGCAGCTAACTGACTTGACCTGCCTACTCTATCTAACTTAAATCAAATGACACTGTCTCCCTCTCTCTCTCTCTGTCTCAACGCTGGAACACACTACACAGGGCCAACGTGCAGGCAGCCTTATATAGTGTGGGGTGTGTACTAAACCCCCTGAGCCATAATTGGCCAAAGCCTCCTTGGCTTTGGCCAATTACGGCTCTCTGTACACACAGCGCTGTGATTGGCCAAGCATGCGGGTCATAGTGCATGCTTGGCCAATCATCAGCCAGCAATGCACTGCGATGCCGCAGTGAATTATGGGTCATGACATGCCACTCGAATGTGGCGCGAACTGACCATATGGTTCGTAATTTGGCGAACGACCGAACACACAATGTTCGAGTCGAACGTGGGTTCGACTCGAACATGAAGCTCATCCCTATTCCTGAGGAACAGGAAGCCCACTAGCCCGGTAAGCCCTGTGTATAATCTGCACAATCCATCCCACTATTGTGCACTTTGATGCTGCTTGCCTTTTCCTTGCACCACTGGAAACTACAAATAATCTTTCCCAAGGTGTAAAGTAGCGGAGATGGGACTTTAAGGCTCTTGCTACATCCAATTTGTGCAGTTTTACCAATATGTTGCAGCCCCATACCTAGAGGGATGTTGAAGATCCTGTGTGCATGGCGACAGGCTACGTTAAGCAGCTAAGGGAAGAGAGCAAAAAAAAATTAAAAATGAAATCAAAAAATGAAAAGAGGAAGAGCAAACAGAGTGTCAACATAGAAAAAGACAATGCAGCGCACTGGCCCTTTAAAAAGTATGTACTCATAAACAAACACTTTCACCTTGGGTACTCTCCATGCTGGCTATTCTGGGCAGCAGGATAGCAAGCAAGCAGCATATCGTAAACGAGTTATCAAGGGGTGATATAATGAATTCCCATACATACAAAAGAAATAGGAACAATGTCAACTGTTTGGCGTATTGTTAATCAATCGATGGTGGCATATATATTTTAAGTATCTGAATCTGTACGGTAATATACCCATTTAATGTATCATTGTTGAATGAATGGTTTTATCCTAATAGGTTATTGCGTATTGGCATATTGTCCTAATATACAAATGAAACTGCTTAGTGTACATTAATATACCACATTGCCATTAAAGATAGGGGTGAGTCACTATGTGTGGGTGGATATATATTTTTTTGGGTATCTGGATCTGTACATAGATGCTCTTACTTCATATATCATGAAAAAAGTGAATGGTTATGTCCTATTGAGGTCATTACATGTTAGCATCAAGTCCTTATATAAAGATAGAGACCTGATGTATATTGATACATTTCAATACCGTGCTAGATGGGGTGGTCCCTTGTATATAGACGGGCGCGTCAAACCATAGATGGAAGAATACACATTTGATTGCAGAGGTGTCTTCAAACACTGAATATTACAGCATATATAGCACTAACACGGACTTCTGTCCGCAATTGCATAGGAAATATGGCCGCCGTGGGACATCCATATGCCTGTAACATAGAGGCGCTTTTGGCATATACGCGGACTATGGTCTGCAAAAACACAGGGAAAATGGCCGCCAATGGATCTTTAGGTGTTCACAACACCGCGGTAGATCAGAAACACATGCGGACTACGGTCTGCAAAAACACTGATAAAATGGCCGCCAGCGGAATTCGGTCCGGAGCCAATACAAGCCAAACGAACGCCCACAACACAGGTGTTAAATCAAAAGCGCACACTATATAAGGGTGGGAGGTGCAGCAGAGGTCACGCTCCAGTAGATGTCCAATGACGAAACGCGTAGGCCGTGGCCTAATCTGCGTCTCCCAAAACAACATAGGATTGCTAGCAAACCTTTTACCTTTACCATTTTACCTTTTTGCATATATGAACCTTTTAAAATGTGAGTAGCACTGTTCATTCTTGAAATAAAATTCCTTTAAATGGTTTCACACTATAGGCATCCCTTCTCTTCTCTTCTCTATGTGAAATACAACCACGATCCTGAGATCGCCAAGAGCTGCCGCACAGTGGCAGAGACTGTGACTGCCTGATACCCCAGCAGGGGTGAAGACAGCTGGTGAGTGTTTGCACATTAAGAGCACAAGATCCTAATAGCATTGGCACTAATAAAACTAAGAATATCACTACCAAGAAAACAAGATTAAAGTCTACTGCAATGAATTTGATAGTTGAACAATAAGGACTTTGCACGCCGTTTGAGGCAAAAAAATTTATTTTTATTTTTTATTTTTTTATGCACATGTGCTCTTTCTATGAAAGGTTTCTAATTTTGGTTTATTGCTCAAATAATTTTAAAAGTGTATCACATTAGCACATAAGCACCTCCAAAATCTATATAGGGTCACAATAACCGCAAGCTGATGCGATTTTGTTTGAACCCCTCCTACATCTTATGTTTTATGTTTTTTGATTTATTTTGAGTTCATTCTATATGACGACAGATTTGACTAACACTACTATCACCCACTTAAATACCACAGATCACTAAAAAGGGACAACGCCACACCCACACTTCACTTCCTAACCCCGACAATCTGCCATGCAAGATAAACGGGATCAACCCCTAGCACATTACTCAGAAAGGGGACTGGAAAATCCTTATGGACCACCATATAACAATAGAAAGCCCGATTATGATAATAGGGGCTATAATGATAATGCAGGTAGACCGCCATATCAGGGGTACCCACAAAATCGAGGTAATTGGAATAGAGGCTGTCAAGGAAGTAACTATCAAATAGGAGGGAATTACCCTGGGAATGCCCCTTATTATAGGGGACCCCAACAGGGAGGTTACTATGCACAGGGGTATCAGAATAGAACACCCCAAGGGGGAGCATTGCCGCAATATAGGGGCTCTCCGCAGGGTGATTATCACCACCAGGGGGGACCACCTCCCTACAGAGGACCTCCTCGGGATGAGGAGCAGTACTACTCACCAAAAACAACAGAGACCTAAATATGATAGGCCACCCACAGATCATAATGAGGTTCCTACATATAACAGTTATCAGCCTTTGTATGATTTACCTAGTCATGATGATCAATATGGGACCTCTTTTTTAGAAAAGGGGAGGGGTAGGCCACCAGGGAAGAAAGAAATGTAGAAAAAGGGGACAATGAGGAGGAAGAAGGCTACAACAAAAAAAGAAAGTGGGAAGACAAGGTGAAGGGATATATAACCTCAGTGGCATTGATTTAACCAGGCAAGAAATAGTAACCTTGGATAGGGGAAAAGAGAATGCGCCCAAAAGGTGTTTAAACAAATTTGAGACCTATATAGGAATTCAAAAGTTCATTAGGAAACTTAATGTGAAGAAATATTATACACAAAACACTGTGGAAAGGGTAGCAGCAGGAGGTGATCATACTCAATTAAGGAATCACTCTGTATTTAATCTTCATATAGTGAATAATAAGTATGTTGATAGATTCAAGAAATTGGTTACCACTGACCTAGACAGATTACCTATAAAAAAGGTGTACGAGCAGAAGGAAATTAGAATGGGCCTTAAATCTTTGGAGGACAGAAGGGATCTAGTTATACGCCCCGCGGATGGGGGGGGATTGTGGTGCTACCAACAGAACAGTATAAGACGGAAATGGGTAAGATTTTAGGGCAGTGATGGCAAACCTTGGCACCCCAGATTCTTTGGAACTACATTTCCCATGATGCTACACTGCAGAGTGCATGAGCATCATGGGAAATGTAGTTCCAAAACATCTGGGGTGCCAAGGTTCGCCATCACTGTTCTAGGGGATAGGGGAACTTATCAGGTACTAAATTAGAATCCGACGAAACAATTTAAAACTGAGCTTGAACTGATAGTCCAGAATGGAGTTGAGAAGGAAGTGTTAAATGAAAGGGAAGAAAAATACTTGGTCTCTACTGTATGTCGAATACCGGTCATATTTTGTATTCCTAAAATCCACAAGGATGAGAATAACCCCCCGGGGAGACCAGATGTGAGCAGCATAGAATTGCTCACCTCCTGTTTGGGTGAATATATTGATATACATTTGCAACCCCTAGTAAAATAAACTATGGCCTTTTTAAAGGACACCCAGTATGTTATGGTGGGGGGCGTGGCCTGTGTGGAAGCCGGATGGCAGCTTAGCTGAGGAGCTCCGGTGCACCAGGGACACAGCAGCACACAGCAATGCCGATTGGGGCATCTAAACACCCTGAAACCACAGTGATCCAGCCCAGGACACTCCGGGGACCATGTCTAACAAGCGGCGAGGCGATAGGAAGGCGATAGGAAGCCCCAGCGCCTCACAGACTTCTTCCCCGCGGCCGTGGACGGAGACAGACGGTGGCTTCCCAGCACACGAGGGCCTCAAACAAAGGTAATCCTCCACCCAAAAGCTACTCCCCAGCTAGTCAGAGCTCCTACCCCCCTTCCCCATCTACCAATAGCCCTGCCAAGTCTAAACCCAGACTGGATAGTAACAGATTGGGCCTAGAAAGGAGTCCTGCATCAGACTCAGGAGAGAATACCAGGGAGATGCCAGAGCACATTGAAATCTTCCCCACCCAAAACCAGCCTGTATTAGATACAGTCCTAAAGGACATGCTCCTGTCTTTACACAGTACTATACAGTCAGACATGGCTACATGTATGCATAGATTTAACCGGGAAGTGGAAGAAGTGGGAAACAGAGTGGATCACATGGAATTCAAGATGGAGGAATATGCAGGCACAATTAATGACTTCACAATGAAAGGGAGAAAGATAATGATTGGATCAAAGCTAGCTAGCTAATTAGCTGACATGAAGGATAGGTCTAGGAGGAACAATTTAAAGATAAGGGGGATCCCCGAAACAGTACAGCAATCTGAACTGAACCTCTATGCAACGACCCTCTTTAAAAACCTTTCACCCGACCTTACTGACTTAGATGTCACCATCAATAGAATTCACCGTCTTCCCAAGCCATCCCACCTGTCACACCATATCCCTAGGGACGTAATCCTCTGCCTACATTTTTTCCATCTGAAAGAACTTCTTATGTCACTTATGTGGAAACAAGACCAAGTCCCCTCACAGTACCAACTTCTGCAATTCTACGCCGACTTGTCACAATACACACTTCAAAAAAGAAAAAAATCTAACCACGGTGACTAAATCTCTCCAAAACCATAAAATTGCCTACAGATGGGGCTACCCCACAAAACTAACTGTTATCAAAGACAACCATACTTACTCGATAACTTCCTTGGAAAAATGGATTGCTAAAAGAATGGGATATCCTTCCAGACCACGACGGGGAAAATCCAGCCACTAGCACCCCGCGCCCCATAGAGCGGGAATGGAAAAAATTCACTGCAAAAAATGCTAAATCGCATAATTAATCTGAGCCCAATCTGAGCCCAATTGGCCCGATTTAAAGCTTAATCACTGGAACTCCAGACCAGGACAACACAGTTGCTCTAACCCCCCACCTTACTTAGCAGACAAAGCTGCTCATAGATGGAGTATATCCATGTTAGGTGCACATTACTGTTACTCATATTATTTTGTTATGCTTTCTATCATTTGTTTGTACTTTTCCTAAGTTTTTTGGATGTCGGAAACCTCTACATTATGGATTCATCATCTCTACACAACAAGGACTACAACACCAACGATAAAAACAAAAATCATCAAAGAATACCTGGCATCATTGTAAAGAGCAACCTGATAATCAACTGTGAATACCAATCCACCCACACACGTTGCCAACTTGACTTCTACCTGCCTCACTGGGTAACAATACTGGACAAAGCTTTAACCAAAGCAAAATGTATTTTCACTTTACCCCTAGCAGACAACTCAGACTTTCACCATGACAATTAACTTCCTAACCATAAACACCAAGGGGCTTAACCACCCTGCAAAAGGTAGCTCACTGTGGAAAGAAGCTATCTCGCATAACTGCGGTGTTCTTTGTGCGCAAGAAACTCACTTCAGCTCCCTGAAACCTCCTAAATGTTCTAATAGACATTACCCTCAAATTTTTACTGCAAATGCAGAATCTAAAACCAAGGGAGTCCTTATTGCCATTAGAGACTCTGTTGCTTTCAAGCTACACAAAGAAATAAGAGACCCCCAGGGAAGGTTTCTATTGTTGGTATGTGACCTCAACAACACAACCTACACAATAGCCAATATGTACTCATCCAACAAACACCAACTCTATTTTTTCCACAAGATAATGAGAAAAGTTAAAGCTCATCAGAAAGGCCTACTAATAATTTGCGGGGACTTTAATATTACCCCAGATCCGTCAATGGAATCAACAGCTCAATGCAAACGCCCAGCACAGTCACTATTACCTTCCATTAACAAACAACATCTGCATGATGCATGGAGATGCTTCCACACTGGTGAAAAGGACTTTACTTTTTTTTCCCCCGCCTCATCGTGTCTATACTAGAATAGCTGGATCAACAAAGATTACTTCAGACAAAAAATGTTGCGATCAATTCAATTACATGGTCGGACCATGCTTCAGTTGTCCTCTCCATAGCGGACTCGTCATCTGTTAGAGCTATCCCGGTGTGGATAATCAACTCTTTCCTGTTGCATCAAAAAAAAACGAAATATTTAAAACTAAGTTGCAGGAGTTTTTCGAAAATAATGCTGGTTTGCTTTGTGACCCTTTTATGCTATGGAATTGCCACAGGGCATTTATGAGGGGTATTGGTATTCAAGTGGGCGCTAGGGCCAAGAGGCAGAGGCGGTTTTATGATCTGACCTGAGAAATTTCACAGATAGACACCCAAAAAAAAAACAACACCACCCCGGCCCTATCTCAAAAATTGCTACAACTTAGATACAAACTAAGACTTCTTTTAATAGATCATTTTGAAAAATCCAGTAAGAAACTGAAAATGACATACTACGCTCAGGGTAATAGAGCAGGCAAATTGTTAGCACAAAATCTTAAAAGGCATAGATATAAATCAAAAATCTCATACATCCAGGAACAAAACGAAAAGAGTATCACCCCCAAAAAATAGCGGATGTCTTTAGCTATTACTATAGCTCTCTTTATAATCTCAAAACCCACCCAATGACACACCAACCTACCCATGAAGCCATAAACTCTTTTCTATCAAATCTACCCATACCAAAATTATCCGATAGTCAACTGAACTCCTTGAATGCACCTTTTACAGATGTCTAAATATATAAAATAATTGAATCCCTACCCCTGAACAAATCTCCGGGCTCAGATGGCTTCAGTGGGGAATCTTATAAAGAATTTAAAACCATTCTGACCCCTATCTTCAACAGATTTTTGACGCCGCTTGTCAGAGAGCTCCCCTGGGCAGACGCGCTGCCGGTGTGTGTCAGGGTGCATTGGGGCACATTGGTGCGCGCGCGTTCCCGTGCGCACCGCCATGGGCGCTGGCGTGCGGGCGCATGCGTGTGTGCGGGTGCTGTCTGCACAGGGGGCTTGGTGCCGATCTTCAGCTCCCTGTATCCCTGCACCTGCTTCCTGCTTCCTGTTTTGAACCTGATCTCCTGACCCCCGGCTAGCCTTTGATTGTCCTTGCTCTCTGCCTGCCACTGATCCCAGACTGTCCTGACTACGAATCTGCCTGCTCCTCTGTACCGCGTTGCCCGCCTGTTGCCAACCCTGCTTGTGACCCGACCTGCCTGCTCCACTCCTGCTGTGCACCTGCTGCCTGTGCTTCAGTTGACTGGTGATCTCCAGAACCACCTTTACCGGGATCCTCCTGCGGCTAACCCGCCAGGCTCTCATACCACTCTGTGCTCCCGTGCCTCCTGTCCATACTACCAGGGACCGGGAACCAGATACGTAAGGGAGGCCTCCCCCTGCTACATCGGGCTCATCGGTCTGGTACATAGAAGTCTGACAGTATGTCCGAGCCCGAGCAGGGAACCTCCCCCATGGAGGAACTGTGTAGACTCCTGGCGGGTCTCACACAAGCTGTGAAGAGCCTCCAGGAAGGCTATACAAGGTTGGAAGAATGAGTCCAAGTCCTGTCTGCTCCAACCCATCCTCAAGCTGCTTCATCTGCCGGAGTGTCATCTGCACCCTCAGTAGTAATGCTACCTCCTGAGCCTAGGGTACCCATACCCGAAAGATTTTCTGGGGACCGTAGTAAATACCGGGCCTTTCGCAATGCCTGCGAACTATACTTCGCTCTGCAACCCCGCACTTTTTCTTTGGAGGCAACCAAGGTGGGCTTCGTAATTTCCCTCTTATCCAGTGAACCACAGACCTGGGCTCACCGCCTCCTGGAGCAAAAATCTGGAGCCCTGGATAACCTTGATGCTTTTTTTACCACCATGTCACAGTTGTATGAGGACCCCCAAGTGACAGCAACTGCGGAAGCCACCTTACACGCCCTTCAACAGGGTCGTAGAGCCGCAGAGGACTATGTGGTGGAATTTAGGTGGTGGAGCTCCGACACTGGTTGGAATGACGTGGCTTTGCGTTATGAATTCCGCATGGGATTGTCTGATCCCTTGAAGGATGAGTTGGCACAGGTCGGAATACCCCAAACCCTGGATGAGCTCATCAATCTGTCTATTCAGATCGACCGACGCCTCAGAGAGCATCGCTCCGAGAGATCTACCAGCCAATTTCGCCCTACCTGGATGCTCCCCAAGGTTCCAAGTTCTCCCAGCCAGTCTTTTCCGGCACTGGCCACACCGGTTCTTGATACCTCCGAACCAATGCAGCTCGGTCTGCTCCGTCCCTCTCTCAATCCAGAAGAGCGCCAGCGCCAAAGAGTCAACGACCTCTGCATGTACTGCGGGGAGTCTGGACACTACATGAGGTCTTGCCCTAACAAGACACGTAAGTCTCTGCCAATCTCTTCAATTTGTGCATCTGCTCTCCCTAACCCTGCTAATCACCTTGCTCTCTCTATCGTCTTACAGCTTCCAGGAAGGAATATTTCAGTTACGGTCATAATTGACTCAGGAGCCTGCAGCTGTTTCATTGACCTAGCCTTCGCTGCAAACCACCACATCCCCCTCCAGTCTAAAAATCGGGGACTTTCTTTACATCTCGCTGATGGCTCCTCTCTTCGTTCTGGTCCCTTCACACAGGAAACCATCCCTTTGTTGGCCACCATGGGCTCCAACCACCAAGAACTCCTGCGTTTGGATGCCATCTCTTCTCCTCTTTTTCCCATCATACTGGGGATGCCATGGTTGCAGGCCCATAACCCCAGCATCGACTGGTCTAGCGGGGAAGTCAAGTTTCTTTCCAAATATTGTCAGCAACACTGCCTACATACGAGTCCTGTTGAATCTACCCAACTACTTTGCCTGGATACCGATTCCGAATTACAACAGGTGATCCCTGCTCCCTATCGGGACTTTCTTGACGTTTTTAGTAAAATGGGAGCAGAGACTCTACCTCCTCACAGGCCTTACGATTGCCCCATCGAGCTGTTACCTGGAGCGGAAGTTCCCTTTGGGAGGATTTTCCCATTAACAGAGCAGGAGTTGGATACTCTAAAAATATACATCGACGATAACCTGAAGAAAGGGTTTATCCGCCCTTCCACCTCCCTGGCTGGGGCTGGTATATTCTTCGTGGAGAAAAAGGATCATTCCTTACGTCCTTGTATTGATTATCGGGAACTAAACAAGATAACTATCAAAAACCGTTATCCTCTACCTTTAGTGCCTGAACTCTTCCAAAGACTGGGATCCGCAGTAATTTTTACCAAATTAGATCTCCATGGTGCCTACAATTTAATTCGTATTTGGGAAGGAGACGAGTGGAAAACAGCTTTCCGCACCAGATTCGGGCATTTCGAATACCTTGTTATGCCCTTCGGCCTGTGCAACACACCCGCTACGTTTCAACATTTTGTCAATGACATTTTCTGTGATTTCCTGGACTTATGTGTTATTGTTTATCTAGACGATATCCTGATCTTCTCCTCCTCAGTCTCCAATCATCGCAGGCACGTCAGAAATGTTTTAGCTCGGCTCAGGCAGCATGGACTTTACGCTAAACCGGAAAAATGCCAATTGGAACTTCAAAGCATCCAGTTCCTAGGCTTAATCATCTCTGTTGAAGGTATTAAAATGGACCCCCAAAAGGTATCAGCTATTCTGGAATGGCCCGCTCCCTCCGATAAGAAAGGGGTTCAAAGGTTCATTGGCTTCTCCAACTTTTATAGAAAGTTCATTAGGGGCTTCTCTGCAATAATTGCCCCCATCACCGAATTAACTAAACAAGGGAATCGGTTCCATTGGTCCCCTAAGGCACAATCCGCCTTCGAAAAACTCAAGGAGCTTTTCACCTCTGCTTCTCTCTTAAAACACCTAGATCCTGCTTTACCATTCGTCCTCGAAGTAGACGCTTTAGAGGTTGCAGTCTGAGCTGTTCTGTCCCAACGGCAAGGCCCCAAGGCCCTTCTCTACCCGGTGGCCTTTTTCTCTCGCAAACTCTCTTCATGGAGAGAAATTACGATGTTGGTGATCGGGAGCTTCTGGCCATCAAGTCCGCTTTGGAGGAGTGCCGTTACTTACTGGAGGGTGCAGCACATCCCATTCTGGTCTATACGGATCACAAGAATCTGGAGTACCTCCGAACGGCCAAGAGACTGAAACCACGGCAAGCAAGATGGCCTCTATTCTTCTCTAGATTTCAGTTCCATATAACATACAGACCTGGTTCCAAAAATATCAAGCCGGACGCTCTTTCCCGTATGTTCCCTGGTTCCAGCTAACCTGTGCATCCGGACACTATTCTTCCATCCGGAAATTTTCTTCTACTCCAAGGGGATCTGCTATCCCGAATAAAACAAGCCTCCTCGAATTGGACCCCGACTTCCGGAGATGAGGTGAGGGCCCAGGATGGCCTATTTTGGCACAAGGGTAAAATCGTGGTCCCTGAAGATCTGAGGGTGGCAGTGCTAGAGCTCTGCCATGATCATAAGATGGCTGGACACTTCGGTGTGCTAAAGACAACTGAATTGGTTCAGCGCACTTTCTGGTGGCCTCTGTTGGCGAATGACTGCAAGAACTATGTAGAATCCTGTACTATCTGTGCACGGAGCAAGAATAGCCGGACAAGAGCCTGGTGGCTACTAAAACCGTTACCCGTCCCGGAAAGACCGTGGAAGATGATATCGATGGATTTCATCGTAGAGCTTCCCCAGGCAGAAGGCTTTTCTACCATCTTCGTCGTCGTAGACAGGCTAACCAAAATGGTTCATTTTTTGCCTATGAAGGGCACGCCCTCGGCTATGGAGACAGCAAGGGTCTTCATCAAGGAGATTGTTAGGCTGCACGGAGTACCATCAAATATCATATCTGATTGCGGTGTTCAGTTCACCTCCCGGTTCTGGAAGGCTCTCTGTGGTTCTCTGGAAATTGAGTTGGCACTCTTCTCTGCTTACTATCCCCAGACTAATGGGCAGACGGAGAGAACTAATTAGACTTTGGAGCAGTACCTCCGTTGTTTTTCGTCTTTCTCACAGGATGACTGGGTTTCTCTTCTGCCAATTGCTGAGTTCTCGTACAATAACTCTTTACATTCGGCCATTAAGCAAACGCCCTTCTTTGCCAATTACGGCTTCCACCCGTCCTTCCTGCCCAGGTCTTTACCCGAATGTGCTATACCTGCGGTCTCTGAAACCATGGACTTCTTCCTTACCAACAACAAACTTTTGCAGGAAACCATGGCTAAGACCCAAGAGTATAATAAGAAAATGTTTGACAAGAAGAGGCGGGGAGAACTCATCCTGGAACCTGGCAATCAGGTTTGGTTGTCCACAACCAATTTAAGAATGGCCTGCCCTTCAAGGAAGTTGGGCCCTAAATTTATAAGTCCATTCTCAGTCAAAAAGAGGATTAACAACGTAGCCTACGAACTCAACTTACCTAGTACCCTGAAGGTTCACCCGGTCTTTCATATATCGTTGTTGAAACCTGTTATACCCAACACCTTTGCTGGCCGAAGTACTGACCCACCGGAGCCCATAATTATTGATAATGAAGAAGAGTTCGAAGTGGAGGCTATCTTGGATTGCAGGAAAAGACACAATCAGTTGCAATACCTAATCAAGTGGAGGAGGTACGGACCAGAAGACAACTCCTGGGAGCCAGAAAGCAATCTACATGCCGAAGAGCTTCTGAGGACTTTCAGAAGTACCACCCACGCCTCCAGATTGGCTCAGTTGGGCATCCAGAGGCTGCCCTTGAGGGGGGGCACTGTCAGAGAGCTCCCCTGGGCAGACGCACTGCTGGTGTGCGTCGGGGTGCGTTGGGGCGCTTCGGCGCGTGCGCGCGCGTTCCCGTACGTGCCGCTGTGGGTGCTGGCGTGCGGGCACGTGCGTGTGTGCGGGGGCACACACCGGCGCGCGTCGGCATGCACGCGCACCCGGCGTTTGGCGCCAATCTGCCTATTTAGGCTGTCTGCACAGGGGGCTCGGTGCTGTCCGATCTTCAGCTCCCTGTATCACTGCACCTGCTTCCTGTTTTGAACCTGATCTCCAGACCACCGGCTTGCCTTTGATTATCCTTGCTCTCTGCCTGCCACTGATCCCGGACTGTCCTGACTACGAATCTGCCTGCTCCTCTGTACCGCGTTGCCCGCCTGTTGCCAACCCTGCTTGTGACCCGACCTGCCTGCTACACTCCTGCTCTGCACCTGCTGCATGTGCTTCAGTTGACTGGTGATCTCCAGAACCACCTTTACCGGGATCCTCCTGCGGCTAACCCGCCAGGCTCTCATACCACTCTGTGCTCCCGTGCTTCCTGTCCATACTACCAGGGGCCGGGAACCAGATACGTAAGGGAGGTCTCCCCCTGCTACATCGGGCTCATCGGTCTGGTACGTAGAAGTCTGACACCGCTGCTCTCTCTGCCTCTTTCCCTTCTGAAATGCTGGAAGCTTTAATTGTAACATTGCCTAAACCAGGGAAGGAACTAGGCTCCCCCTCAGACCAATATCACTGTTAAATGTCGACATGAGGCTATATGCTAAATTAATAGCCTCACGGTTGGTTAATATACTTCCCACACTTATACACCCAGATCAAACGGGCTTCACTAAGCACAGGCAAACGTCAGATGGCACCCATAGATTGATTAATATCATTCATCTAGCGGAGGTGCGGCTAAGGCCTTCTCTGCTACTAGCATTGGATGCGGAGAAGGCCTTCGACCGCATTCATTGCCAATACCTGACTAGAACACTGGAGACTTTTGGATTTAGTGGAAATATCTTATCAGCCATTACAGCGTTGTATTCCAAACCATCAGCCTTGGTATACTTAGCGGGTATATTATCATCCCCATTCTCCATATCCAATGGAACAAGACAGGGCTGCCCATTATCCCCCCTAATATTCAATATCCTTATGGAACCCCTTGCTATTTATACCAGAGAGCATCCGAATATCAGGGGATTCCCAACAGGAGCTAATGAACATACTATCAGCCTAGAAACTAAAAAAGAGAGCAGATGTGGGACTTTAAGTGAGGCACATGGGAGCAGAAGTTCAAACTAGAATAAAGTTTCAATTTTTTAATATAAAGTAATACATAAATTCATAAGTTTACATTTATAGGCACATAGCTCAATAAATATAATTTGTATTCAATCATAAAATACATTCCAACAAGGACTTCTATGTAAACATATGAGGATATGAATAAAAGATACATAACAATAAATACTGTATGTGGCACTCAGTGTCACTAGAAAAAAGTGGCAAAGACAAAATGCAATAACATTGGAACGTCCATACATAGCTCATAATAGTGTATAAATAACGGTAGTTGTAAGCTCTACGCCGTTTCGGGACCTTATAGCCACTCAGCAGGAGCATAACCGTATTAATCACAATTGCGTCCGTGCAAAGGCGGCGCAGCCCTGAATGCGAAGCCCACCCACAATGCCAGGGTCCGAAGCTGAGGGAGCGTGTCCAGGCAGCAGACCCAGCAACGAGAAACCCCCAGATTGGGTCAGAGTGTGACGGGGTGACCTCAGTGGGAGGAGGAAAAAAGACCTGTGAAGGATAGGAGTAGGGGCATGGTTGCCAAAAGTGTGTGGCTGCTGGATGGTGTATGGATAAAGCCTGAATAGGGAGACACCTCACTGGGAGAAGCCAGGGCGGGGAGTGCCGCCGCAGAGCACACCCCCAACATCATGCAACCAGCAAACCAAAGGGGACCGGGAGGCGCCGCAAACCCGCCAGCCAGGCAACCGAGCGCCAAACCGACCCCACCAAGCGCTGGAGATGGAAAACACGCTGCCGCTATGGGGCGTCATAAAGACGCTGAACAGCTGGCGCGGAAGGCATGACGTTGACGCGCAGTGGAGGAGGCCCCGCCCGCCCCACGTCACAACAAGGCACTTTGGTTTTGGCTGCTGTCTGTCTTGGCCTGCCCTTTCTGCCACATTCTGGAGCTGCGACGCGTACTGGGGATCCCCCCTCCGCCTTGTTGTGACGTGGGGCGGGCGGGGCCTCCTCCACTGCGCATCGACGTTATGCCTTCCGCGCTGGCTGTTCAGCGTCTTTATGACGCCCCATAGCGGCAGTGTGTTTTCCATCTCCAGCGCTTGGTGGGGTCGGTTTGGCGCTCGCGGTCGGCCAGCTCGGTTGCCTGGCTGGCGGGTTTGCGGTGCCTCCCGGTCTCCTTTGGTTTGCTGGTTGCATGACGTTGGGGGTGTGCTCTGCGGCAGCACTCCCCGCTCTGGCTTCTCCCAGTGAGATGTCTCCCTATTCAGGCTTTATCCGTACACCATCCAGCAGCCACACACTTTTGGCAACCATGCCCCTACTCCTATCCTTCACAGGTCTTTTTTCCTCCTCCCACTGAGGTCACCCCGTCACACTCTGACCCAATCTGGGGGTTTCTCGTTGCCGGGTCTGCTGCCTGGACGCGCTCCCTCAGCTTCGGACCCTGACATTGTGGGTGGGCTTTGCATTCAGGGCTGCGCCGCCTTTGCATGGACGCAATTGTGATTAATACGGTTATGCTCCTGATGAGTGGCTATAAGGTCCCGAAACGGCGTAGCGCTTACAACTACCGTTATTTATACACTATTATGAGCTATATATGGACGTTCCAATGTTATTGCATTTTGTCTTTGCCACTTTTTTCTAGTGACACTGAGTGCCACATATTTATTGTTATGTATCTTTTATTCATATCCTCATATGTTTACATAGAAGTCCTTGTTGGAATGTATTTTATGATTGAATACAAATTATATTTATTGAGCAATGTGCCTATAAATGTAAACTTATGAATTTATGTATTACTTTATATTAAAAAATTGAAACTTTATTCTAGTTTGACTTCTGCTCCTGTGTGCCTCACTTAAAGTCCCACATCTGCTCTCTTTTTTAATTTCTAATATTGAACCGGGATGGAGGAGGGGTATGAATGGCCCCACTATCCTCATTTAAAGTCCCAATATTGCTGATTTTTCTCCTTTTAATCATACTATCAGCCTGTTCGCCAACTACATCATAATGATTTTAACTGAGGTGGAGTCTTCCCTGGCGGAGGTACATGCAGCCTTGAATATGTTTAACCAAGTTTCATATTATAAGGTAAACGAAAGCCAATCCCACATACTGGGATTGGGTATTGATGATGCTACCTAATCCAAGTTGACTCAACAGTACCCATACACCTGGAGCGCCAGTGGTATAAAATACTTAGGCATAACTCTGACAGCAACAACTGATCACCTAGTAGATGCGAACTACAAGTATTTTCAAAATACCCTAGAATCAAAATTAAATAACATTACTAAGTCAAAACTGACATGGTCAGGCAGACTAGCAGCATTCAAAATCATGATCTTACCCCAATTTATCTATATGTTTAGAGCATTACCCATCCCTGTTCCCAATAACTTTTTCTCTAAAGCACAATCCACAATAAATAAGTACCTCTGGCAAGGAAAGAAAGGGGGCATAGGCCATGTCTTACTTAAAGACTATTACTTAGCAGCCACTCTAGCTCAAATGAAACAATGGTTCCCTCAAAATCAGACACCTAGAACAGCACCAGTGCCCCAACAACAAACAACAGGATCTACTACTGATTACAGCTCTCCAGGCTCAAATACTAAGAATATTATCTCCTACTATGGTGGCTATGATCCGAGCTTGAAAAACAGAAAGATGGGCAAAATGGCGCTACCTACTGGCGAAATGACAGGACGTAGGTGGAGGGAATGGGGGGGGACACAAATGCTGCACCGAAGATATGTGTGCCCAAATAATACTCAATGCATATAACCCCCACCTCAAATAAAGTGGCTGTGCTTCACATGTGAAAACATTTGTACCATGCAAGTGGGTGGTAAACTCACATCACATGCACCATAAAAATATGTGCCTGAACTGCTATGCAAGATGCATTGCCCCATTGAGGTGATTGGATTTGGTGAGTGGGGACCCTTGAGGGGAGCACAGAAGTCACCTGAGGACACTGCAAGCACCAGACTTACACCATATGGACTGTCACTCATTTATGTATATGTGAACTCTTATCCCAACTTTATCTCATTTATAAGGATTTATATATGTCCGCCTAGTACGGCCTTATTTCAACACATTTATTATTTCTCCTGCACTGTGCTTTGATATGCACATGGTACACCCTTGATTGTGGTTGATTTTCACTTGCATATGCTAATAAGTGGTATTTATATGTCTAATTTTATTTAGTATTATTTTCATGCATTTTCACATCCTGGTAGCTGGAGTGTTTACTACTAGGGAAATACTAAGGTATCACTTATGGTTTATTGGGCACATGCGCCCCATATTCCTTTGGGGCTGTGGCTAATGGTAAGCACTTGCTACATTTTTTAAATATTTGTTATACACTTAAAGTTGTGCTCTGTGACTACTTGGTGGTCATAGCAGTTCAGGCACATATTTTTATGGTGCATGTGATGTGAGTTTACCACCCACTTGCATGTTACAAACGTTTTCACATGTGAAGCACAGCCACTTTATTTGAGGTGGGGGTTATATGCATTGAGTGTTGTTGGGGCACACATATCTTCAGTGCAGCATTTGTGTTCCCCCCATTCCCTCCACCTACGTCCTGTCATTTAGCCAGTAGGTAGCGCCACTTTCCCCATCTTTCTGTTTTTCATTATTTAGAGTTCCCCTAGGGGAGCCCTATTAGGGGAGGCAGCACACCTATATATATATATATATATATATATATATATATATATATATATATATTCTTTATCCTAAGCACGGTTATATATATTTTTGCATGTATGATCCGAGCCTGGCGTGCATTTATGAATACCCCTATGAAAGATTCCAAATCTAAATCTATACCACTATCTAGCTCTAGCCTTCAGCTATTAATCCCCAACTTGAAAGTGGGACACAGGGCCTCTATGGGCATATCCACAGTAGATGACATTAAAATAGGCCCCACAATTAAAACTTTCAGAGCGGCCCAAATTGAATACAGCCTTAAACTAAAGGATCAATACACATACCTTCAAGTAACACATTTTTTGACATCCATACCTAAACCTTACATTGAACTCCCTTGGAGAATCTATTTGTACCTCACGAATCCGGACACATCCATTAAGGGAATTTCTTTATTTTACAACTTCTTGAACCAAAAATCTGTGTTTTCCAAAACACTTTCCATGAGAACATGGGAAATAGATTTAATTACCTCATACACCTCTAAACAATGGCTAGCAGCACTTACAAATACCTACAAAGCCACCAAAAGTGTTAATCTATGGGAACTAACCTAAAAAATTCTATTAAGGTGGTACTTAACACCCACCAAAATAGTGGGATTTAACCACCAAATGTCCCCACTTTGGAAAATAGTTTTGCATATATTGCTGAGCACCAGACTAGAGTTGGTCAAAATGTGGAAAACCCCAGGAATCCTAAGCATGGCTGAGATTACACGATCTACCAATTTACACATTACATATGAAGCAATGTTCACATCCTCACAGGGTAATAATAATCTGAAATTCCCCCACTGGCGACCCTGGTTTGAATGTTAAAAAAAATTATACACTTTCTGGCAATTGAAGCTCCTTAATGATGAATGTAGATTTATAGCCGGATCCAATATCCCTGTCACCTTCCTCCCAAGTTAGCACAACAACTATAATTTTTCAGAAAGTGATGAATCATTAACACATTTGACTAAGGATTAACATGTACCTTCAAATACTATGACTGTTAATGATAGAACAAACAGCTCACCCCAAGAACCTCAAAGACGGACGCAGTGAGCTCCTTATGGGGCGTCCGTTAACAACAATATTTTTCTTTTTTGTAACCTAACATTGATGGTATAAGCTGATTATTATACACTAATCATAACTGTAAACCAGGCCATATATGTGTGGGAGTCACTTACAGGATCGGTACCTGTGAGTGATGACGACACGCGGCCTACTGAGAGATCCTACAAATATTCAAGCTACGAATGCATAACCACAATTGCTGCATGGAATAGTACTATATAAATGATCATCACATGTAAGATGTTCCTATTTCTCTGTTATGTTTGAAAATTTTGAATAAAAATTATTGAACTTAAAGGACACCAAGCACGTATTGGAGCTTCTAAAGGAATACGAGGTTGGTGTGGATACGGTGATGGCCACAGGTGATGTGGCCTCACTGTATACTAATATTGATCACCAGGGTGCTATAAGGGCAGTTAAGTGGGCATTGAAAAAGAACCCTATTATGAGACGGAATTAACGTAAGTTTATTTTAAATAGTTTGGAATTTTGTCTAAAACATAATTATTTTATTTGCAAATTAAAGGTGTCACTATGGGCGCTAAATTTGTGCCCAGTGTGGCTAATTTGTACATGGCAAAAACACCGCGTTTAGGGCTAGAAAAGAGAGAAGAAGGTATGCAGCCTCCCCTAATAGACCCATAAGGGGGCTAGTTTGTATAGATAAAATAAAGGATGGGGTGAATGGTGCTCCCTTTTAAGGGGGTATGTGAACTAAATGTGCAACACCAATACTACTGTGATGATAAGCACATAATATAAATAGCCCCCTATAAAAATATAACTGATTCAAATGAATCATTTAGTGAGAAAAAAAACCAACAATAAAAATACAATAAAACAGTTAAAAATAGGGTGATTAATTAAACCATCAATAAATGATACATGACACCAGCATGTATACTAATGTGATCTGCAGTGCTAAGCTATTGTGCAGTCCGTGCAAAAGAATAAAAACTGTTTATGCAAAAAAAGAAGTGAAAAAGTCTGCAATACTCCAAAAAAATTGTTTTAGCAAAAAAGTATATGTTGCAAAAAGTTCCAAACCGTCTGGTGCCTCTTGTGCCAAGAGATAAATCGGTGACTTCTGTGCTCCCCCTATGGCTCCCCACTCACCAGCTCCTTATACCCCTATAGGGGTGACAGGCAAAATGGAATATCATAGGAAGTCTCCAGATGGTTCCCTGTGGTCCCTTTAGCAATGGCTCCTGCTTTCACTATCCCAGGACATCCGGATCGATCATCTGTGCATCACAGCCTCTGTCACCATATCCAGGAAAGGGATATCCAGGGATGAGTCCTCTTCTCCCTGATCCATCTTCTATGAGAGCTGGGGAGTACTGGGTGTAACGTTTAGCTTGGGAAGATCTTCTTTGGTTTGCAGTAGGACATCACAGGGACACATCCAACCATCACAAAACACTCAGCACTGGATATTGCAGAGACAAAAAGACAGAGAAGCTCTTGAATGAGAGAAGCTCTTAAATGTGCATTCACAGCATGGACCCAAGGGTGGTGCTGTACAGACATTTCATTGATGATTTACTGCTTATTTACTGCTTATTTGGAGGGGGAAAGCTGAAGATATGGAAACATTGCTGCACTTCATGAATGATAATGACCAGAACATTAATCTGACATGGGATGTTAGCAGTGAATAAGTACACTTCTTGGATTTGGAGATCTCCAATACCCCTCGAGGAATAGAAACAAAGACATATTTCAAGGAAACAGATCGTATCTCATATATTCCCACTACCAGCTGCCACTATAGACCCTGGGTTAATAATATTCCTAGAGGGCAGGATATACGGATTAAAAAGAATTGCACAATGCTGATTATTTAGGGACAAAGAGTATATGGACAATTCTTTTGAAGTAGAAAGGTGAAACATTAGGGGCTTGGATAGGGAGGATCTGATAAAAGATAAAGTAAAAAGCATGGAATCAAGCAGTGATATGGGTACCTGTATAGTTCTCGATTAAAATTTAAAAAATATGGAAGTGGAGAAAATTATTAAAAGGTATTGTCACGTACCTGGTTATTGAGCCCGATATGCAGAGGGAGGCCTCCCTTACGGTCCTGACTCGTGGGCCCTGGTAGAGCTGACAGGAGGCACAGGAGTGCAGGACAGCATGAGTGCCTGGCAGGATCAACAGCTGGTATGCAGGTCTGATGCTCCGGATGAAGCTGGGACAGCAGGAACAGCAGGTGGAATGCAGCAGACTGGAAACTGAAGCAGGAGAGCAGGCACTCACAGGATTCAGATAGATGATCCCAATGATTGAGACACAGGAGGGTCAGACAGGCCAGGTCATACACAGGAGAGCAGTACAGGAACAGATGCAGAAGGCTTGAAGGAAGGTCACTGGGCAAGCCGGGCCAGCAACAAACTGGTACGGATAAGCCAAAGGATCAGGCAGGAGCGAGGTCGTGGATAGGCCGGGTCAGGTGCAGGCGGAAGGCAAGGATCATCACAAGGCAAGCAGGTAGTCACAGGAACTGATCAGGAACACAGGAAACTCTCAGGGAATGCTATAGATCTGGCAGCAAGATTCTTTTGTCATGACAGAGTTTAAATAGCACTTCTGGAGCCAATGGCCATGCGCACGTGCGCACGGGTGCACACAGGTGCGCGCATGGAACTACTGCTTTCAGCAAACCTTTCCTGACATTGCCCCCCTCCAAGGCGCAGCCTCCGGATGCCCAACCGGGCCAACTTTTCAGGGTGAGTTCTTTTGAAGGACAGGATTAATCTCTTGGCATGGATTTTATTTTCTGGTTCCCTGGAATTTTTTTCTGGGCCATAACCCTTCCATTTCACCAAGAATTGGATCTGATTATTCCTCTTCCGACAGTCCATGATTGCCTCCACCTCATATTCTTCTTCCCCATTAAAAATCACAGGTTCAGGGGGTCAGAACTTCGTCCAGGAAAAGGATTAGTGACAGCGGGCTTAAGTAGGGAGACATGGAAAACAGGGTTTACCCGAAAGGACTCCAGCAGTTCCAGCTCATAGGCCACCTCATTGATCCTTCTTTTCACTGAAAAGGGGCTTGCGAACCTAGGACCCAACTTCTTAGAGGGGCAAGTAAGCCTTATGTTCAACATGGATAGCCTTACCCGATCTCCGGGTTTCAGGACTAGTTCTCCCTATCTCTTCCTGACAAAGATTTCTTTGTTGCGTTCCTGTGGCTTGGCCATGGTTTCCTGTAATAATTTGTTATTTGAATTGAAAAAATGTAAAGTTTCGAAAGCAGCTGGCACCGGACATTCTGAAAGAGAGTTGGGTAAGAATGATGGGTGGTATCCGTAGTTGGTGAAGAAGGGAGTTTGCTTTATGGAAGAATGAGTAGAGTTATTGTAAGCGAACTCAGCCAGTGGCAATAGGAACAACCAATCGTCCTGGGAAAATGAAGAAAAACATCGCAGGTACTGCTCAAGAGTCTGGTTGGTCCTCTCCGTCTGCCCGTTAGTCTGTGGGTGGTAGGCAGAGGAGAAGGACAATTCGATAACAAGGGTTTTGCACAATGCTTCCAGAACCTGGAGGTGAACAGTACACCCCTATCCGAGGTGATGTTAACAGGAACTCCATGAAGCTGGACAATCTCCCTGCTGAAAACTTGTGCCGTTTCAGGGGCAGATGGTGTTTCTTTCAACGGGATAAAGTGTGCCATCTTGGATAGCCGGTTAATGACTACAAATATAGCAGAATGGCTTTCTGCGGGAGGGAGCTCCACAATGAAATCCATGGAAATAGATTTCCAGGGCCTGGAATGGATAAGGGTTTGAGCAGACCCCAAGCCTTAGTTCGGTTGCACTTGCTCCGGGCACAGATAGGGCAAGATTCCACATAGTCCTTACAGTCCTTGACAACCTGGTGCCACCAGAAGGTGAGCTGTACCAAATCTGCTGTCTTGGAAATGCCAAAGTGCCCCTCTAGGGAACGGTCATGGCAAAGTTCGAGTATGGTGGCCTGGAGACTCTAATGAAAATTTTATCATTATACTACAGTAGACCATCTTTTGCCAGCAACTTTGTTTCCAGCGAGCTAGGAATATTGACAGAAGCCTGTTTGACCCAGGCAAGTAGATCTTCCTGTACCAGAAGAAAATTTTCCATAGGTAGGATGGTGTCTGAGGAGGCAGCTGTTCCAGAGTCGCTGAACATACGGGACAAGGCATCTGGTTTTGTGTTCTTTGAGCCGGGCCGGTATGCCACATGGAAGGAGAATCTAGAGAAGAATAGTGCCCATCTGGCTTGACAAGGTTTTAAATGTTTTGCAGTTCTCAGGTACTCTAGATTCTTGTGATCTGTGTACACTAGAATCGGATGAGCTGCCCCTTCCAGCAGATAGCGCCATTCCTCTAGCTCAGCTTTAATTGCTAAAAGTTCTCGATCCCCGACGTCATAGTTCCTTTCCAGAGCAGATAACTTACGGGAAAAGAAGGCAACAGGAAACAAAAGGGACTTAGGATCCTGACGTTGTGAGAGCACGGCACTGACAGCAATTTCAGAGGCGTCCACCTCCAAAACAAATGGTAGAGCAGGATCAGGGTGTTTCAACACTGAGGCAGAGGTGAACAGACTCTTGAGGGAATTAAAGGCTGCTTGGGCTTCAGGGGTCCAGTAAAAATGGGTTCCTTGTTTGGTGAGCTGAGTGATAGGTGAGATAATAGCAGAAAACCCCTTAATGAATTTACAGTAAAAGTTTGCAAATCCAACGAACCGCTGGATCCCCTTCTTGTCAGTAGGGGGCGGCCAATCCATAATGGCTGAGATCTTTTGGGGATCCATCTTGATGCCCTCGATGGAAATAACTAGTCCTAGAAATTGTATACTCTGTTATTTAATTCACATTTTTCAGCCTTGGCATATAAGCTGTGTTGACGAAGGCAACTCAGAACACACTTAACGTGCTTATGGTGACTGTCAATGGAGGAGGAGAAAATCAGAATGTCGTCCAGATAAATGATAACGAACAGGTCTAAGTAGTCCCGAAAAATATAATTAACAAAGTGCTGAAAAATGGCAGGAGCATTGCACAACCCGAATGACATCACCAGATACTCAAAGTGTCCGAATCGAGTTCGAAATGCCGTTTTCCACTCGTCACCCTTTCTGATGCGGACCAGGTTATAGGCACCTCGAAGGTCAAATTTAGTAAAGATGGAAGAGTTCGGGCATCAGGGAGAGAGGATAGCAATTTTTGATGGTAATCTTGTTGAGTTAGCGGTAATCGATGCAGGGTCGAAGAGTATGGGCCTTCTTTTCTACGAAAAAGATGCCGGCTCCTGCCGGAGAGGTGGATGGGTGGATAAATCCCTTTCTCAAGTTATCGTTATAGTTGTATTCCTTGAGAGTAACTAGCTCTTGTTCAGTGAGAGGAAAGATTCTTCCAAAGGGGATCTAGGCCCCAGGGAGGAGCTCAATAGGGCAGTCATACACTCGGTGTGGAGGTAATGTCTCTACGCCCTTCTTACAGAAATTCGTGAAACCCCTCAGGGACTGACTGGCAGATTTCAGAGTCCAGGCATAGTAAGGAGGAGGAGTTATTGGGAGCTTCTGGAAGACAGAATTGATGGCAGTATGGAGATGAAAAAGTAACTTCTCTGGTAGTCCAATTAATGTGGGGGTTGTGAGCCTGTAGCCAGGGCATGCCCAAGATGATGGGAAACAAAGGTGTGGTGATAATGTCAAGGCATAAAAGCTCCTGATGGCAACTGGCAACTGTGGGCAACAGAGGAGTTGTTTCCTGTGTGACAGATCCTGATTTGATGGCTGACCCATCAGCAAGGTGCACGAGAAGTCCTTGAGTCTTGGGTAGCAGAGGAATGGAATGTCTGGCTACGAAGGAGGAGTCCATGAAGCAACTGCATGCCCCTGAATCAATAATAGAGGTTACTTGAAGGTTCTTTCCAGACAGCTGCAAAAAAACAGGAACAGAGGGGTGAGAAGAGGCATTGATTGCAGCAGAGACTTGGTTAGTGGAACTTAAAAGGCACTTACTAGACGTAGCCGGGCAGGTTCTTAGAAAGTGTCCTGGTTCTACCACAGTACATGCATAGATTATTCATGTGTCTGCATTGACGTTCTTCTCCAGTGAGAGAAGGGCAGAGAACGCCCAGTTGCATGGGTTCAGAAGTGTCTGGAGTTGGGGCAGGCTGTCCTGAAGGAGCAGGGTAAGAGGGGCTAGGAACCCTTGGTAGCATCCAGGTGGGTCGGAATTGTCCCATGGTTCTTTCAGACCTGCGTTCTTGCAGACGTCGGTCAGTTTGTATGGCCAAGGCAATAAGGTTGCCCAGGGTCTGTGGTACCCCTACCCTAGCCAGTTTGTCCTTAAGAGGATCAGACAGCCCCATGCAAAACTGATAGCAGAGGGCCGCATCATTCCAGTTGGTGTCAGCGGCCCAACGCCTGAATTCGGCAATGTAGTCCTCTACAGTTCTGCAGCCCTGATGTAGAGAGTGGAGTGGTGTTTCTGCAGTTGCTGATAATTGTGGATCCTCGTACAGCTGTGCCATGGCATCCAGAAATGTGGTCAGGTTAGTCAGGATCACGTCCTTCTGTTCTAGGAGACGATGTGCCCAGGATTGGGGTTCATTCTGAAGCAGGGAAATCACAAAGCCTACTTTGGTGGTCTCCAAAGAGAAGGTGTGAGGCTGAAGAGCGAAGA
This sequence comes from Aquarana catesbeiana, assembly GCF_042186555.1. Lineage (NCBI taxonomy): Eukaryota > Metazoa > Chordata > Amphibia > Anura > Ranidae > Aquarana > Aquarana catesbeiana. The sequence goes on along the minus strand of NC_133328.1, from coordinate 333,823,844 downwards.
AGAGCTCACAGGAGTTACGGAAGGCCCTGAACTTGCGACGGTCTCCAGAGAATCTCTCAGGTGTGAGTACACGAGGCTCCGGGGGTAACATCACCACTGTAGGTGAGGGAGATGAGCTGGCTGAGGCTTGAGAAGTCCCTTGAGGAGCAGCAGGAGGTGAGAGTGCCTGCACACACTCTTCCAGACAGTTATAGCTTTCCTGGAGAGACTTTACAGCCTGAGTCAGGCCAGTAAAGTGTAAGCACAGTTCGTCCATAGGTGAGGCTCCCTGCTCGGGCTCAGACATGGCTGCCAGATACTGTCACGTACTGGGTTATTGAGCCCGATATGCAGAGGGAGGCCTCCCTTATGGTCCTAAATCGCGGCTCCTGGTAGAGCTGACAGGACGCACAGGAGTGCAGGAAAGCACAAGTGCCTGGCAGGATCAACAGCTGGTATGAAGGTCTGATGCTCCAAAGTTGGGACAGCAGGAACAGCAGGTGGAATGCAGCAGACTGGAAGCTGAAGCAGGAGAGCAGGCACTCACAGGATTCAGAAAGAGGGTCCCAATGATTGAGACACAAGAGGGTCAGACAGACCGGGTCATACACAGGAGAGCAGTACAGGAACAGATTCAGCAGGCTTGGAGGAAGGTCACTGGGCAAGCCGGGTCGCCAACAAACTGTTACAGATAAGCCAAAGGATCAGGCAGGAGCAAGGTCATGGACAGGCCGGGGTCAGGTGCAGGTGGAAGGCAAGGATCGTCACAAGGCAAGCAGGTAGTCACAGGAACTAATCAGGAACACAGGAAACTCTCAGGGAACGCTGTAAATCTGGCAGCAAGATTCCTCTGTCATGAAAGGGTTTAAATAGCGCTTCTGGCGGCAATGGCCGTGCGCGCGCACACACACTGATGTGCACGGGTGTGCACAAGCGCGCACGGAACTATTGCTTTCAGCAAACCTTTCCTGACAGGTATTGGGAGATCCTAAAGCAGGATATACACCTTAAAGACAGTTTATTGGATAAACCAAAAATTGTCTACAAATGAGCCCCGAATTTGAGGAATCGAATGGTGCACAATGTAATTGAACCTCCTCCGGCCAAGCCTGTGATCTTTTGGGACATCATGGTGTTTCACGGTTGCGAGGGATGTTATAGTTGTGTAAGGGTCCCAAGTAATGTTATAAAACTTAAATTCTTTGTAAATCCTCATACTAATGGTTCACATGAGATCAGGGATTTTATTTCATGTGACACTATAGGGGTTGTCAATGCCATCAAGTGCCCATGCAACCTATTAAATGTAGGTAGGAAAAAGAGGGTGCTAAAAGCAAGAATGCAAGAGCATGTGAGAAATATACGCAAAGGACATGATAAGCATCACCTATCAATTCATTTTAGGGATAAACATTGAAAAAACCTGAAGGATTGCAGTTTTGGGGTATTGAGGCCTCCAAACATCATTAGAGAGGTTCCAACTTCATAAGAGAGATCAGTAAGAGGGAATCATGGTGGATACACCAATTGGGTTCCCTCTGTCCAGGAGGATTGAATAAGGAGTTTGACTTAAAATGTTTTCTTAGTAATTATTGATTATATATATCTTTGGCCCTGGAATATTAAAGTTGGATATGGTTCATATCATGTTGCTATAGGTTGGTATTTCTATACCCTTAGTGACGCCAGCAAGTAAGGGTAAGTAAGTGGCAAGTAAGTGGTTTTTGAAGCACCTCACCTATTTGAGGCATGGAGTGTGCCTTATAATGAACATTAGTCATTTTTGATGGTTTTTAACAGTATGAATATTTTCAATATTAATTATTGATTTTTAGTATATATTTTTTAAGAAATCTGGATATCATATTCCTGGGGGTAGGCTTGTATAGGGAAATGGTGGGTGGTCTTTATATATGTGTGTATATATATATATATATATATATATATATATATATATATATATATATATATATATTTTTTTTTTTTTTATGTGGATATTTTATATGATAATATTAATATGTTTTATATTATTTTTTTAGATATTTTTGGTGGTCCTTTATTTGGTACGGTTCAGGGGGTCTTCTCCCCCTATATGTGAAACTGATGTGTGTGAGGGTGTAGATTATTGTGCACACACACACACACATTTTTTTTGAGGCATTAGTTCTCTATGAATTTATATATGTTTTTTTTATAAATTCTGTGGATATATATATATATATATATATATTTATATATATTTATATATATTTATATATATATATATCATTTTTTGCTTCTCGTTTTAGGGCATTTATTGGTTTACTTGCAAATGTCCAATACCTCAGTATGTACCATAATGGGTTTATATTTATATATTTTTTAATGCAGTTTGTAGAATTATATTGGATTGTTATTTTGTTTTATATTATGTCAAATCTGGGATGAGACCGTATGTTTGCTCTGTAACACTGTCCTGCAAGTGAGCATCTGTATTTGGATGCAGCCTTATTTCAGCAGGAAGATATAATATTATGCTGCTCTATAGCTTGATGGAGGAATAGATCATTCAGTGCTGTTGTGAGTGGTATCATAGAGTGTTCTGTTTAAAATCCAGTATATACAGTGCATTGGGCTAAGTTTTTGCACAATAGTATGTCCCCAGACCACAAGAAAATGGCCAACGGCTGGGTATTCCAGTATGAACAGTGCATTGGGTTTAGCATATGCACACTAGGATGTCCTCAAACTATAAGAAAATGGCCAACAGCCGAGTATTTAACTGACAGTTTCACCATCCAATCAGCATCCCCCTGAGGGAGACATACGAAGCACCCTTGTATTGTCACGCGTAGGCGAGGGGTGTAGGAAGCATCTGGTCTGCTTCACAGAGAATGGACATACGACCTCAACCAAAACCCAGTGTTTTAAGGCACATTACAGATTGGTGCACTTAATGCACCTAACCCATGTGAGTACCCTATACTGGGGCTTTTTGTTTGTACAATAAAATTGTGTTAAAATGGTATCACTCTATGGAGTGTCTTTCTACTGTTTGTATATGAGGACACAGCATCAGTGAGCAGTTTGGATCCATACAGCTAACTTAGAATCCCTGAGGTGATTCATATGTGTGCTTGACCAAACTTAATTGCGAGGTCACACGCTCCAAGGTGACCGGCCATTGCCTGAGGGTGGAGAGCACCTGAGTGTGGACATGTGGCCACCCCAACACATTATTTTCACGTTGTTATGAAGTCACCATTATACCTTTAATAAGGACTATATGCCATTTATGTTGGACTGATCTGCGTTTGATTAGAACGTCACTGTTAGCACTTTATGACACACGCTTGTGGCACCATATATGCTTATTATTTTTATTTTTTTGTCTGTGGAATGTGACACTTAACACATAATTTTTTATCACAGCAATCAAAGGACTCTATATACAGTTTTGAATATATTATAATTTTTGTCAGTTTATCACGGTTTTTTATTGTTTTTCTCATCATTGTAAAGTCGGCATTTTAAAATTATTGATGAAACTAATATCAGGAGATAGCGCAGCATAGTAGTTTTCTAGTTATATTGTTTTTACACGGCTTTATGAGACGTGATCAGTGCTAGCAGCTGTTGATCATTACTACTCGCTAATTATATTTTGTTTTTTCTATATATATTTTGTCACTTTCAAAACAGGTAGCTCACAAGATCCTCATAGTTTGTTTTAATTATATATCTTATACCCTTGTCTACTTTACAAACTTCAACTGTTTGCAAAAATATGTGCATTTATTATTTTTTTCAGAAAACAAAAATGTTAATTTTTTATTTTTTTCCACAGAAGCCTGCAAAGCATTGCACCAGCCACCAGCTTGAGGACATGCCAATGGACTACTTGTGCACTGATCAACGCACTCGTAGTCCATTAACAAATACAAGCCATCTGCTGTAGGAGAAGATGGGACATGTATTTTTTTGTGCATGCAGAGGCCCACACAACAGTGACAATTTTAAATGTGACAGCAGCTGCACCCTGTCCCACTGTGCTGTCACAGGAAGGGGGTTGAGGAGAGTGCTGGAACACATTACATCCTAAATACGGGTGGAACATGTAGCATGTTCGAAAGGTGAACTTAACCTTTAATTTAAAGTAGTATGTGAACACATATACATGCCAGGTATGAAGTGAAGTTTTATAAAAAGAGTGAGAGAGGCACAAGTTATACGTCTGTTTTTTGCATTTTTGATGGTAGAAATAACCATCTGGAGCCCTCCAGCCATATTATATTCGTAGCAATAGAAGACATGTGGGACCTTATGTCACAATTATTTTCCAGTCTACTTTTTCTAAGACAAACCGTAGTTTGGTAACGTGGTACAATACAATCACAAAGGCTTTTCTTAAAGATCAGTCAATGCAAAGCTAAAAAGGGGGAGTCTACAAGTCTGCAAAGTAAGGAAATGTTGCCCCTTAAATGGAAAGATATACAGAATGTTTACATATTCATTTATCCATTCAGATTGTTTAAAATAGTTCAAAACTAATTTTAGAAAGAGTTTTTTCCTGAAAGAGTAGTTGATGTTTGGAATACACTTCCAGCAGAGGTAGTGAGCCAGTCAACAGTAAATGGCTTCAAATATGCTTGGGACAAACATAGACCTATACTTAGACAACAGAAATAAGCAGATTCGATGGACTACTCAGTCTTTTTTCTGATGTCAGGAAATCATCTGCATCTTCTCCTCTTCTAGTCTGTCTCATTCCATCAGACTTGGTCATCTGCTCTGCCTGCTCCCCCTCTCGATGTTTGTTACCTTAACAGAATAAAAGACAAAGCAGATTATATGCTTCTTCCAACTGTGCCAAAAAACATAACTCACAACTCATGATTCTCTATCTGCCCATTTCTGACTTAAAAACGATTGTAGGATGCCCACAACATTCTCATTCAAAAGGCATAGATTTTCAGCTGAAAGAATAAACCTGCATCTCTCTCTCTGGGCTGTCCTGAGAAACGCTGGCCTGCTGTTGTTCAGTCTTCACAGCTTGGCACTCTCTAGCAATATGTCCCAGTCTATGACAACAAAAACACCTAATGTGACTAAATTTACTGTTTTGAACCCCTTGCTTCCACCTCTCAAGCAAAGCTAGCATGGGAATTCCTTCTCTTTCCTCTCTAGGGACCACCACCTTAAGTAAATCAGTACATAATTGTCCCCTGGATATCAGCCTTCCTTGCCTTGCCTTGATGTTGTCAGATTCACCTAGTCTATCTCTGAGTTGACCAGACTCACAAAGGTTGATTTACTAAAACTGGAGTGTACAATATCTGGTGCAGCTCTGCACAGAAACCAATCAGCTTCCAGTTTTTTTTTTGTAAAAGATTAATTGAACAAGCTTATATTAGAAGATGATTGGCTACCATGTACAGCTGCGCCAGATTTTCCACTCTCCAATTTTAGTAAATCAACCCCACAGCTTCCCACTTATTGACAGTAACAGTGGCACATGTCCTACCAGGCTTTGGGCCTTTGTTCTTTGTTAGGGCCTCATTAGACATTAGATCCTTAAGTCTGTACACCACTCATTTAAATCTTCAGCTTTGTCTACAGTGATTTGAACACACTTTGATGCCACTGCCAGTTTGACTCTGAGTACCCTACTTTCTAAACCCCTTGCCTTGCTTGCAGTGTCTTCCAAACACTTGATCACTGCTGCAAGCTGCTCTTTCAACAAGTCACTTTCTAACTCTGCCTTTCTCCCTTTTTCAAATTCAATATGTAGAGCATGCAGGAAGTGCAAACCAAACACAGCTACTGGCCCCATGTCTTCCTCTCTGAAAGCAAGACTTTTAATAGGGCGTACACACGGTCGGACTTTGTTCGGACATTCCGACAACAAAATCCTAGGATTTTTTCCGATGGATGTTAGCTCAAACTTTTTTTGTCTACACACGGTCGCACAAAGTTGTCGGAATTTCCGATCGCCAACCACGCGGTCACGTACACCACGTACGACGAGACTAGAAAAGGCCGGTTCAGAACCAAGCGTGGCACCCTTTGGGCTCCTTTTGCTAATCTCGTGTTAGTAAAAGTTTGGTGAGAGACGATTCGCGCTTTTTCAGACTCGTGGCTTTCAGATCGTTTTCTGCCGTTCAGTTTGTGCTTGTGGGTTTGTATCTGCTCTTCAGTGCGTGCAAGCAAGTTCCGCGTGACTTTAGGTAGTCATTGTATTCTTGTTCGTTCGTTACTGGTTTTCAGGTCGCTCTTCACAGGCCTTGCTGTTCTTCAGTGCGTTCTGTTACTTCGTTCTGAGCAGCCGACCGTTTTCTAGCCATGTTTCATATGCGTACTCCTCGTAGAGTTCGTGCTGTGCGGGGGCTTGGTGTTGGGGTCCTGACCTTGACACAAGTCCAGTCCATGAACAGGGTGGGGAGGAGTTCATGGACCAAGAATTGGTTGCTTCAGCGTGACCAGTTCTCTCATATGCCTTTGCTCTGTGAGATCCGTGAGAATAATCCTGATGATTTTAGGAACTTTCTCAGGATGACGGACCCCGTGTTTCACCGTTTGTTGGCTTCGCTGACCCCCTATATCTGCAGGCAGGATACCTGCATGAGGCAAGCCATCACTCCGGAGCAGAGGTTGGTCGCTACCCTGCGGTATTTGGCGACAGGGAGAAGCCTGCAGGACTTGAAGTTCTTGACAGGCATCTCCCCCCAGGCTCTGGGTATCATCATCCCAGAGACCTGTTCTGCCATCATCCAGGTCCTGCAGAAGGAGTATATGAAGGTAAGATTTTTATCCTTTTATATCACATTTTATTGTATTTAATGTTTGCTAATATATTGTATTTCTTTCCTCATTCCCTAATTACCATGATTGTAATATGCTGTGAATGTCCCCTTTGTTCTCATGCATGCTGGATTTTTATGTAATTATTATTTTAGGTCCTTCATACATATTTGCCCTTCAATAACCTCCCCAGCATGGTGTCTCCTGGCCTATATTCACCTCATGTAGTCACTTAACAATGTATTTTATCAGCTCTGTAGTAGTGCTTTACCCCAAACACCCCCTAAAATGTTTGGAAATGTTTTTGATTTAAATTCTGGCAGAGTGCCAGAGGCTTTTTTTTGTTGGTGTCCCCAAATAATTTTTAGTAACCCTCCCTCCCCCAACTGCTAAGTCAGCTGATCCCAATTCAAATATCCTCAATCATCTATCTGCTGACTTTGCCAAACCCATACACACTATACCCACCTCTTTACTGGTCAGATTTATGGATGAATTGCCCAAAGCATGTAGTGCAAGGACCTGCCTGTATAGTTTCCAATGGTACTGTTTCAAGTTTTTGTATTCTATTATTATCTTGATAGGTAATAGCAGAATGTCCAAATGTCCTCAAATGTGTACAATGTGTATTTATATCTTTGTATTATGACACTTCTTACCTGTCCAGTGGTCTGCCAATAGCGTAACTAAGGAGGGGCTGTTCCAAGTAATACCCATTATTTAAGCATTCAGCTCTTAATGAAGTGAAGAGGGTTACCTGTCCAAGATCCCCCCCCCCCATAATGTTAGAAATGGCCCATGAGAGGGGGGGAGGGGGAATATGATAGGTATACCTTATACTTTGGCCTTGTTAAATTCCCCTTACTAAATGCTATCTGGAGGTTGCCACATAATGTTTGTGCCTAATCTGCTTGCCATGTTTCTGTGAAAAAATAGTAATGTTTATTGTTTTTTCCTCAACAGTTTCCTTCCACGCCACAGGAATGGCAGACTGTGGCCTCCCACTTTGCCCAGCGGTGGGACTTTCCTAACTGCGGAGGGGCAATTGATGGGAAACATGTCCACATCATCCCACCACCCAACTCGGGGTCGTACTATTATAATTACAAGGGGTTCAATAGTATAGTGATGTTGGCGGTGGTGTCGGCTAATTACGACTTCCTGTATGTGGACGTGGGGAAGAATGGCCGGATGTCCGATGGTGGAGTCATCACCCAGACGGAGATTTACAGGTGTCTCCAGAATGGCAGCTTGGACTTGCCAGCTCCAGAGGACAATGTTGAAGGACTCCCATTTGTGTTCGTTGCTGATGAAGCGTTTGCGCTGGGGGACCACCTGATGCGGCCATTCCCAATGAGGACCCTCACCCCGGAACAGAGGGTTTTTAATTACCGGCTGGCCAGAGCCCGAAGAATGGTGGAGAACACATTTGGAATCCTGGCCAGCTGGTTCCGACTATTTCTGACACCCATCCATATGGCGGAGTATAAACTGAACCATATTATACTGGCGTGCTGTGTTCTCCATAACTTTTTAAGGAAACATTCGGCCAACTATGCTGGCTCAGTTGGGCCTGAGGCCGGAATCCTGCATCAAACCACACTACAAGTGCACTTGCAACTGCACGGAAACTGCACTTGTAGTGCAAAGAGGATTTGCCCTTAGGAAATAACACCCATTTTTGCAGAAAACAGCAATTACATCACCCCAAAAGTGTTGTATTGTAGTGTTGAGACAATAATCCACACATTCTTGAGTAAGCAACTTTTTTATACCTGCACAATCACATGTGCATTTACCAAAGGTTTTTAAAACAAACCAACATGTTTGTTGTATAACAATTTTTGCAGTAGCATTATCAAAAATCGAAATGTCCATTTCAGATAAAACAGGCCTGTGTAAAACCAACAAGAAAGCCAAAAAACTTGAACTTACAAAGTTCACATTAGGTAAAACCTGAAGGCTATATCAGACATCAGTATTTAGGAACTGGGTTTGATATAGCGTTCAGATGGGGGGAAATCACCCCTGGAAAAGCCAAATTTGGAAGATGCACACCAATTTACGAATGTCAACATGTGCTATCTGCCATCAGGGGGGATCAAGGGACGTGTTTTGGGGGAGCAAGCCCTTCCTCAACGCTACTTTATAATTGAGGAAGGGGTTGCACCCCCAAAACGCGTCCATTGATCTCCCGTGATGGCAGATAGCACATGTTGGCACACTGCGTGCATCCTCCAAATTTGGCTTTTCAAAACATTGCAAAAATATTTAAAAGATTGGACCACAATCCAAAAAGTGATTTTGTGGGGTTTTAAATTCGCCCCAAAACATCAATGATGTTATTATTTTTTTAATAACATCATTGATTTTTTGCTGTATGTTTTGCAGTTCGACATTACACCCCATGATCTCACCGATTAGGATCTGGGCACTTTCTGATGTGAAACGTTGGGGATCCCTCACATCACGATCACCTACAAAGAGAGAAAGAAAACAAAAACAGGTCTCAAAACTCTGCCACCATCCATCTCTTTTACCTGAGCCTGTGGTCGCAGACACTCACCTGTTGTGGTGCCAATCTCCACCACATCTTCTTCTTCCTCCTGCTCTTCTTGGGTTGGTGTTAGTTCCCCTTCTTCCAGAGGTGGAGGGTCTGTGGTCTCCTCGGATGAGGGGTGTCCTCCGAGTCTTTTCTCCCCTATGTAAAACAAAAATGGTATAATTAGCACACAGATATTTGATGGCAGAACTAGAAATAGGAAACATTGCTTGGAAGTGGGGTACAATTGTCTATTTTAGCCGAGTTCCAAGATGTATTTTTTTTATTGGCCTTTGTCAAGCTGCAATACTTTACCTGTTTAGTACAAGCTTCACAGATGGAGACCCCCCTATAGTACACACTGGAGCACCTGTGTGGCCCCCTAATAAAAATGGTGTTCTTGTGTCCCACACTAGTGCTCCAGTGTCCAGATGTGAAAACAGCTGCTCAGTGTCCTCTCCTTACACACAATCTAGTTGGCATTTCATTCTAGCAACAAACCCATCTACACAAACAACTATTTGGCATCCAAGTAGGCCCCAAAAAAATGTGGGAAAATGCATATGGCCTAAACAATGGTGTTTTAGAGGCCGAAAGAAAAATGTTTGATACGAACGAATAATGGGCCCATGAACATTAAAGTTGCCCTTTTAAACTGTACAATTAAGAAAAGCATATGGAGCAGCACGAACGCAATAAAGACAGAAAGAATAGGAACACAGCACAACTACTTACTTTTTTGCAGCACTCTCCGGATCTTTCGGTACTGCTCTGGCTCTCTCAATTTCAGGTCCGACCACCGCTTCCTGAGCTGATCTTTCGATCTTCGTACCCCGAAATTCTTCTGCAGACTTTTGATCACTTTCGCCATGATCTTGGCCTATCTGATATTGGGGTTGGGGTAAGGCCCATACTTTCCGTCATAGTCGGACTTCTTCATGATGTCGACCATCTCCAACATCTCCCCAAAGGACATATTTGTGGCCTTAAAACGTCTCCTTCTGGATCGGGATGTGTCCGGATCCGGGCTTTCGACCTTCTCCTCCTCGTTCCTGCAATTAGCACACAGCTGCTGTGACTCCGCCATGTGCTCTTCCCCCACTGCGCCGAACGAAAAGGGGCGGGGAATAGACTAGAAAGGACGTCAGGGGCGGGCGGAGTTACACGCATGCGCAGTGTGTATAAAGCGTAACACGCGTGCGTATTACGTACGATCTGTGAGCGGAGGAAGGAGCATTGGACGCGCCGATCGTAAGAACGAAGGTAAGAGACAAACTTGTGCCTGTACTGCTTCTACATTGAAGCCTATATTGTAACAAGATTAGGAGAGTTTTGTCTGACATTAGGCTTTGTCTTGTGTTGTGTCTTGCAGTGAACATGGATATCTTAGTGAAAGACAATGACTTCATGTCAGTATTCATAGATATCTTAAGGGAGCTGCCTTGTCTGTGGGAGATTAAAAGCAGGTGATCCCCACGGCAGACATCACCTATTTAAAGATCTTCATTGGTGGCCTGAGGAGCACATATCTAAGGGAGCGCAAGAAAGTCCTGGATTCACAGAGATCCAGAGCAGCAGATGACATCTATGTCCCCAGGATGTTGTACTACGACAGGCTGCATTTTCTGGCAGGCCAGACTGAACCCAGGCCATCCCTCTCCAGTCTTCCTTCCACGCTTCCTTCCCCCCCGGCTGAGGCTTCTGACGCCCAACCTGGGCCTTCCAGGCAACATGTGGAGGAGCCCAGATTGAGCCAGGTATAGCATTCCTCTAAATATTTCTGCTTGTCCAATCAATGATGTTAACTAGATGTTAGTTTGGAGTACTAATTTAGGATTTTGATTAATGAAACAAAACATTACAACCATGTCCCTTTTTCATACACAGGGAATTCTCAGCCAGGAGGTGGCCGGGCCGAGCCGGCTGGCTGATCTGCAGGTCCCTCCACCCCCCCTGAAAAGAGAAAGTGGCAGTAGGAGGAGTGCCCTAGAGGAGGCTACCGGAGGACTCTTTTGGAGGGCTACAGAGGTCCTGGGATCACGACAGACCGTGAAGGAGGACATTGCTGCCGTCATTGCATATAAAATGCAGAGGATGGAGGAGGGCCAACAAGTCTTGTGTGAGGCGCTCATATTGGAGGCTCTTAACAAAGGTATGAGGGGCCAAATGACAGCTCAGACACACCTTTGCGATGGTCCTCCTCCTCCTCCTGCAGGTCCTCCTCCTCCTTCTCTTCCAGGTCCTCCCAGTCCTCCTCCTCCTCCTGCCACATCTCCAACTGCACAGCCACAGCCCGGAAGGAAGCGTGAAAGGTAGACCAGAAAGTGAGGACCCTGGATCCAGTCTGGTCGGCCAAAAAATGCAGCCTCTTGTGGTACCACAGCCTGGGGACACAGATGTCATCTGCTGCTATCCGGATCTCTGCAAATTCTGGACCAGACTGCCCTCCCTTACATATGGACTCCTCAGGCCACCAACTTTGATGTTCAAGAATTGATGTCTGCCGTGGGGGTCCCAGACTTCGCTAATTTCTCCTGTTGATCCAGTGTTGCCTTCCTCTTTGTTTGGTTCTGAGCCCTTAATAAAGGATTTTTGTTTTGAATTATACTCTCCTATGTGTTTTACTTCAAAAAGGACAGTTTGTTTGTGAGGATTCAGGTACATTTCAAATATACAATGTGAAATGAACAAGGGACACCAACACCAAACAATCTCCTTGAGATTAAATAATAAAAGATATCAATGGTGTTGAGGTAACTTGACACACAAAACACACACAAAAATATTCTGGAGTAAAAATAAAAATAACATTGAACAAAGATCAGCCTTTGAAAAAATTCAAACATTAAAAAAAAAAAAAAGGCTTAAAATCCCCCAAAAAATTAAATAAAAAAATAAATTCTGTCAGATGTGACAACTAATAACAATATATTCAGGGAATCCCAATATAAAAACAAAAATAAAACTTTGTGAGAAGTGTGTGTGAATATGAGCAGCAAAACTACTTAAAAACTACTTAATTCTTGTCACATTATAAAGAAGAAGAGAGTGCGCTGTATTAAACCATTTTTAACATTGCAGCGTGACGAAAGTGCTGTATCCATTGCGAACGCTAAGTTTACCAGAACGAGCTGTTCCGTCTTGGAATTTCTTCTGAGCATGGGTGGCACTTTGTGTGTCGGAACAGGCCACACACGGTCAGAATTGACGCGATCGGATTTTGTTGTCAGAAAATTTTATCTCCTGCTCTCCAACTTTGTGTCAGAAAATCCGATGGAAAATGTCCGATGGAGCCCACACACGGTCGGAATTTCCGACAACACGCTCCGATCGGACATTTTCCATCGGAAAATCCGACCGTGTGTACGGGGCATAAGACTAAAATCTGAGGAAAAATCTGAAACTCCATCATGCCAAGCTCTGTTCAAAGGTGAAGCATACCTAGCAAGCTCCCTTGCAACAGACATCCACTTACTGTCTTTGGTCTAGGTAGGCAGGGTGCATTCCCCCTCCTGGACACCAGAAACCTCTGCAGCCTTGCTTTTCCTAAACAGTGTACGCAGCATTTTTCCCAGTACAAGAGACAGAAAACACTACAAAAAACAGGTCTGCTTCAGTTCAACTTTAGCACAAATTTTAGGTGAGCCCCCAATTGTTTTGCTTTGCGTCTAATAAGGTTACTTTTCGGTATAAGCAAAGAAGCTTAGACTTCTGTAGTGTATTTTTGTGGTTTTGTTAAACAGAAATGCTATACATACAAACTTTTACAATTATAGAAAAGCAATACAAGACTGCATACAACCAGCAAAATGTTACCTACTTCCTAGTGAATGCACATGAACTATGGTCTGTATACAATAGGAATATGCTAAAAATTTAGGTTAAAGCAGTTCCACAATTTCCTTAGACAACAAGGACCCCAGTCTTACACATGATATGAAAATCAGATGGGAAAATTCGAAAGACAAGCTGTCTGTGGATTTTTGGATTGTTAGTACGGTGCTTTCGCCAGCCGATTTCACTTTTTCATCAGATAAAAGCTTGTTGTGCAGGCTATAAAATTTTTGTTGGATGTGAACTCAATGTCTGATTTTCAGATGTCCAGTACAGAAATCATCACACAAAAGACGAAAGTACAAACACACATGGTCAGAATCAAGGAACGACGGGAGTTCGGTCTTGTAAACTACTGTTCGTAATCTAGAATTAACATTCCTGATGCAGCAATTGGTGAAACGTTGAAATGCAACGCACATTCTCATCTTCTTTAATGGGATAATAATGAAGCTGCTTTGCTGGTGATACTGATGTAGTTATGCCAAACATATTTTAAAAGGCATTTGTTTTGTAGTGATATGAATAATATTAATATTATGGTTGTTTCATTTTTTGGGGAAGTTACCACAACACTATTATCCCTGAGTTTTTAAGATCAAAGATACAACTATGTTGGTGTCCCTTGTTAATTTTCCATTGTGTTGTTTTTAATGTAACTGCCTACTCCCAAACTGTCATTTGAAGAAAAACACATAGCCAAGTATTATTCTACACAATTTTTTATTGTGCAAAAAAAAACAACAAAAATTTAATTAGAGATGCTATCTGGCATCTAAATAAAAATAACTTAACAAAAAAGTGTGAATCAATGCTCACCAAACTTCTACTAACATGAAATTATCAGAAGGGGCCCAAAGGGTGGCGCTTGAGAAATTAACTTCTTCTTTATACTCTCATAGTACGTCACTACATTCGTGTTAGTCGAACGACTATTTGCGGATAGTTAGTATACTAGACAAAATCCTGCACATGCCCTTTTGACAAAAATCAGACGCTCCGTCGTACAATCGAACTGTGTGTACGAGGCTTTACTCTACAAGTTTTTTCAGGAAATCAGGTAAAAATGTCATCAGCTGAAGCTTCTCCCGGGACAGACTTTCCTTGGTGTTATTTAATTATAGAGTTCTGCAATCTTCTTTAAAATATGGTTGTTCAAGTCCTTTCCCCTCCCCCCACTCACTGCCTACTTAATTTCCTGTAGCGAGCTATACAAACCACGCTAATGATTTAATTTTCATATCATTAGGGGAGGCCTAGCTTCTAAAACAATGCATGGTTTAATTCTATATTAATGCTATATAGACTAAAATCACAAAAAATAACCATAGCAACACACATGTACGTAATTAGTCCACACATTAAAAAAAAGTGGCATCCTTATATTCAGGATAATTAGCTCTTCCTAAATGACAACTGTGTGGAAAAATAATTCTATTTACTTTTCTTAATTTTCAAAAAACTTTTGAGAAAAAATATAAACTCTTCAAAGGACTCACCGTGCTTATTAGCAAATACTTTGGTGTTTCTGTTTTCCAAAACGGAGTAACTTTTTAAGTGTTTCTCCTGTCCTGGCACATCAGGGTCTTCAAAATGTGATAGGTGTAATAGAATATATAAACAACTATGACTCCATCTTAAAGATTCTCTTCCATTTTACATACAGTAGAAGTGAACATTTTGCTGTGTGTGTTTGTGTTTTACCATAATCAGCTTAAAAGTTTGCATAGAACTGCACCCTATGAGATATTGTAGTTAAGCCAAATTTGTGTCAGCAAAAGTCATTAGCTATTTCTTATTATCTAGTCAAGCAGCCTAACTCTTGATAAGAAAGTACTGAGTTTAAGTTTTGTAAAACTCTTAGGCATGTATTTTTATTTTGTATGTAGCTCTGGTAGATTTTTAATCTACCACTTATAGGTAAATTTAGTGGGTTATTCTTTTCATACATAGTCAGATTTAGCCTCTGTTCCAGTTTGGCTGTGTTGCATGTAGTTTCACACTGTGCCTGTGGGTGTCCTTGTCGCCATGGGTCGGTGTTTGAAAGGCAACACGTTGAATCGTATGAGTGCTCTTCTACCACATAGTACTGCTGGGTCGGCTTAAAGGTTCTAGTGCTGTGTTTGCTTTCCATTGTAAACCATTACATCCTGTGGCAGAGGATCGTACGGGTTTCTATTTCATTCAAGTCTGTGGCAGAGACTTTTGTTTGTGCTGCTTACCGGCTGCTAGGTTAGTGAGAGAAACCTATCCGGATGGGCAAAGATTCAACTCTAAGAGGAAAGTACATTCATCTACAAGATTCCGATTCCTAATACTAAACTAAGAAAAGGTATTTGAACTTCCCTGCAACTCTCCTTCTACCTCTTTCCTGCTACTTCCTTCATTACTCTTTATTAAAGCATTGGAAAAGATACTCAAGTGTCTGGTGCCTACACTGTCTGGTATTAAACTCAACGGAACCCTAGACCCGGTTCTGGTGAAATTGAGGTAACAAAAGTGACGGTAACAGCCCGCTTTAAACCAGCAGCTCCACCGTGAGTTATTGCTACATGTGGGGGCGTTTTCTGGGATTGTTAGCCGTCATCCTCCCACAACCCTGAGAAATATTTCACCGGGAGTTTATGTTTAAAGAAGTTTCTGGACTTTGTCACTTTTTCCAGGAAAAGAAGGGGTTAAATTGCAGGACTTTATTTTTGACTGCATAGGCTGCAGGTGAGAAGTAAAAGCCCAGGAGCTACATGATCAGAAGAACAAGTGGGAGGAGCCTAACCTACTTGTTACCGCGTGGGACGCTTGTGCGTGTGTTTGGCGCCAAAGGAGAAGAGAGGCCTCATGATCGTGCTTAGAGGATCAGAGTGCAGCCATGTCTTCTTTTCCATTGGTACCGTCAATTATGGGATCTAAGATGTTCCCTACAAGTACCGCTGCAGGTGCTATGCTGACCAGAAACCCTGCTGATAGATACTGGCATTCATTTGAAGCCGCAGGGGCGGTTTGTGCTATACACTGTTGGAGATATCGAAGGGCTGGGAATGCTTTGCCACAAGTGTGAAGGACTGGCCATACATCCCCGTCCATTTGTCCGATGTTTGCAGTGCGGAGAATATTTGTTCACAGTGGAGCAACCTACCATGTTGCCCCGTGCTTATCGTGTGGATTGGGCTACAGGAATTGCCACAGTGGAAACTACTGCCATTGCTGCTGGAGAGCAACAGGCCGTGATCTCGTCTGCTACCGTGAGTGCTTCCGAGGAAGATGTTGCTGTTACTGCTTCCTCAGCGGACATCACCTTTATTTCCACTACTACACCTATCCCCATTGCACCTGTTCCAAGGAAGGTGGGATATGTGAAGGCTTCCCGCGGCCGTGGTCGAGGCCTACCCCAGAGACTACCCGAACCGGAGCCGGAGAAATACATGGATCCGGAGAAGTCCACGTCAGGAACGGGTGAGAGATCAAAGGGGAACATATCTGGGAATCTTTGTAAATATTTGCCAGCAGAAGAGTTGAGAGACTCGGAGATTCTATGTCGGATCTCTTTGGTGATGATGATCTGTTTAAAACAATGTCACAGGAACTATTGTGGGCCCAGGATGAAGATGTTGCTTCTGTTTTAACCTTCTCAGAGTGGACAGCCCTGAAATCTGGGAAGACATCACCTTGTGTGGAGCCGCACAGTACTACCAAAGAGACATTGTCTAAAGTTGCTAGTTTGCTTTTGACACCCGTCGGATTTATGGTGAGTAAATCACCGAATTCTTGTGTGCCTCCTGGTTTAGGGAAAAATAGACCTTTGCCTAAACTTGCCCATTTGCCCAGAGAGTGCTCACCAAATGAGTTGCCACAGAATATGGTCTGGAATTTCCCTATGTTACTCAGGAAATTATGCAGGAAATTGAGGCCAACTGGGAACAGTGGTACTGTGAAGCTGTTTGGGACTATTTGTCTGTGCCAAAACCTTTCTGGAGAGCTGGGTATTCTGTTGCCATGGATGAACGCTTCAATGGATGTTTCCTACATTGGAACTATGGTCGGCACATCTATGCTGACAAAGTGGTCATTTGCATACCTGGAAAAGATGATGTTGTGTACTTTATCACTACCGTGTTTAAACTAGGAAAGAAACTGACATTGCCAGATCCCCAGTTTTATTGGTGATTATGAAAAGGAACTTTGGGGCGTGTAGTTAGAAAGTGTCAGTGTCTAGAGATCTCTGTGGTCAAGAGATAATATTCATCCCAGCTTTTTCAAATCCAAAGACTCTTTGCTAGCTTGATTTTCTTTATTGAAAGGATGTAATTCTCAAGATAGAGATGGACTTTTCAAGTTACTTTAGTTTATTTCCATTAAAAGGAAAATATGTGGGAAGAGAGTGTCATTCTTCTTTTGTAATGAGGCTTTGCTCCTAAACTGTTTAGTGATGATACTGTACCTATCTAGTGTGTGTTTAACTTAGTTTTTTTTTCAGGAACAATTGGATCTCCTATCAAGCTGTTATGCTTTTCAGCTAGATAGATAGTGTGGCTTGTGACAGTTCTTAAGTGATTTCTTTTACGAATGTGAACATGTTGTTGTATAAATGTTGAAACTGTAATATTTTATACTGTCTTTTCTTCTTCCGCATCCAAGTTTTAAGTTCAAATACCTACTCTCAGGCTTGGGAGTTATTTTTGACAGACATTGAGGACAACGTCTATTGTAGTGGGGGGAGTATGTAGCGCTGGTAGATTTTTAATCTACCACTTATAGGTAATTTTAGTGAGTTATCTGTTTCATACATAGTCAGATTTAGCCTCTGTTCCAGTTTGGCTGTGTTGCATGTAGTTTCACACTGTGCCTGTGGGTGTTGTTGTCGCCACCACATAGTACTGCTGGGTCGGCTTAAAGGTTCTAGTGCTGTGTTTGCTTTCCATTGTAAACCATTACATCCTGTGGCAGAGGATCGTACGGGTTTCTATTTCATTCAAGTCTGTGGCAGAGACTTTTGTTCGTGCTGCTTACTGGCTGCTAGGTTAGTGAGAGAAACCTATCCGGATGGGCAAAGATTCAACTCTAAGAGGAAAGTACATTCATCTACAAGATTCCGATTCCCAATACTACACTAAGAAAAGGTATTTGAACTTCCCTGCAACTCTCCTTCTACCTCTTTCCTGCTACTTCCTTCAGTTACTCTTTATTAAAGCATTGGAAAAGATACTCAAGTGTCTGGTGCCTACACTGTCTGGTATTAAGCTCAACGGGACCCTAGACCCGGTTCTGGTAAAATTGAGGTAACAAAGGTAACGGTAACAGCCCGCTTTAAACCAGCAGCTCCACCGTGAGTTATTGCTACATGTATAAATACTACCTTCGTACTGCATACAAATCAGAGATCTTATGAACACACTCCAGCTTGTTTCCTGTGTCTCATTTGACCTCTCATGGATCCGAGAGTCTCGGTGGTCCACCTGCATAAACCATGGTGGTCTTTAAGGTGTACAATTCCTTTCAGAAATTGGGGGCTCATCCTGGAAAAGCAAATCATCCTTCGTAAGTAAAACGTTTGTCTTATTCTGATGAATTATTTTTCTTGCCTAGGCTCTGATAAAGCTTTGGTCCTTTAAACAAATGATATAGACAGGAGATGGACCATGCCTTAAAGGTCTTTGGGAGACCTGAGTCCTAGAGAGAGGATTCATTAATATTAGATAACACAGTACTGTAACTCCTTTTGGGAAGGAGAGAAAGAGTTTATGTGGTATCCACCAGCGTGACCCAAACCTCTGTTTGCTTTGTCTTTCTGTCGCATAGAAGTATATAAGATAATTTGTTGTGTGGAAGAAGTTGTTATATAAGATAGCCTCTCGTTCACTGTAATATGGGTCAAAACCATTGTAAAGAGGCTCAGTCTCCCCCTAACCCAGGGGAAATTTGTAAGGATTATGTTGCTAGGGTTTGTGGTACTGATTATGAATTTATAAATCCTTGGGTGTCAAATTTAGAAGGGTGGACTGAAACTATGCATAGCAGTGATCCCTTCCCCCGAGATGGAGATAATGGTGAATTTCATATGGATATGGTGAAAGGTTTATGTCTTGATGACATGAAGGCTTTCCCATGGTTTTCAGGAGACACTCAGTGGAATATGAAATACATGAAAGAGGGAGGGGAAAATTTACCCAATACCGGTTTCAGAGGGATAATAAGAAACAGAAGAAAGCAAAGAAATATTTATCTAAGGAAGAGTATGACCTTAAACATAAGACGGAATCTGAGGTCAAGAGACCCGATCCCACAGCTCCACCATTGCCTTTCTCTCATTTATCCCCACCACCTTACGCTAGTCAGATCTATCCTAGCCTCAGCAAGGATGAGATAGCTCTTCTTGCTGGATATCATGCCACCCACTAAAGACCCCCTCCACCAGCTGCCCCACAGGCTCTGCCACAACAACAAGCACTTCCACAGATACGACAGCAAGCGGTACAAACCACAGCACAGGCACCCACCTCCCCATAAAGACAAGCATCGTAAGATTCTAGGGCTAATGATAGCACCCCAGAAGGGGCAACAGGGGGCCACACATCAACTACCCAATCCTCTCAACCCCCCCCCCCCCCCCCTACTGTTATAGCAGTAAAGGAAGATGAGGAAGATGATTTTAATATGATAGAAACTACAAAGAAAATTAGGGCTGCTATTTTAAATGCATTAAGTCCTGATAGAACAAAGAGTGGAAAGATATATGGGATGGATGCAGATGTACAGGGTGTCAGCATACAGGCTCCTTTTATGACTATAGGTAATGATATGCTTAAAAAGGTGATAGACATTGAGGACATCAATCAAATAATTAAACATTGTCCTAAACCCATTCAATCGTCATCCGCTACACTGAGTTATTGGAAAAAAGCTTGTAATGGCAGAAACTATACAAAAGAAGATATGCAGTTGATTGTTGATGGGGTGATCGGACATACATCTGCTTTTGATTGGACAAAGGTTCCCAGTATTAATAGTATACAGGGCAATGCTGTCCCTGCAGATCAATATAACTTAAATACAGAAGCTGGAAGGACCATAATGTGGACCCAATTAGAAACAGAATTTAAAATTGCCTTTAAAGATAGAACCTCTCTCCCCACTGCCATAGCATGTAAACAGAAATCTGGAGAAAGTGTGTTATAATTTTGGAAAAGATTCATGGAGGCTGGATTATCCACACTGCCAAACATACATAGTTTGATGATCCAGACTTTCATTAGCAACCTTAAACCACAAAATGGTTTAATGGTAAAACAGATGATTTCTGATTGGCCCACAAAATCAATTGGGGACTTTCAGAAAGCACTGACTGAAAAGGACGCAGCAGGTTGCTTTGATATACCGAAGGATAAAGCTACAGGTGCCCTTCTTCAAGGAGTTCCACCTCAACAGGATATGAGACCTCAGGATAATTCTGGGAATGGGAAGGGGTAGAGAAAGAGGCAAAGGAAGAGGATGAGGGAGAAGTTTTTCCCGAGGCTCCCCTCCCTCCAGAACCGGATGCTTCAATTGTGGAGCTGAAGATCACTGGAGGAATCCATGTCCTTATGAGATTTATGACCCAAATAATCAACAGCCCTTGAATAATACCAATCCTGGTCCTCAAAGATCCCAGAGTCAACCAGCTCCCGGCCCAAGGTTTCCAATCCAGTGGACCCAACCAAAACAACAATGAAGCTGCCCAGAGGGTGGTATCCCAGCATTTCCTCTTGTGTCTCACTCCTTTGATGACCAACCTCTAGTGACCCTAAATGTAAATGGGTTACTGATCCTGCTTTTCCTCGACACCAGGGCACCCAGAGTACTTTAAGCCAAGATTATTATAGAGGTGAGACGACAAATGCTAAGCCTTCAATGAGAATTAATGGGATACTCACCATGACCTACAAAACACCTCCCCTCCCGATTGTAGATGATGAACATGGGTCTGTAATAATCCATCACAGTTTTAGGATCATACCAAATTGTCTAGTTAATTTCTCTTGGGTAGGGACTTGCTGGGAAAATTGGGTATGAAGATAATAATGTCCCCAAGTGGCGGTCTTACTGTCTATTCAAACAAGGTCCCCATCGTGCCGATTTTGGCTCTAAGTAATGAAGTACCAACAGAAGAATTCCCAAAAGATTTACAAAATGCCTGGTCAGATGGGTCTTTGGATGTTCGTCTCATCTCCTGTACTCCATACAAAGCCACCCTCAAACCTTGGGCAGAACCCATATAACACAAACAATACCCTTTGTCAAAAGAAAAGGAGAAAGGGGAAAATGTTCCATGGTGGAACATTTCCTTAAACAAGGAATTTTAAAGGAAACAATTTCACCTTACAACACTCCTATAAATCCAGTCAAAAAGCCGGATGGCAGTTAAAGGTTTGTTCAAGACCTTAGGGCCATAAATAATCTTGTAGTGCCCATAGCACATATAGTACCTGATGAGCCATCACTCCTGACTTCCATACCATCCGATGCAGAGTATTTCACAGTAATTGATTTAGCAAATGCATTTTTTAGCATCCCAGTGGACAAAGAAATGCATATTCTTGCATTTTGTTTTAGAAATTGCCAGATGACCTGGTGCAGAATGCCCCAAGGGTATGTAGACTCCCCTGTAGTCTATTCAGTTGTACTCCAAGCAACCCTGTGGTCCTGGACTCCCCGCCATGGTTCAGTCCTATTACAGTATGTTGATGATTTGTTGTTATGCAATCCGAGCCAGGTTGCCAACAGAGAGGATGGTAAAGATTTATTGTACCAGTTAGCAGAAAGTGGTCACAAAGTCTCTAAAAAGAAATTGCAATGGTGTCAAGAGACTGTTGAATACCTTTGTTTTACCCTCACAAAAGGAGAAAGAAGAGTCAGTCACAAGAGAACTGCGGCTCTCGTGGGTCTGCCCCGCCCACTGACAAAGAAAGATATGCTATCTTTTCTTGGTATGATTGGTTACTACTGCCAATGGATACCTGACTGCTCTTTCTATGATAACCTCCTGAGGCAAGCCACAGGCCCAGACATGCCAGATTGTGTAAAATGGACAAATGAAATGTGTAATGCATTTGTGTACCTTAAGACAGCAATTGTAACGGCCCCTGGTCTCGGATTGCCCAGTTATGACAAGATGTTTCCCTTGTTTGCCAGGGACAATTGTAAAACAATGGCGGGAGTCCTAGTGCAGGAACAGGGAGGAAAACTCCGCCCTATTGCATTTTTTTCAAGAGTAGTGCCAATGCCGGTACAGGGCATGCCGGCATGTCTCAGAGCTTTGGCATCCTGTGCTATGGTAGTAGAAATGGCTGCTTATTTTACTCTAGGACATCCAACCACCATACATACTATTCATAATGTATCCATTTTGTTGAAAAAGATTCATACCCAACATATGTCAGCCCAAAGATTGAGTGGATACGAGGTTATTCTCCTCTCAAATCCAAATCTCAAAATAAAATATGCTTCACCTACTTCAGGCCCAGCTAAACTAAATGCGTTACTAGGTTTAAAAGGAGAAGGGGATGAGGTAGTTCCTCAACATGAGTGCATTGAAATAATCCACCAGGACACATCTCCATGTGCAGATATGTCTTCCACTGCAATCCCTGGGGCACAACATTTTTTATTGATGGTTCGGGTTCTAGACCAAATGACAACACATATCATGCAGGATATGCTGTAGTCCAGTTACCTGATGTAGTGCTTGAAGCAAACCCAGTCCCATTTTAATCAGCACAGGCTGCAGAACTGATTGCCCTTATAAGAGCATTCCAGCTCTTTGGAGGACAAGATGTGAACATTTATACTGATTCTAAATACGCATTTGGTGTATGCCATGATTTTGATATGGTAAATCAATTTCACATTCAACATTAGTGTCCAGCCTTTTAGAAGCAATTAAATTGCCTCGCTCTATAGCTATCCTCCATTGCAAGGCACATACCACAAACCAAGATGATGTTAGACCAAACCTTGTCAGATCTTCAGACATATGCTACAGACACAGATGTTAAACAGTGGAATATTGCAGGAGTGCAGAAAAGCCCAGATACTGGATTTGTCTGTCAAGAGGGGAGACCATGTATACCTGTAGCTAGTGCACCTTTATTTATTTTTCAGTATCATAGGGTAGGGCACAGAGGCTGGCAGGTCACATGTGAATTATTGGGCAATGATTTCTTTATCCCCGGTCTTCCCTCTTTGGTCAAATCATATGTTGCCAGATGCATCACATGCATCCGAAACAACCCAAGCAATCCGCACAAGGCAAAACATGAACACCTTACATATCCATCCACACCTTTTATACATTTACAGATTGACTTCACCCATATGCCTAAATTAGGTAAAAGACAGGAATATTTACTTGTGATAGTAGACATGTTCTCAAGATAGACAGAAGCATTTGTAACCACAAAAGAAGATGCACAAACAGTTGTAAAAATCCTCATGCAGGAAATTATCCCTAGATGGGGATGCCCACTCCAAATAAATTCTGATAATGGTCCTGCCTTTATTTCAAAAGTGTGCCAAGATTTAGTGAAAGCACTTAAAATTGATTGGAAATTTCATATACCTTACCACCCGAAAAGTTCAGGTATTGTTGAGAGAACGAGCCATTAAAGATAAAATAAGAAAAGCAACAGGAGGCACTTATAATAAGTGGCAAAAAGTCCTACCAGCAGTTTTGGCCGAAATAAGAATGACCCCTTCTAAGAAAACAGGATACTCTCAATTTGAGGTCCTTATGGGTAGGCCATTTTCCACCCCGTGGGCCAGACAACCACTTATGTTAGAAAGAGGGGACCTAGAAGTAGTACAGGGAAAGTATATTAGGAAGCTCATTGAAACTCTGGACAGAGTTGAAAGAAATGTTGCTCGCACCTCTCCTTTCTCTTTACAGGAACCTACATACCCTTTCCAGGTAGGAGATGTAGTGGTGGTCCAACAGCTGTACTAAAAAGCAAGAGTACCCCTTCAGACCCCCAACCACTGTGATCGCGGTAACACATACCGCAATCCTTACCGAGGGACAACAGTCCTGGATTCATGCCAGTCATGTGAAGAAGGTGAACCAAACACCTAAGAAGCAAGATAAAGCACAGAGAGGTGAAGCAGGTGATACAAATCCTCAAACAGTGTGTGAAGCAGGTGGTCAAGACTCTGAAAAAGATGACCTTGCTTATTTCACCACAGACTTCTGGGAAGACATTTTGTCTCCTGTTCCTAATCTCTCTGATAGTGTTCCTACCTACATGGATCATAACTAATTGTATATATCATCCTGAGGACTTGGGAGCCCTTAAAGGCATATGTGGGTCACCCAATAACACCATCGATTATACACATACCAGACACAAGAGAGATACACAATCAGATAATGAAGGAGTTAAAACTGATAGTTTTACAGACAAAATGTTGCTACTGAAATTCAAATATAATTATGCCCAGAAATCAGGGTATGAGAAATGTTGGATATGTAGTAAACTGCATCCTAGTATAGCCCGTATTCCCCTTATCTTACCTTTAAATATCATCCTTTTTTAAATGGAACTCCTCCCGTTGTTTTAACCAACATATCAAGTTTATATGTAAGCAACATCGTTACTTTTCCAACAATGGGTAGAAGTCATTCCCCTGACTTATGTTTTAATTTAGGGAATGAGATACAGACTAACCCCTCTACATGCAGTAGGTCAATATTTAACATTTCCATGAGTGAATCTAAGGGAAACTCTGCCTGTTCACTGTTCCACATATCTGATTTAAACAATACCTTGCATAACTTTTCTTCCCTCCCTGATAATGTAAGTGATATATTACACCAATTCATAATCGCAGCACAGGACAAGTACACTGACATGCTTACTGCTAAGAAACCATTTGCACTAGGAAAAAGTGTCTATGTGTGTTGTGTGTTGTGGGAAGGTATGCTATCATTGGGTCCCCCTCCATGTCAAGGGATGGTGTTATTTGGCCTTTTTAGTCCCGATTATGGGAGTAATGGGAAACAATTAGGGAGATCACCAACTTGAGGCCAGTATGCATCCAAGATACCCTCTTAAGCATAGAATTAAGTGAGAATTGTTTCTTGAAAAGGATATGGCATGGGCTTGGTTTCCCTCATGGACAGGATGGGGGATTGATATGATGAAGAAATTAAATAATTATTCTAAGATACTAGATGAAATACTGGATAAAAATTCAGATGACATTACTAAGTTAAAATTTGGAAACAAGAGCAATCAGAAAACAACTAGAACTTCATGACATGGCCATAGAAAGTATGAGTGCAGCCCTTACAGGGTTATGCGAGATGACTGAAGACTATGAATGTTGTACTTGGATACATAATACCAGTATAGAAATACCTGATTATTATGACATAATCTCACACCACAGAAAAGAAGTAGATACATTACAAATAGAAGCATGAGACATAGCAAAAAATTGGGATCCTTTCAAAGGATTAGTTTTGGGGGAATATTTTCATGGCTGCAAGACATTGCTGTGACTATTATAATGATTTTGCTTTTACTATTATTTTTATATGCATGTTTCAAACTTGTAATGTGTATCACTGCTAGAGCTACCTGAACCCCTGACCCCGCTGCTGCTAATAAAGCTTACCTTAGCATGTACTATGATAAGAAAGCTAGACTTATGTTACCGTGGAGAGAAAGTAAGTCATTTTTTGACTTAAAGAGGGGATTACAATAGAATATATAAACAACTGTAACTTCATCTTAAAGATTCTCTTCCATTTTACATACAGTAGAAGTGAACACTTTGTTGTGGGTGTTTGTGTTTTACCAAAATCAGCCTAAAAGTTTGCATAGAACCGCACCCTATGAGATATTGTGGTTAAGCCGAATTTGTGTCAGCAAAAGGCATTAGCTATTTCTTGTTATCTAGTCAAGCAGCCTAACTCTTGATAAGAAAGTACTGAGTTTAAGTTTTGTAAAAGTCTTAGGCATGTATTTCTATTTTGTATAAATACTACCCTTGTACTGAATACAAATTAGAGATCCTATGAACAAACTCCAGCTTGTTTCCCATGTCTCGTTTGACCTCTCACGGATCCGAGAGTCTCGGTGGTCTGCCTGCACAAACCAGGGTGGTCTTCAAGGTGTACAATTCCTTTCAATAGGTAGTCTGGAATGTGTGCCTCTTGAAAACCTGAAGATGCTCCCTGGATTTTAGGCCCTGGTATGTGGTTAGACAATTCTCATACATGTAGTATTCACATGCTCAGGAGGAGTAACAAAATGTATTTTGGGCTCTAATTCTAAATGTGTCCATGCTATGTGTGAGAAATAACTTGTTAAAATGGCAACTTTGTGGACAAAAAAAATATCATATTTTTATACACTTTCCTCCTTTTCCACACAAATTGTGGCAGGAAATTAGATCTTCAAAATACTCTCCACAAATCTTATCAAATGCTTTGTGTGAAGATAAGAAAAGGACAAACTTGAGGGATATGTGTGACCAGTGATGATACTAATCATTAGCTCTTGACTATTGCAGCGCATAGTAGAGGGTCTTTTTTCTTAAAAGAGGGAGAATCAAGGCTAGCTGAGCTGTATGAGAGTGGGATTAGAAACATTTTACATTTTACAGTAGACACAGCCTCCTGTAAATGTGTTTTTCCAAAAGCACATTCACTCTGGTCAAAAGTAAGAACCTCTGTCAGTAGTGCAATATTTTTTCCCACATTCCAAATTGTATACGCTAACAATTAGGGTAACAGGCAGACACAGCTTCTTGTGAAAGTTCAATTCTGAAAGCACAACCGCTAAAGTGAAAAGTTTAAGTCTTAGATGTTGATGCTGAATGTTGCTTATAGTTTCCAAAATAGAAGAGACAGCACTACTATCTCAGAAACCTCTATCAGCTTTCTATACTGAAAACTATTCTGCATAAAGACTATATGCCTATTAATGCTTCTGAATTTTTGTAGTAATACGTTTTTGTGCGGATCACAACATTTACCCGGAGTTTGCAATGTTATCTTGCTTCAGAAAACACAGATATTTTTTCTTGGTTATTGTTACAATCATGTCTTAAGGACTACTGTATAGTTGGTGAATTCTAATGAGGATCACTTCCCGTGATCGTGTTGCTTGCAAGCCCTCTGCAGCATGTTGCGGCATGCTCTGTGATCATCAAGTCCTTCGGGCTCGGCTGATCACAGGACAGGGTAAAGGGCCAATCACAGCGGCCCTTTACCATGTGATCAGCTGTAGCCATAACAGCGGATCACAGAAGGAAACAGAAGCTGGTTGTTGGCTTTTTTTTCCCTCACATTGACAGCGTGAGGAGATAGGAAGAAACGAAGAAAGACCGCACAATTGTCATTCAAAGTGTGACAGCGCTGAAAGCTGAAAATTGGCCTGAGCAGGAAGATGGTATAAGTGCCCAATAAGCAGGTGGTTAAAAGTGTATCTCTAGGGATTTTTTTTTAGTTTTGGATGGTATGGGGAAGGGTTAGACCCTCTGCCAAGTTTTATTGCTGTCTGTGTACCTGAAACTGATATTGAGAGGAAATCCAAAC
This sequence comes from Aquarana catesbeiana, assembly GCF_042186555.1. Classification (NCBI taxonomy): domain Eukaryota; kingdom Metazoa; phylum Chordata; class Amphibia; order Anura; family Ranidae; genus Aquarana; species Aquarana catesbeiana. The sequence goes on along the minus strand of NC_133328.1, from coordinate 333,796,140 downwards.
TTCACTGTACAACAAAAATTTTACTTCCTGCACACTTTTGGGTGTATCTTTTTAAAATTATGGCTGCCAATCGTGAAAATAACCTATATTTTAACCTATCATGTATTTTTAGAAATCTTCTCTTTTTGCAATTTCTCCTTTATATACTGTATATTTTAAGTTTACTAATTTTCAATTGCATTATAAGATTCTTTGTGTAGATCATGCATGTCACGGCATGCACTCAGGACAGTGCAGAGTTTGGGCATCTCAATTTGGGCTGAATGGATGCTGCCTGGATAAGCTATAAAGCAGCTTGAATGCACAGATGGGACTTATTTTGTTGATATCGGTTTCCATGTGATTTGACTTGATTGTTTCAAGTTATAGCATACTAATTCACATAACAAGTAAACCAGTTATAGAATTGCTTTAGAACAACTGATGACAAAAATGACCTGCCAATTTTGGAAGACACTTGACATGTTCTGCTACATTTGTGGCGAGTACACACATAAGCCTCAAAGGCACACTGTGACTGATTTGCTAAAATTGTAGGATGCAAGATCTGGTGCAGCTCTGCATAGAAACCAATCGGCTTCCAGTTTTTTTTGTCAAAGCTTAATTGAACACGTTGAAGTTAGAAGCTGACTGATTCTCATGCACATCTGCACCAGATTTCGCACTCTCCAGTTTTAGTAAATCCAACTCCATTCTGACTGGACTTGATAAGAAAGCATATGGACCGTACTTTTGGTTGTAAGATTGCTGATCAAGACAAGGGGGCTCATTTACTAAAACTGGAGTGTGCAAAACCTGGTACAGCTGTGCATGGTAGCCAGTCAGCTTCCAGGTTTTATTGGCAAAGCTTAATTGAACAAACAGAAGTTAGAAGCTGATTGGCTACCATATACAGCTGTACCAGGTTTTGCATTTGCTGGTTTTAGTAAATAAACCCCAAGGTCTGGGCACCTTTGTTGTGCAAGATGTGCTGTCAATTTTAGAGCTTGACTCAGGGGAACTCAGAAGTTATATTTGTTTGCTGTCCCAATAATGTGGCAAGAACTGAATCATCACGTGGCAGATTATTAGTGACAAATGTTGTTAGTTTCTCTAGTAAAAATAAGAAATCAATTGAATACCCCAATCTGCCTGCAGCCATGAGACCAGTGCCACATGACAACAATCTCCCAGTACTGAATTCACCAGAGAAATTGAGCTTAGGCTACACAGAAGAACACACCAGCTAGGCATGAACAATGACAATGATCAGGATTTTTTTTAAACTTGAATGTTTATTCAAATGTTTCATCATTACAACAGTATATCTTTCAGAGGCTTACATACAATTTGGTAACTTGATAAGAAAACATATGGACTGTACTTTTGGTTGTAAGATTGCTGATCAAGACAAGGGGGCTCAGTTATTAAAATTATATATAAGATATAGATCAGTACGGTTAGATGTGGTGTGACAACTTCCTGTTTACAACTTAAGAGTAATCAACAATTAAACAATAGTGTGCTGCATACAACGTGAAGGACCACACACCAATGATAGTAGCGATAGAGCAGGTGATCCTTTTGGGTGTCAATATTCTAGGATTGTGTTGTGAGACTTAGAAATCAAGGCAGGGGTAAGCATTTAGGGTGTGCTAACCAGGGGTTCCATCTGTTTAGGAATGCAGGGACTAGCAAATGAGCCCTGGCGTACATGAATTCCATTAGACATTGGTTGTTTAATTATAGAATCACTTCTATAAGAGAAGGGGGATCAGGAGATTTCCATTTTTTAGCAATTGTCAGTCTAATGGCGATAAGGGTGTGAGTTAAAATGGGGTGAATGGCTGGTAGCCAGTAATCAAAGCCTAGACCCAGAAGGAGCATTTGTGAAGATAGTGAGATAGGAGTTGATAGGATAGAGGAAAGACGTTTTGTGAGGGCAGACCAGAAGGGTTTCAGTTTGGGGCAGGACCAGCAAATGTGTATAGTTGTTCCAGAGTGTCCACAGGTTCTCCAGCAGGCATTGGATGTGGTGGGGTAAATCTTTGCCAATTTAGAAGGTGTAAGGTACCAGTTATTGAGAAATTGTTGTACAGTTTCCCAATGTGTGATACATCGGGAACATTTCAGTGGTTTTCAAAGCACACTGTGCCATCGTTGTGGTGTGTAGGTACACTTTAGGAGGTTCTCCCGGTGTAGCATAGCAGAAGTTTTGGTGTCAAGTGCAGGGTCAGTGAGAAGCTTATAGATATAGAAGATGCCTTTTAGCCGAGGATGGTCTGTATTGTAGAATTTTAGGAGGTGCCAGAAGAAGGGATTCTTAGACCATATAACTCGTAAAAGTGCTGACCGGAATCTGAGGTACTTGAAAAAGTCTCTGGGTGGAATGTGTTAGGTCTTTTGTAGATGTTGGAAGGGTAGGAGCAAGGAGTCATGGTAGAGATCTCCAATTCTATTAATGCCCGCATGTACCTAGTTTGAGATTGGGATATCAGATAAAATGGCTCGTAGAGCCTTGAGAGGCATGTCTTGCAGTAGTTGGTGGGGAATGCCTCCAGAGTGTTGAGAGATTGCTCGCCATATTCTGAGAGTAGCATTGACAGTAGTAAGATAGCTCTGTTTTTTGTGGTGGTGTAGTAGTGCAATAAGATTCAGTTTAGGGTGAGTTGCTAAGACTGTTGTTTCTATTTGTAGCCAGGGTTGTTACATATTTGATTTCCACCAATATTTGGCTTGATCCAGAACGATTGTTTTAAAGTATGCTGGAATATTAGGGGCTCCCATCCCTCCAGCTGACGTTGGTAAACATAGGGTAGATCTTTTCATTCTGGGGTGTTTCCCTTCTATATGAAGGAGGTCAAAATAGCTTGTAGTTTTTTAAGATGTGATTGTAAGAAAGGGACAGGTAGAGTTCGGAATATGTACAGTACATGAGGTAAGAGGTACATCTTAGTGAGTGCAATGCGTCCGACCCATGATGCTTGAACACTTTTTAAATCTTGTGCAGTTTTTTGCAGTTTGGCTACTAGATGTGAGAAAAAGAAAAAGTAGGTGGGAGGTAGGAGTAGTCAGGTATATACCTAAATATGAGAGCGTACAGTCTGTGGCCCATGAAAAAGAGGTGTGCCAGTTAATGCTTCGCTTGGTGTTAGGATCAATATTGGCTCCAATCATACAGGATTTGGAATAGTTGATTTTGTATAAAAATGCGTTACTAAAAAGGTCCAGGGTATGATGAAGATGAGGGAGTTATTGTGTGGGGTTGGTAATAGATATGATCACGTTATCTGCATAAAGTCCAATTTTGTAATTGAGCTCACCAACTTCAATGCCGGAAATGGCAGGGTTGGTACAAATTGAATGTGCCAGTGGTTCCAAGACAAGGGTAAAAATTAATGGGGATGGGGGCAGCCTTGACAAGTTCCATTGGTTATATGAAAGGGATCTGAGAGATTACCTGAGTTTATGACTTTGGTGCTAAGGGAGGAATATAGAGCCACTATTGCCTTAAGTCTCAGGCCAGAAAAGACAAATTTCATCAAGACCGCATTTAGGAAATTCCAGTCAACTCGGTCGAACGCCTTCTCTGCATCTAAATAGATGAACAGAGAAGGCGTTCGGTGGTGTTCGACCCATTGCATCAGGTCAATATAACGGCAGGTGCTGTCGGATATCTGCCTGCCATTCACAAATTCCTCTTGGTCTGGATGGACCAAGTGTGGGATGATAGAGGAAAAATGTATAGCCAGTAGCTTATCATAGAGTTTTGTGTCGGTATTTAGTAATAAGATGGGTCTATAGTTATCTGGGTCATCAGCTGGTTTGCCTGGTTTGGGAATTGTAGTAATGGTTGCTTCAAGGGCTTCCGGAGGGATCGAGCCTGTGGAGAGTGTATTATTGAAAGATTTACATAGGTAAGGTGTTAGTAATGTGGAGAATTGCTTGTAATATTCATTGCTAAAGTCATCAGGCCCAGGGGCTTTATGTAGTAGTAGGGAAGCAATAGCATTTTCAGAAATTGAGAAGGATCTAGAGATGGTATGTAGTTGTTCGGGAGATAGTGATGGCAGATGTAGGTGATCTAGGAAATGTGCTATATCAGATGGTGTGGGGGAGGGGGCTTCACTGGCGATGGCTAAGTTGTATAGGTTGGCATAGAACTGACTGAATCAGTTGGCTATATCCTTAGGGTTGGTAAGACAAGTGCTGTTTTACAAGACAAGCGCCTGATTTGTTATCAGGGGCGGACTGACCATTGAGCCACTCGGGCACTGCCCAAGGGCCCTGGGCCACTAGGGGGCCCCATCAGGGTTGCCAGCCTCAGTAAAACCAGGGACAGTATGTATAAATCTGTGTTTTTTTTACATCTGTCTGTGTATACTGTGTGTACATGTATGTGTATACTGTGTGATTGTATACTGTGTGTGTGTATACTGTGTGACCCCATTATCTCCTATTGCCCGGAGGCCCCATGAGTTATCAGTCCGCCCCTGTTTGTTATGGTGCGCATAGAAATGTAGTTTTAGTCTTTTCAGGGATAGGTCAAAGTTTGAGTGTAAGTGTTCGCTTAGAGCTCATCTGATATTGTGTAGTTCAGTTTCTAGGAGTGGGGCTCTGTGCGCAAGTTCAAGAGATCATATTTGTTCTAGTCATTTTGAAGTGGTAGCATTGCGTTCCTTTTTTTTCATGTGCCCCTAATTTAATGAGGCAACCTCTGAGATATGCCTTATGCACATTCCAGCAGACAGGGATTCGACACAGAATCAGCATTTAACAAGAAATAGTTTTCCATTTCGGATGAGACATGTTTCTGGAGATTGGGACGAGAGATGAGGGAAGTGTTAAGCCTCCACATTTTCCCCAATTGTTTAGGGTGAGGAGGAAAGAGCTTAAGCAGAATTGGAGAGTGGTTAGACCATGTGATGGTGTAAATTTTGGCGTCTTCTACTGCTTGAAGAGTATGCTGGTCTACCAGAAACATGTCTTTCCTGCAATTGGACTTTTGCGTGTGCGAATAGAAGGTGTAGTCCTTTTCAGTATCATATAGGCATCTCCATGAGTCATATAGATCCTCAGGTTGAAAATAAAGTTGAGAGAGCGGTGGATTGTCTGCGTGTTGGGTTGGAGGAGTCAAGTATTTTGATTGCAATTTGATTATAATCTCCACATATGATTAGAGGGTGTTGTCGAAAGGGTGTTAGTTTTCCCAATGATTTTATAAAACTGGCCTTGGTGGATATTGGGGGCATGGAGATTGACAATAGTCATAGTGTGATTGTTGATAGAGGCATGTAGTATAATATACATGCCAAATTTGTCTATTTCAGAGTGAATTAGTTGAAACACTACTGTAGAGCGTATGGTTATGAGGACTCCAGCCTTTTTCTTAGGGGAGTTGGCAAAAACGCAGTGTGGAAACTGATTATGAAAAAAAGATGGAGGTTTCAGAGAGAAGAGGTGGGTTTTTTGCACACAAATGAGATCTGCGTTAAGTCTCAGGGCTTTTTTCCATAGTAAATGTCGCTTCAAGGGGGATTTGAGGCCTTTAACATTTAGGGAGGTTATGTTTAGAGCCATACTGATTATATCTGTTACGTGGTTCTGAGATGTGGAAAGGGGGAGGGGGGAGAACACCTGATAATTTGCCCACCAAACTCCTGTTTCACATTCAACAATAGCACTTATTGATCGCCAGTACAGTAGAAGAGACAAATAATGCAAATAGCAATAAAAATAACTTATTGAAACTTAACGTACAGTTCGGAACTCATGATAGAGTGCCTAGCACTCTGTGTTATCCAGGGGATATGTGAAAGAAAAAAGCCCTGGAACAAAGATGGAAAAAAAGCAAAATGAACAGAGAATACAAGAATACTCATCTGGGACACTATGTTGTTAAAGTGTAAGTTCACCTTTACAGAAAAATCTGTAAGGTGAACTTACACAGGAGCCCCCCTCGCCCGCCCAGGTCCCGCTGATCTGGACTGTGGCAATCTCCCGCTCTAAGCCCCGATGTATCTGCGACAGGAGTCAGGGGCTTAGAAATCTCCTCAGCATCCACATGTCTTCTCCATAGCTGACAGGATGGGCTATGCGGCTGCTGATTGGTCGGCGCCACCCATGTGACAGCGCTGACCAATTCGAATGATTCAAAACGTCCCCCCTGATGAGATACATTTTGGACATTCAGCTCAGTGAATTTCTAAGCTCCAGACTCCTGGTGCGGATATACCAGGGCTTAGAACAGGAGATTGCCATGGTCCAGGTCAGCGGGACTGGGGGGGGCGAGGAGGGGGTCCTGTGTAAGTTCACCTTACAGATTTACCCTCTAAGACGTAAAGTGATGTCCAAATCGTCTGTTTAGAAACATGGGTGACACTGGGTAAGGCTGGAGTGTGAGCGAAGATGTTGATCATGGGGCGAGGCACGGTTGGCGTTGCTGCGGCCATGGCCAAATGTTGGCAGACGTTGTGAATCCAGGGCTGGTGGGGGTGAAGAAATGAGGCCCCAGTTTAGCAATCTTTTAATGCCTTCTTTGGAAGTGAAAAGCAGTGACTTGAGCAAATTCTCTTTGTTTTTGTGCAGTGGCAGCCGAAACATCTGTGTAAAGTGAAATGGAGGAATAAGGGTCGCGCTAGTGTAGGCTGCAGACATGACTTTTTCCTTAACCAGTTGCCGACCGCCGCACACCGATATACTTCAGCACAAGGGTAGCGGTGAACAAACGGGTGTACCTGTACGTCCCCTTTAAGAGACAGGGATAGCAAGCGCGCACGATCTCCCGGTCTCCCAGCGATCGTGTCACAGAGCTTCAGAACTGGGAAGTGCCTATGTAAACAAGGCATTTCCCCGTTCCGGCTTGTGTCATGACAGAGATCACTGCTCTCTGTCATCGACAGCAGTGATCGCTGTCATGCGACTTGAAGCCCATCCCCCTCACAGTTAGAATCACTCCCTAGGACACACTTAAACCCTTTATCGCCCCCAGTGGTTAAACACTTCACTGCCAGTATCATTTACACAGTAATCAATGCATTTTTATAGCACTGATCGCTGTATAAATGACAATGGTCCCAAAATAGTGTCAAAAATGTCCGATGTCCGATGTGGCAGATCGCCACCATTACTAATAGAAAAAAAATGAATAATAAAAATGCCATAAAACTATCCCCTATTTTGTAGACGCTATAACTTTTGGGCAAACCAATCAATATACGCTTATTGTGATTTTTTTTTACCCAAAATATGTAGAAGAATACATATTGGCCTAAACTGAGGAAAAAAATGCTTTTTTAGATATTTTTGGGTGATATTTATTATAGCAAAAAGTTAAAAAAATGCGTTTTTTTTTCAAAATTGTTGCTCTTTTTTTGTTTAAAGTACAAAAAATAAAAACTGCAGAGGTGATCAAATAGCACCAAAAGAAAGCTTTATTTGTGGGAAAAAAAGAACGTTCATTTTTTGCACGACCGCGCAATTTTCAGTTAAAGCTACGCAGTGCCGAATCGCAAAAAGTGCTCTGGTCAGGAAGGGGGTAAAATCTTCTGGGGCTGTAGCGGTTAAAAGGGTTGTAAACCCTCGTGTTTTTTCACCTTAATGCATCCTATGCACTAAGGTGAAAAAACTCCCGACACTGACCAACCCCCCACGTTTTACTAACCTGAGCCCGTTCGTTCCTACGGTGGAGATGCACTCTACCTCTCTGCCCATTATCTCAGCTCTTGATTGGATAGATTGACTCCTGCTGCTGTCAATCAAATTCAACAATGCGGGCGCTGGGGGTGGGGCTGAGTCCTGCAATCTGAATGGACACAGAAGCAGGACTCAGGAGCACACCTGCACAGGTGTCCACCTTAGGAGAGCCTTCTCCAACGTGGGCACTCGATGTGGGGAGGAGCCATCAGCGTCCCTGGGGGACCCCAGAAGAGGAGGATCAGGGCCACGCTGTGCAAAACAAACTGCACAGTGGAGGTAAGATTGAGATGTTGGTTATTCAAAAAGAAATAAAACAAGGGTTTGCAACCCCTTTAACTTGGAAGAAATTAATATGCACCAGTACATCTTGCGGGACCATTTCCGGTAGGTAATTTGGTTTAGTTATCCTGTGAGCACAGTCTATAGTGATATAAGCTAGTGGTAGTTGGGGAATAAGCTTGAGAAACAGTTGTTGAATGTAGTGGATGAGATTTGGAGGTTTGATTGTCTCAAGGATACCTCTGAACTTGATATTATTTCTTCTGGAGCGATCCTCCAGGTCGGCCACCTTAGCTTGTAAAATTGAATTTCCTGAGAGTAATGGTGGTATGCTTCAGAGGCCTTATGGTGAACAGAGGCATTTTCTGTGATTTGTCTTTCTAGCATGTTTGTACGCTCCTCTACCTGATCCACGCTGGAGTGTAGGGAAGACAAAGATGAGCGGAAATCATTGCATAAGTCCTTTTGTAAGGACAGTAGCATCATTTTCAGATTGTATTCAGAGGCAGCCTGGTCGCTGGCAGGGTGAGCAGCCAAGGATTCCTGTGTGCCTTCATTTTCCTCAAGCTCATCCCAGTGCTGTTTTTTATACAGCGGGACTTTGGAAGGAGAGGGTGCTGGGGACTGCATTGTACTGTCAGCAGGTGAGCTCTGATGAGGTAGTGAGTCGGGCTCAGTGCTGTCCATGTCCTCCAGGTTGAGCGCTGGGCCTTGTAGTGCCTCTATTGCTGGCATGGGTGGAGGGGGAGACGCCGCTCCTGAGCAATTTTGGCTGCGCTGCATGTCTGTGCTTGTAAACAAAAAAACAGAGAAAAGAAAAGCTTATCCTGCGGAACCAAACACCAAATATGGTTATCTCAGGAAGTCCCTGGTAAATGACACCTGCTGAGGTGCTGCTGCTGTAGCTAAAGAAACTAGGCTAGCATATAAAAAAGAAACCCAGTATTACTACCAGGGTTCAAACAAGTGGCTACTTTGGCAGCAGAAAATCTAAACCACTTGGTTCCAAAAAGTACAAAATTTATTGATGATACTAATATCGATACAATTCATTGCATAATATAGTTAGTAAAAAGTGCAAGACAACTCCACATGTTATGCTTTCAGGGGTCCCATCCATAGGAGGGATAACCCGGAAAGAGCTAAGGGTATACAGACACAGAAAAACAAAACCAACACATACAGAGCACTAAAAAGACAATTGGACAAAAACCCCCTCCCACACACATACACAGACAGTCCGGACAGCAGCCTAAAGCTTATTCACAGGAAAGATGCCAGCTATATTGCATATAAGTTAGAATAGGTATTATGGCATGACCATGTTAAATCACCAAGTTGTGCAGGTTTCCTGTGAATAGCCCCGGAGGATGTAAAAAGTTAATTGGTGACGTACACAAGTGTACAAAAAGTTTCTCCTAGATGGAAAGAGGTAAGGATAAGTTGAGTGGGATCACTAGCTGAGCGATTCTAAATGCTAAGGGCCAATTATATATTCCTATGCAGAGAGAACAGTCCTTAAATTGACCAACAGCAGGTCATCCGGTTTAATGGTCAAATGTCTCTTCCTCAGAGTAAACAAAGGAGGGGGCTTCGTGCATAGTATAATGACCTCCGAGGGGAAGTCCACCTGGAGTATAATTGACGACTGATGTGAGCAATGCAGAATCCATTCAGAAAAGGGGAATATAGCAAAGTCCCGTATAAAGAAAATCATCCAACAAGTGGCTTATAAGCCTACAGACAGCAACAGGAAAGTTCAATGGCTTCAAAGTATTGGTTTGCAGCTCCCACGCAGAGATGATGTTAATGGTATTGCTACTGTGTAATCACATCGGGCAATTATTTCATCACTGAACAAAGTCGTTTTCTAACTCAGTTAGGGCAAACGTACAATAAGGTGTGTAGATACATTACCACTCTGTTGATTGTCTCGGGTATTTGACCCCCTTCTCAGTTTAGTGTCCCATTGGTCAGCTCAGTGACCTGAGTCTTTTAGAGGGGCCTTCGTTTTCCTGGACCTATTGGCCACAGTCGCTCGTTTGTTTGGAGCACGCCATGCGTGTTTTCCGATGCAAGGTTGCTCTGGTCCCATATCCTTCCTCGTAGTTCCCACAGATGGGAGCACAGCGTAGGTTGGTGTCACATGACTGCTGTGACGTCAACGCATTTTGCTAAATTAGTAGGCGTAGCTTCATCTGGACTTTAGTCCAGATGAAGCTACGCCTACTAATTTAGCGAAACACGTTGACGTCATAGTGGTCATGTGATGCTGACATGATGTAGGTCGACATCACATGACCGCTGTAACGTCAACACGTTTCGCTAAATTAGTAGGCGTAGCTTCATCTGGACTTAAGAACTGAGCTGACCAATGGGACACTAAACTGAGAAGGGGGTCAAATACCCAAGACAATCAACAGAGTGGTAATGTATCTACACACCTTATTGTACGTTTGTCCCCACTGAGTTAAAAAACGACTTTGTTGAGTGATGAAATAATTGCCCGATGTGATTACACAGTAGCAATAGCATTAACATCATCTCTGTGTGGGAGCTGCAAACCAATATTTTGAAGCCATTGAACTTTCCTGTTGCTGTCTGTAGGCTTATAAGCCACTTGTTGGATGATTTTCTTTATATGGGACTTTGCTATATTCCCCTTTTATGAATGGATTCTGCATTGCTCACATCAGTGGCCAATTATACTCCAGGTGGACTTCCCCTCGGAGGTCATTATACTATGCACGAAGCCCCCTCCTTTGTTTACTCTGAGGAAGAGACATTTGACCATTAAACCGGATGACCTGCTGTTGTTGGTCAATTAAAGGACTGTTCTGTCTGCATAGGAATATATAATTGGCCCTTAGCATTTAGAATCGCTCAGCCAGTGATCCCACTCAACTTATCCTTACCTCTTTTCATCTAGGAGAAACTTTTTGTACACTTGTATACAGGGCTTTTTTTCTCAAACAATAGGTGCTGGAACTCAACCAGGACCCCCCCAAAACCCCATCAAATAGTGGGTGTGGTCATATTTCACAAACAGTAGAAGGGTCTTAAAGGGGCATTAAATATCAGGATTGCATTACATACAGAGTGCAGAGTTCATGAGGGTTACACACAGCGTTCCGAGCTGTTACTTGTAAACACAGATACCAGACTTCTGTGTTTACAAGTGATTGTGATGAGCAGGCACCAAAGGGTCTGAGCCAGAGGTGGTGGAACTGAGTTCCACCAAGTTCCCCCTGAAAAAAAGCCCTGCTTGTATACACCAATTAACTTTTTACATCCCCCGGGGGCTATTCACAGGAAACCTGCACAACTTGGTGATTTAACATGGTCATGCCATAATACCTATTCCAATTTATATGCAATATAGCTGGCATCTTTCCTGTGAATAAGCTTTAGGCTGCTGTTCGGACTGTCTGTGTGTGTGTGTGTGTGTGGGAGGGGTTTTTTGTCCAATTGTCTTTTTAGTGCTGTGTACATGTTGATTTTGTTTTTCTGTGTCTGTATACACTTAGCTCTTTCTGGGTTATGCCTCCTATGGATGGGACCCGGAGAGCATAACATGTGGAGTTGTCTTGCACTTTTTACTAACTATATTATGCAATGAATTGTATCGATATTAGTATCATCAATAAATGTTGTACTTTTTGGAACCAAGTGGTTTAGATTTTCTGCTGCCAAAGTAGCCACTTGTGTGAACCCTGGTAGTAATACTGGGTTTCTTTCTTATATGCTATGTCTGTGCTTGTACCTGTATGTGCCTGTATGCGCGTAGAAGTCCGTGAGGGGGCACAACTTATAGGGACAGCTGTATTTCTTTTTGGACATACCGCTGGGTTCCCCAGTGTTCCGTCTCCCCTCCAGTACAGTAGAGAAGGGAGAGAGACTGTTGTGGTAGGTGAAAGGTTGCTTGTTGTCCCAGGGCTGAGCAGAGCTTATGGATCAAGCGGCCATCTTGCTCCATGGCCAGCCACGCCCCACAATGATCAGGATTTTAAACTGTGCAGGTCTGATGAACCTCATATCATAACACAGTCATAATTAAACAACTTGGTCAGGGACTTAGATTTGTCAAAATATATATTTTCTACTTTCTGCTTGACTTGATTGTAGCCGTATTAGTGCAATTGTGACAGGGAAAATTGAGTACTGTCCGTGATACTTTTACATACAATTTTTCAGGACAAGCTTTTGGGGTATGTCCCCTTCTTCAAGGTCCAAGCAGTACTGATTCACAAATTTTTAGAGAAAAGAGAGAAAAACAAACACATACAAATCAATAAATGGTAACAAAGATAGCAGCAGTGTTAGTGAGATAAGACAGAAGAAGAGCTATAGAATGGAGGGGGGATACTTAAGCTGCCAGATGATTCCAGATGTGAGGACAACCAAGAGCAGAGAAGGTGGTCACAGCCAATGGTTTTCTGGAGGTGCTGGCAGATCTTGACAGATGAGTAAAGCAGGATCAAGGTCAGAAGCCATTATATAGGCCAGTAAACAATGGCAATTAGCACGCTTTGCGTAAGCTGGTGCGTTGTTGCGTCCACATTGAGCCCCCATTTCGCTAATATGCGTGCGCCAATTTGCATGGCCATATTGGATATTGGCATATTTGCCAGTTCTTCTCTGAATTTGTCCCTGATACCATCTTGTTACTGTACATAATGACAATGTAAACCCTTCAATACCTGTTGTCTATGCTTCACGCATGAAAGAAAATCACAGCATGTCCCACTGCTGCCAGAATTACTTTTATCCTTCTCAATCTCATGGACCACCTGAGTACTGAAGCCCAGGAACTTGCCTTTGGTTCACACTCTGCTTGAATCCAAAAAAATGGACCGTATACCACTGACATCTTGGAAATCCATGCATGTCACCCGTGACTGGGCTTAATCATAGGTATAATTAAGCCCAGTCATGGGTGAAACATGTTGGGGGTGTTGCTTATTTAAAAAATGTATTGAATTCTTAAGATGTCATCAGTAAGCTATTCTTTCTCTTGAATTCAAGTACACAAAAAAGAAACAGAAAAACATGGAACTACAACAGTCAACCAGTACACCAAGTACATCTGAAATATCTATGGAGATCTAAAAGTAATGGATCTGCTGCTTGGAATGCAGCTCAGATATACCAAGTACTGTTGTTAGATGTGAATAGAACAGCCTACAATAGCATTACATTGATTTAAAAAGAAATGGCCACTCTTAAAGGATTTAATTCCAGGACAGAAAAATGTAGCACATGAACCACTTGTTGACCTGACAAAGATTTTTTTGCCTCTGCGTCACATAAAACTCTGATCAATTAAAAATGCTGTAAAAGCAATTAACAAGGACGATTAGGCCCCTTTCATACAGAGCATGTCCGTTTTGATGTACTCCACTTGCTCAGCAGGGAGCGATCCATTGATCTCTGCTGAGCAATCGGATGACAGCTTGTTAGAGCCCCACTGTCCTCTATGG